>NW_024424452.1:43679002-43837934 GCF_017311325.1 Ursus maritimus | reverse complement strand
CTCTTGGGGCTCTTACCCTGTGTCACAGATGAGGACACAAGGCCCAGGTGGCTGGGCAGGTGGCCCAAGGGCTCTTTGCTGTGAGCAGCTAGGTCAGGGCTCTAACCCTGCTAGTCTGGCTCCAAAATGAGTCACCACTTTCCTTCTTCACTGTGCTGCCGGGGAGCACAGATCATGGGAGAACTTCTTCCGGGCTGTTCTAGATGGACTTCTTGGCTATGAACCAGCCTAGAAGCAATGTGCTTCCCTGAGAACTGCGTGAGCATCCCACAATTCCCTTTGTGGACCGCTGGTCACCCTGACAATGGGAGCAGAAGCTGGTAGGGCAATGGAGGCAGGTCCAGAGGCAGGAGGTGGGGCCCCGATGTTGGAGAACTCCCAAGACACGTGTATCAGAGGCATTCAGAGATTGCACTAGCGGGCAAAGAGCTACATGTGCTCAACACAGACTCTTCCACAGGAGAGGTTGGAAGCCTCATCCCTGCTGGCCATTCTCTCTGTGTGGCCCTGCTACCGGCAAGCCACTCCCAGGAGCCTCAGCATTGGGGATCCCTGGCCTGCAAAGTGCAGGCTCCTAAATGCATTTCAAGCCCAAAGAGAGAGAGAGAGAGAGAGAGAGAGAGAGAGACAGAGACAGAGACAGAGACAGAGAGGGTGGGGGGAAAGAGAGAGAGAAGCAAGGAGTCAGTCTCTTTTCTCGGTCTCAGGCAGGAGACACGCTCCAGTGGGCGGCCAGACTTGTCATTTTAACCATTGGCTCCTCTGGGTCTTATCTCCCAGGCTCCTCCCATTTAAATGTGCTTACGCATCGGAGTCAAAATTCTTACCCCTCTGGCCTTAGCCAGCGTGGGGAGCACCTCGGGAGGCCGGCAAAATGGGGCGGGCACCGGGGAGGGCTCCAAGGCCCAGTGGGGTGAGAAGGAGCTGTGGGGGCCCAGAGTACCCCGGGAACATCGGGGTGCATTTTGAGGCTCCTCTGGGAGTGGCGACGTGGTAGAAAGGGTCAGGGAGCCGGGGGGTGGGATTCGGGTGGGGCAGGGAGTCAGGACCGCCCGCTTCCTCAGGCTCTCCGGCTTCTCCAGCCCCGGACTGCTCTCCCCCCGGGCTGGCTGGGCAGTGGGGACGCCGCGAAGGGGAGGAGCGGAGCGCGGGAGGGAACCGAGAGCCTGGGGAGCGGCCGCAGGGAGCGGCCGCCCAAAGGCCAGAACGAGAGGGAGGGCAGGAGGGAGGGCAGGGCGCAGGGGAGAAGGTGGGAGAGGACGGCCCGCAAGAATGGGCAGAGCCGGCTGAGGCTGGGAGGGGAGAGCAAGGGCACCCCACCCGGGCCCCACCGGATATGGTGGCTGCACTTGGGAGCCAAGTTTTGTTGAGAAGGGGAAGGTTGCCTCCCTACTTATCAGGGCTGGAACCAGGCTTTGTGAAGCTCGTGCAGTTTGGGAACCCCCATGGAAGAGAAACAAGGCAAAACTATTAATACACAATTAATTGGAAGAGTGAACGCTTATTTAGTATAATAAATCATGACTAATTAGAAATGTTTCAAAATTTGGCAAATTCTATAAAAATCATAACGTCTAGAAGAGTAACGTAAGATTTAAGGGAATTCATTGCCTGAGACAACTCTAAAATAGCTTTCATCCTTCCCTGTTTTGGCTGTTTATTCTTTGTGTCCAAATGACAGTGATTTTATATTATTTTATATAGGCAGAATAGAGTGATAATTCATTCTTTTTTTCTGATATGGATTGATAGACATTTTATCGTTATTAATAGATTAGGATGTTTGCCATTGGTAAAATCATATCAATTTTTGTAATTGTCAAATTTGGGAAAATCTGTGCTAAATTCCTTGCATGAGCTGTAGAATTTCAGGACATCGTTCAGTAATTAAATGTTCTTTGAATCGATGGCACTCATTAACGGATGTGTCACGGGCTCTGACTTTAGCGCACTAATGGGAGTGTTACGCAAGCTCTGTCAATGTCGGTATCTTATGTCAGATCAACAGGAAATCTAACATATTCCCAATGTGTTCGTAGGGTTTTCTTCTCCTTGTTAATTGGATTATTAAACAATCCCAGGGCCTATTTATTCAAAATTTGTCTGTTTCTCTTATTAAATTACATTGTTGATAGCGTCTGAACACTTTTGTTACAATTTACTTTTCAATTTCATAATAATTTGTACTGATTTCATGGTTCGTTTTTATCACTTTTGTTTCGTAAACCTATTAAGTTCTTTTATTGAGCTATAATTGACACATAACATTATATTCGTTTCAGGTGTGCACATAATGACGTGGTGTTTGTATACACTGAGAAGTGATCGCCGCGAGAAGTCGAGTCGGCATCTGTCACCGCACACAGTTCCACGTTTTTTTCTTATGATGAGAGATGTTAAGATCTACTCTCTTAGCATCTTCCAAGTATGCAATACAGTATTACTGACCACAGCCAGCCTTTGCACACGAATCCCCATGACTTATTTATTTTGTAACTGGGAGTTTGTACCTTTTGACCATCTTTGCCCAACTGCCCCACCCCTGACTCCCCACCTCTGGCAATGGCAAGTCTCCTCTCTGTATCTGTGAGTTTGGTTGTTGTTTTAGATTCCACACATAAGTGAGTGTTGGTTCCCAAGCCTCTCAGGAGCTTCCTGGATATAATCTCAAACCGGCCCCATAGATGGAGGGCAGAGAGAGACCAGAGGGAGAGATGACCACTCCAGGTTCCAAGGCGGCAGGTTTAATAAGGGGACTTACACATGAGGCTTGCCTTGGGGGGGGGGCAGATGAGTAGATCCCTGCTCCCCAAATCTTAAAAGTTTATATAGAGGGAGGCCTTAGCTGGGTTCAGGCACATATACTGGCCAAATGTGCTCAGTGCCACATCTCAAGGCTGTGTCCTTGGAGCAGCCTCTGGGAGTGGCAAAGCCAAGTGGAACCCACATTCCAAGGACAGGGTGGGGCTGAGGAGCCTCTGATTGCCTGGGTCCAGCTCAAGGGTCAACCAGTGGTCAGGGCTTTGATGACCTCTCCCAAGAGCAGGATCATACCATTTGTCTTTCCCTGTCTGACTTATTTCACTTAGCAAAAAACCTTCAAGATGCATCCATGTTATCACAAATAGCAAGATTTCATTCTTTTTTATGGCTGACTAGTACTCCATTGTAGATACGTAGATCACATTTTCTGTTTTCATTCATTCATCAGTGGACATTAGACTGTTTTCATGTCTTGGCTATCGTAAATAGTGCTGCAAGGAGCACAGAAGTGCGTATATCTTTTTGATTTAAGTGTTTTTCTTTTCTTTGGATAAATACCCAGAAGTTGATTGCTGGATCATATGGCAGCTCTCTTTTTAGTTTTTTGAGGAACCTTCACACTGTTTTCCACAGTGGCTGCACCAATTGACGTTGCCACCAGCAGTGCCCGAGGGTTTCCTTTTCTCAACACCCTTGCCAACACTTGTTACTTCTTGTCTTTTTGATACTGGCCATTCTAACAGGTGTGAGGTGGTATCTCACTGTGGTTTTGATTTGCATTTCCCTGATGATCAGTGATGTTGAGCCCCTTTTCATGTACCTGTTTGCAATAAATGTATGTCTTCTTCTTCTTCTTTTTTTTTTTTAGATTTTATTTGTTTATTTGAGAGACAGAGACAGAGCATGAGCAGGGGGAGGGGATGAGGGAGAGGGAGAAGCAGACTCCCTGCTGAGCAGGGAGCCCAATGTGGGGCTCAATCCCAGGACACTGAGATCATGACCTGAGCCCAAGGCAGACGCTTAACCGACTGAGCCACCCAGACACCTCCAATTGTATGTCTTCTTCCAAAAAATGTCTACTCAGAACCTCTGCCCATTTTTTATTTGTTTATTTTTTTAAAAAAGATTTCTTATTTACTTATTTAACAGAGAGAGAGAGAGTACGAGCAAGGGGAGCAGCAGGCAGAAGGAGAAGCAGGCTCCCCACTGAGCACGGAGCCCGACGTGGGGCTCCATCCCAGGACTCCGGGATGCCAAGGTCTTAACCGACTGAGCCATCCAGGTGTCCCTGCCCATTTTTTAATTTCTTTCTTTTTCTTTCTTTCTTTCTTTCTTTCTTTCTTTCTTTCTTTCTTTCTTTCTTTCTTTCTTTCTTTCTTTCTTTCTTTCTTTCTTTCTTCTACTGTGGAGTTGTAGGAGTTCTTTACATATTTTGGATATTAACCCTTTATCAGATACGTGATTGGTAAATATTTTCTCTCATTCAGTAGGTTGCCTTCTCATTTTGTTGATTGTTTCCTTTCTTGTACAGAATAAACTCATTAATTTTAAAGTAAATTTTCTGTTCTTTAACACATACATTTAAAATTGACGAAAGAAGAGAATGTACTCTTTTTAAAAAATTAAAAAAAATTTTTTAAAAAAAATTAAGTAAACTCTAGGCCCAACATGGGGCTCAAACTCAAGACCCGGAGATCAAGAGTTGTATGCTCCACCGACTAAGACAGCCGGGGGCCCAGAGGAGGGACTCTTGGAAGTCCAAATCTGTTCAATTTCACTAAAATCTTCAAAGAGACTTTCTAAGATCAGTTTAGAAAGGCATGTTCACGTGTATCAACTTTTTGAATAAATGTTTTTGCATTTTGTTTTTTGCATTTCTCGCCCAAACCTTTGAAAATATGTTACAGATCCTTAAAAGATCCTTGTTACCCAGCAAGGTGTGGTATAATGAGCCCGCTCTCCTCCAGATATCTACCTCTCAATTCCCCGAACGTCTAAATATTTACCTTACATGGTAAAAGGACTTTGCAGATGTGAGTAAGTTAAGGATCCCGAGACGGGGAGACTCTCTTGGATTATCCTGGTAGGCTCAACCTAACCCCGAGTCCCCCAATCAGAGAAACTTCCGCAGTGGAAGGAAGTGTGACTGGTGTAAAGTGCTCAGCGGTGTAACGTTACTGGCTTCAAATATGGCAGAAGGGGGCCGTGAGCCAAGGAATACGGTGGCCTTCAGAAACTGGATAAAGGATTCACCCTAGAGCCTTTGTAAGGAACGCAGTCCTGCTGACACGTTAGTTTTGGGCCAGTGAGAACTCCAGGGCCCTGAGATAATAAATTTGCTCTGTTTTAAGCAACTAAATGTGTGGTAATTAGCTACAGCAGCAGGAGAAAACGGATACACAAGGCTTGAATCGTTTTTAAACGGACTGTCTCATACTCAGAAGCGTTCAAGTGGGCATGTGTGTTGGAAATGATCTATGAGGAGAATGCAAAAAAGAAACACCGTATCCCTGTTGGAGGAACAGAAGTTGTCAACAAGTTTAGGTCCTCTGGAGGCAGCTTTTTCTCTGGTGAGATGTATAATGTGTTTATAATTATATATGCCGCATTACTAGGTCTCTTCCTGGCCAGAGAGAACTTCCGTTTTGGCCAGGCAGTGATAAGAGCAGAATCTCCACTTCCAATTTTACACACAATAGGCGGGTTACAGTTTATTCACGGGCTGGCTTCTGGCTTCTTAAAAAAATTTCAAACCTTGTTTTTCTTCTACTTTGCAAATCCTGCTGGTGTCGGGCAGCAAAGCGCATCCTCCCATGGAGACTGCAGCCAGCACTTTCCCGTCCTGACCCCAGGTGAGGTGGCAGGAAGGGCGGGTGGAGGGAGGGTGGCAGGCAGCCTTGCCTGCAGCCGCAGAACGCAGTAAGCTCCTGTCCGGGTGATGCGGAACCACACACACAGGTTGCACGGAGTCCAAGATAAAGCGATCCCTAACTCAACTTACTTTTGCAAATCTACAAACCGCACGGCCAAGCAGACACATAGCTAACAGGCCTGATGAGAGAGCCTTGCAAAAGGCTCAAGCTTCAGAAGGCCCTAAAGGCCTGAACTTGAAGCATGGCTAGCTTTGAGGTCAGTTCAAACAAAGCCTGGCAGGGGCCTCCCTTACAGGGCACTCAGTCGTTCCCCAACCCCCCTCCTTCCTGCCTCGACTTTACAACCTTGCCTTCAGAGAGGCCGCCTGGGTTGAGAAAAGAACAACTTTGAGTGCGGACGGTGATCCCTCTTGGCCTCAGTCTCCTCTGGGGTGATGGGGATGACTGCAAGGAGATGTGGCTGCGAGGACTGGGAGGAACACTCAGGGGAAGCAGCCCGCTCCACAGCAGGGGCTCACTGCGCGGTCCCTCCTCTCGCCGCTGCTGGGAAGAGGCTGGGAGGAACAGAAAAGCCCTCCCCTCGCTCCCAAGCCCGGAGGGTTGTGCTCCCCCTTGAGGTCTGCCGGGTGCCGTAGCTGCTTCCGCCTCCCCCTCCGATCCCACCTCCAACCCTGTGGCCTCCGTCCCGCCCCCGGAGTTCTTCTGAGGATCCCAAAGGAGATAAGGCTGGGAATTGCAGAGAAGGAATGTGAGGTCTGCTGGAGTGAAGTCCTTTTAAGAACCCCTGGAGGTGACCCCGCTCCCTTCCTCCCTTCCCCTGGGGCCGTGCACAGCCCTGGAGCCCCAGCTCTGCAGCCAGCCCAGCCCAGCCCAGAGTGTGTCTCGGACGCAGCCAAGCGGCTTTGAAGCACTAAAGGCCAGTCGCAGTGAGCTTCCGAAAGGCGGGCTGTGAGGAACTGCGGAGAGGCTGGCGAGCGGGAGAGCAGGTCACAGGATCACAGGGTCATCACTGCCCTTTGGCTCCTCGGGGCCGGAGGGAAAAGCGTCCTCGGTGCATGCAGGGGCTTCGTGAGGCTTGGGGCACGCAGGCTGTGGGGGTCAGTTCAGCTCTATCTCTGCGGGTTGGGAGGTATGTGGGCCAAACCAAATGGAGAAAATCATAAAACTGCTGAGAACTCTTCCAGAACAGTCCACACAAACTGGGAAGCGTTAAAAGGCAGACTTCCTCAAGCCAGTTCCCTAGATTTCCATTCAGATAGTCTATAGGGCCCACCGTTGTTTTTCATCTACTCCCAGGTGACTGAGCTGGAGGTCTAAGGAACTGCTCCCGAAACTGCACACACGTCCTCGAGGCGGGAAGTTCTTTCTGTGGTCTAACCAGACTCTCTCCTGTTGTGAAACTTGTCTCCTCTGATCCAGGGTTGGCTGGCACCTCCTGGGCAGCACTGGGGCAACAGTAACCATGGTAACCAGGGGGTGTCCCTGGGCCTGGCTCTTGCAGGAGTGCCCGCAGTTGGACGTCCTGGGCCCATGCCAGGCCCTGGAGGGTTCGGGTTCCGACCCTACGGTCCAGCCAGAGCCGGAGTGAAGAGCCGCGCGCGCCGGCGGGGCTCAGTCTTTTGGAGGAGCGGTTCCCAGTCGAGGGAGGGGTTCGTGTTCCCCAAATCGCTGGACGCCGCGTAGGTCCGCCGGAGCCGAGGGGCGGGGCCAGGGCCGGGGGCGGGGCCACGGCGCGCGCGCTGTCTTGTTGCTATGGTAACGCATCAACACCGAGGGCCCTGGCTGCGGTGTGCGCAGCAGACGCGGCGGAGGCGCAGAGCCAGGGCGAGCTGCTGAGATGGTGAGGTCCCGAGAGGACCAAGGAGGGTGGCCTCATGTGTCCTGAACCGGGTTGGGGTTCTGAGCGGGGAGAGCGGGGCGCTGGGGAGGGCAGAAGATGAGTCAGGCTCTTGGGTCAGGAAGGCCCAGGGGCAAAGAGGACACACCTGGAAGAAGTGAGGGAAGTCCCGAGGAGGGTCCACGGGAGGAATTAGGGGTGGGGTTGTCGGGGATTGAAAACGTGGAGGGGTGCTAGCCCGGGAGTTGTGGAGAAAGGGACGTTCTCTTCCCTCTCCATCAGGCTAGAGCCTCCACAGGCTGGGGATAATGGGCGGTGATGTGCGACAACCACGGGTGAGGAGGCCACATGCCAGGATATAGGACCTGCTTGGCCACAGATAGCAGAGTGACAATGCTTAAGTCACCTACTGTCCCTGAACCTCAGGTTTCTCTTCTGTTGGTGGGGCCTTGGTTCACTCAGTAGGGCTCAACAAGTATTTGTGAATGAATGAACGAATGAATGGGTGGGTAGGTCCAGGTTTGGTACCTCCAGGGTAGAGATCAGCTCTGCTCTGACAGGCTTGGGGTTCCCTGGGGTGGGAAGGACCACGGAGTGGTGAGGGTTGACAAGGGTACCAGACCTGGGAGGAACTATAAAGAGGTGTCTGGTTTCCAGAAAGGAGTGTGTTGGTCCCTGAGGGATAAGGGAGTGGGACGGAGGATAGGCATTGGAGCCTCGGGGTGCTAGAAGTAACCTTAGAATTTCTGGGGCACACCAGGGGGCAGAGATGGTGCCCTGGGTATTCTGTGGACACATTTCTTTTTTTTTTTTAAATTTTTTTCATTTTTTTTAAGATTTTATTTATTTATTCGACAGAGATAGAGACAGCCAGCGAGAGAGGGAACACAAGCAGGGGGAGTGGGAGAGGAAGAAGCAGGCTCCTAGCAGAGGAGCCTGATATGGGACTTGATCCCATAACGCCGGGATCACGCCCCGAGCCAAAGGCAGACGCTTAACCGCTGTGCCACCCAGGCGCCCCTCTGTGGACACATTTCATGCCCATAGGTCATGCTGCTTTTCTAGGGCTCAGTGATTCAAATTCAGGGTCCCCAAGTAGGGATTTCAGAAGAGCTTTGTTAATTATACACACATGTCTGCCTTGGGCTCAGGTCATGATCCCAGGGTCCTGGAATTGAGCCCCGCATCGGGCTCCCTGCTCAGTGGGAGCCTGCTTCTCCCTCCCCCTCTGCCTGCCGCTCCCCCTATTTGTGCTTTCTCTCTGTTAAATAAATAAATCAAATATTTAAAAAAAATTATGCACAAACAAGTCTCCAACAAAGAGCAGCCCCCAATTTCTGAGGACTCCCTGTGCTGTGTAAGGGTCGCTCAGAGCAGGGGTTCGACCTGTTGACTGAGGCTTTCTGAGATCCCTTAGACAAGACTGGGCCTGCAGGCTCCTTTGAGAAGCAGTGGGTCGAGTTGGTGATCTCTGCTCTTCTGGCAGGTTGTGTGTGTGTGTGTGTATGTGTGTGTGTGTGTGTGTGTTGCTGTTCACTAGCTTTTGAGACTGTTGGAGGAGTGGGGAGGCGTGCTGGTGGCAGCGGGGAGGCAGGGGCTCACAATGAGGCAGACTTCCAGGACTCTTTTACAAAAGCAATGAATACCACCGTCCTCCAGAAGGAGGGCCGGGACCTCGGTACCGATTAGGATGCCACCTTCGGATGCATCCCGCTGATGGCCAACCTTGCCTCCCATTTGAGGAAAGAGGTGGCCTGAGTGGATCATTCAGTAAAAGGCAGGTGCCTGGTGCACGCAAATCCTCACCTTCTTGGTAACCGAAGCCCATGGAAAGGGAACTAGAATCGGGCCGAGAGCTGGAAGCCTGCCTTTGCTGGCCCGTGATGAACCTGTATGCAAATGGAGAATGGGATGTCAGGGTGAAGAGGACGCCTAGGAAGGTCTTGGCTTGGTTGACAGGTGTTACGGTTCCGTCAGGGGAACTCCACAGCTGTCCACACCCACCCTGCACCCGGACTGGAGCGGAACTTACTGGATCAGGGACATCCGAGGCTGCCGTGTTTAAGGAGTACACCCTTCTGTGTTCAGAGTCAGCCACCAGCCCTACGGCTAAGTTTTGTTTTCAAATAAATAGTGTGTTACCTACAAAAATAGTTACCTACTCAATCGCTAGGAAAGTATTCACTGCGAGAACCATCTGAAGATGATAATATTCACCCAAAATTTCTGTTCAACATTTTTTGGTGAATGTTCTTTTAATACGCACTCAGGGTACATACCCTTCAGACATTTCTGCAGGAAATACATGTGTCTTCTAATCTGCTTTCTTCTAACCTTAATATATTATGGAGATTGTCCTATATCAATGACAAAGTGAAAATCATCCGAATGACCAGCTAATCTTTCGGCATGGCATCGGAGTCTCTCCCCAAATTCCTAGCAGTGGCCAAATTCCTGTGGTCCTGGGGTGGGAGGGTATTTGAAGAGAGGGAGTCAGCTGGGTCAGCAAGATGAAAACATCAAAACAGGGCTGGCATCTTTATCTGTCCCTCTCCTCATCTTTGCCAGTGGAACTAGGGACTGGATGGGCTTGTCTCTGGGCACCGCTCACCCTCTTGGGGATATTTATTTGGTCATGCAAGAAGTCAAACCAGCCCTTCCCTTCCTGAAAGAACCTCTTGGCTACTGTCTCTGGCCAAAAGAGGGATCTAACTTTCCATTTCTGCTTGGTTCTTCATTTTTTCGAGGCTGTTACACAGTGACCTCCCTAATCCTTCTTGTTGCTTTTGGCTGAAGTCGAGGTCCTAACCGTGGTGCGTGGCTTGTGGCTTCAAAGTCAGCACTTCCCCAGTGAGGTTTCTCAGCCACCCAGCCCTAGAGAGCTCAGTGCTTCCCTCTGCCCTGCCCGGCCGCCGCTTCTCTGTGGTCATGCCTTTTCCTTCCTCTGTTCTGACTTCTAGGCTCTGGCCGTGGAGTATCTTTTGAGTGGTTTCCTCTTGACCTGGGTGCCAAGGGTGCAGGAAAGAGGCGACGGGGTCTCAGCCCTGGGGAGCCTGTCGTGCGGTGGACACCTGAGCAAAGGGCAAACCTGCAGGAGCCCTTGAAAAGAAACAGAACACATGCAAAAATAGTAATAATACTTTCCATCTGTCTTCCAAAGCCCTGTCACTACGTTCTTTTCCACAGTGATTTGGAAAATGCGGAGTCGGGGAGTGGCCTGGAGTCAGGCGTGTTCTGGGGAAAGCTCCCCCCTCAAGCTGGCCTGCGGCCCTTGAGAGGTCACCTTGCTTGGTTTCATTCATTGGTGCTTCATCAAGTGCATGTCGAGCTCCTCCGATGTGCCAGGCACCACACCTTTTTCCTTACTTAGAGACAGAACTCACACGATCCCTGCTGACCCGGAATCTTCCACCTTTTCCCTCCCGATGCTTTCCTTCAGTCCCACCTACTGCAGGTTCATTTCATTTCCTCTGGTTCTATTTTTGGTGGAAAGGGAAGCAGTAGCTCACCACCAGCCATATAATAACCCTTAGAGTCTGTTGTTAGACATCCTCGGGGCCGCTACATTTACCTCTTAATAATAAATCCAAGCTTTCCTGCTCCTCTCTATCGGGGCTGCCTGAGGCTGGAAAGGGAGCCCCCCGCCCCCAAGCCTCTTGCTGGCTGGGCCTGGCAGTGAGCGGAAGGGCCGGAGCAGCAGCGCTTGCTGGAGACTAACTGCCTGATTTAGGGGGAAGACTCATGCATGTGGAGCGGGTGCCGGGGAGCCTGGTTGGTCTGGGCGGAGGGGAGCGAGCTTTCAGAACACACTGTCCAGGGCTTAGTGACCTGGAACGACAGGGTCCATTGCCCTGTCTATACTGTCCTCTTGACCGCTGCTGATTCCCAGGCTTGGGAGACCCAAAGTGAGTAGCTCATGCCGCCGGGGGACAGGTTGGCTCTTCCAAAGGGAGATTTGGACCAGCGTTAGAGTAAGGCCGGCGCTGCCCCGCAGTCCTCGCGGAAGTCACCTCCTGGAGACACTCATCTCGGGGCTGAGCTGGGCTTTGGGAGTGGAGGTTGTGTTAGTGTTGGCGGTGGTAGGCAACAGATCCAGGACTCTGACTTCAGTACGAAGGCATATTGGGGGGGGGGATTTTGGAGAGCTCCCCGGCTGGGAAACTATGCGGGAAAATAGGGACCAAGGGAGGCACTGCAGCTGGAACTGGGGCCAAAATCACAAGCCAGACCAGGTAAGGGCCCTGGCTGCCCCGTGGCACGCCCAGCACTGGCAGCTCTGTGGGCTGCTGCTGCGGCTCTTATCAGCACGGCTCCAGATGCCGGCCGGCCGCCACGCCGCCTCAGCCAGAGCTCCTCTTGGCTCTCCTGGCACCACCAGCTCCCCTCCGTTCTGCGGCTCAGGGGATTGGACTGGTGAAGCCGAGGCCCGTTGCCCAGGCTCAGAAGGCACATAGCTGCCGTTTTTAGCGTCTATTGTCGGAGAGGGCCTTATCTCAACTCATTAGATGAGGAATTCTCCCGATATAGGAAGACGCTGGCTGGTTAAGAGCGGACTGGTGCGCGCTTTAGGGGTCCCAGGAGTGAAAGCCACCAGTGGGCACCGTGAAGCAATCACTCAGCTTTCATCCACTGAACTTTGTGCCAAGTAGCGGGAAAGTGCTTTTCCATCCGCAATGTCCTCTGTCCCCACCATTACCTTGCGAGCTTGTGGGGACACGGAGGAGGTCAGATAGTGGCGATAGTCGTGAAAGGGGGCTCCGAGCTCAGGCTGAGAGGCTTGGAGGTGGACAGGATGCTACCTTTCTGGGGAGGCAGCCCAGATGGCCTCACAAGAGAGTGTCCTTATGGGAAATGGGGACCAGGATGACAATGACATCATCCTTTTGCCATCCCCACTTCCTTCTTTGTCCTTCTGTACCACACGATGACCTGGCCGATTTCAGCCCGGGGATGAGGAAACACTCCTGCCCCGACGAACCCCTGCTTCTGCGGGGTGTCTCTACATTTCAGGGCTTAGCCGGTGCTTTCCCTCGGTGGTTTCCCCACATGCCCACCCGCTTCTCCCAAGCTCGGGCTGGCAAAGTGTTTACCTTGCCCAGGGTCCAGCCGAGAACTCGGTACTGATGACCTGAACTTTCTGCCTCTCTCTGCAGCCGCTAAGCACCACTGGTGTCCTGAGCTCCTCTTCCACCACTTCCAACAGGTCGAGGAATAGGACTCGCTATCGGACCAAAGCTGTGAGCTCCGAGGTGGATGAGAGCCTCTTCGGAGGGGTCAAGGTAACCCTCACCCAGCCCCTTCAGGTAGCTGGCCCCTGGAGGCGGTGACCCAGACTGGTGTTGGTCAGGATGAAGCCAGCACTGGGCAAACCGTCCCCTCTCCCAGGTGACTCACAGAGGGACATCCGAGCAGCCGGATGCTGGCATCTAGTGGGGCCCCTGTGAACAGGAGCACCTGGCTCCCTCCACCCCTGCAATCTTCACATCTGCCCTGCATTTAAAATCTGTTGTAATGTCGAGGAGGGCCCTGCTGCTGAGAGCAGATCATCGCCCAGTGAGTGCCCCAGGATGAAGACGTGGGAGGGCCACGGACCGAGCTTGCAGCCCCGGGGCAACATATTGCCCCTCCATCCAAGAACAGCATTAGAGAAAACCGCAGAACCTCCTCTCCCAGCTGCTCAACTGGCAGGGTTCATTAGCTTTGGGAACCCCGAGCAGGTCTCCATGTGCAGGTGTCGTCCCCACTGCAAGGCCGGCAGCTTCTCCCGTGCGGAGAAGGAGAGCTAGCTGGAGCGTGGCTTGGAGTACTCTTGGTACACGGGAAGTGCAGCAGATGAGAAGGAAGAGAGGCAAGGTCAGAAGGAGAATGGGACACGGAGAGAGGGCAGCGAGAGATAGAGAGACAGAGGGACAGAGAAAAGGACAGGAAAGATGCCAAGAGCGGTGTGAGTGCTGGTGTGAACACCTGTGCAGTGGGCAGGTGGCCCGAGCCCAGTGGATGTCTGTACTCCTCGCTGTCCTCACTGTGAACCAAAAAGAACTTTCCAGGGGTGTCTGACTCCTGGTTTCAGCTCTGGTCTGATCTCAGGGGTGTGAGATCGAGCCCACCTCCCCACCTCCCCACCCCCAGCTCTGTGATCTGCAATCCGTGGGGAGTCTGCTTGGGGATTCTTTCTCCTGCTGCCTCTGCCCCTCCTCCACTTGCCCGGCTACTCACTCTCTCTCTCAAGTAAATAAATAAATCTTTAAACAAACAAACAGGACTTTCCAGAGGGTTTAAGACAGGCACCTTTCTCCATTTATTTTTTTCTTTTTTCTTTCTCTCCCTCTTCCTTCCTTCTTTCATTCCTTCCTTCCTTCCAAGATTTTATTTACTTGAGAAAGTGAGAGAGTACACACAAAGGGAGAAGTGGGCTCCCGACTGAGCAGGCAGCCCGATGTGGGACTTGATCCCAGGACCCTGGGATCATGACACCCCTGTCTGCATCGGGTTTTCTATCGACAGGGAAAGAATCGAAGGGACGCACCTTGACTTACAGACAGGTTTTGTGTTTGGCCCCTGGGGTGATGGGTGATGAAGGTTTGGAAATGGCAGAGTTCTCCAGGAGTCCCCCAGCCGGCTCCTGGGAGGGGCCGTCAGAGAAATGCCTGTTCCTGGCCCTTTCCTTGGTCTCCTTGATGGGGGAGTCAGAAGTCTCTCAGCCGGCGGTAGGGGGCAGAAGTGGTCTGTGACGCGCCTGAATCGCGCCCTCTTGGAGCAGGTGGACAGAAGGTGGCAGCAGCGCTCTGGGGACGGTCCGTGCCAAGGGAGCTCAGCCCCGGAAGGACCTCCACAGAGGCCGGCTCAGGCCTCCACGTGGGATCACCGTCACTGAATTCATAACAAACGAAACTCTCTCCTGTGTTCAACATTTTCCTGAAATAAGTGGTTTCATTTTCTTATTATCTGACTCCTTCACGGTCAGAGTATTTTGAAAAAAAATCATGCATTTAATATGTATTCCTGCTAATTCTGACTCCCTGACTTCCTCACCACATTCCATGTGAGGGCGGGTCTCCACCAGGCCATTTGGCCATTTCTCACCTCCTCCATATGATTTTTTTGGGAGGACCAAAGTAAATTAATCATAAGGAAGGATTAAAAATTCCGAATATCATAGATTGGATGAGTCTGTAACGAATTGTATTATCTCAAACCACAATGTGGTCCAAGAGAGATCATTGTTTCTTCTTTCATAAATCATGGAGGGAGGAGAAAGGAGAGACCCCAGATTTTCATTCCTGATGGTTTTAGCAGCTCCTCTTCCCATCCATCCAGGAGTATTTGCACAAGACATGGGAAGGAGGCCTTGTTCTCAGAGGAGCTGGTCGGTAAGAACGCATGCGAGCCAGATTCAAGCGCAGAGCACCGTGCCCTGGAAACTCTTGGTGGTCCCGCGATCTGGGCCCCCAGCAGCTTTCTCTGCCACTGGATGGGGTGAAGAGGGGAAGTCTGCCCTTGAAGAAGCTGGCACTGGCCGCAGGACATGGGCTGACCGGCTTCTAAGTTGCCCTTCCTGACCCACAGCCTCCGGCCCCGAGCGACAGCCCCATCGTGCTCCTTCGAGATAAGCATGCCATTCGGAAGACTCTCACTGCCCTGGGCTTGGAAAACAAGCCGGAGACCATCCAGCTCGTCACCCGGGACATGGTCCGGGAACTCCTGTGAGTACCCAGGGCGCAGTGCCCTGCCTTCCCGTCGCAGCCTGCAGTTCTGCTGAGGACACGTGCAGGGAGAGGGGATGTCTGGTCCAGCCCGGCTTCTGTCCTACTCCTCTCCCCTGTTCGGTTCCTAGCTCTCCTTCCTCGGCATCTTGGCCTCTCTTGTTTCTCCCCCTGTTGTATTGATTCTTGCCTTTGCCTTCGATCCCCAGCTTCTCTTCCTCTTCCCCGTCGCCTGGCTGTGGTGGGACCCATGGCACTGCAGGAGGGGCCGTGCTGGGTGGGTCTGCTCCGAACCCCCCTTAGTGCTCTTGGTAAAGGGAAATGGTCCAGATGACTCAACGCCTTTTGGCGGCACCAAGAATCTGAAGTAAATGGAAACTGACCAGATGCTAACAGCCCCTGGCTTCTTCCCAGGCTCTGAGGTCAGAAGAGGAAATTCCCCGGGGCTCTCGGGTTCCTTTGGGACTGGCTCAGCATGGCTTCCTGACTGCAGCTGCCCCCCTGCTCGGCGCCCCTGTGGGTTAGGCCTGTAGCTCAGCAGTGGGAACTGAGCTGTCGCTGGGGGCGGCGGGGGGTGCTTAGCTGCACTCTTGGAAACCATCCTCCCAACTCTGGCTCTGCCTGTGGAGAACTTGAACTCCCAGAAGTGCCGCCTGTGTCGCGAGCTGGGGTAGCACGGCTGCATGGCTGGGACACGGCCCCAGGAGCGAGGTCTGGTCAGCCCTGCGGGGAATGGCCATTCATGGTCTGCTGTCCTGCAGCCACTTGGGGGCAGAGGAAGGGTTCCTTCTTGGAGTGTTCTGTTCCTGCAAGCTTGAGGTCAGTCCTGGTCATTCCAGGTCCCGGGCCAAGCCCCACGTCCACTCACAAATTCGGTCCTCCTCCTAGACTGCCCCCCCCAACACACACACACACACACACACACACACACACACACGTTTTATGAGGTGAGGTTTCACTTCCTGCCTCGCACGGTCTGCGTCTTGTTGCCGTGTCCCTGTTAAACGGCCTCACCCAGAAGCAGCTTTATTCCCGGCCCTGCTGCTCCCGCCGCCTCCTTCAGTGTCTGTCATTTGTTTGTAATCATTATAATTAGCTATTGGTTTGTTGAGTGTGCTGGGCGGCTAGGAGGAGGGGTCCACGGACGTGCCGCTGACTGTTGTTGATCAGAGATTTTAATTAATATTTAGGGTTCAAAGCTTCTCTCTGGGCTGGATGGACAGGGATGCTTAGGCTTCTCACGGCATCAGTTTCAACCTTGTCTGGCGTCCCCCCTGCCCTTTCTATGTCATCCTGGAGGAATAAGCTATTTTTAAAGTCCGGTTCACCAGCGTTGTTTTGAGCTCTCCCTCTGGGCCCAGCGCCGCGCGGGGGGCTAGGCGGCCAGCGGGGTCGGCAGAGGCTGTGTCCCGGCGGAGCCTGTGGTCCCGCACATGGGCCGTGCCTGGGGGTGGGGGGCACAGCCCAGTCCGTGAGAGTAGAGCGGGGTGGCCTTTCGGCCTGCTGGGGGGATGGAGGACAGGTTCTCTGAAGGCTGCTCAGAGAAGGTGACACGCACGCTAGACCTTTTAGCAAAAGCCTTTAAAATGTCTCTGTTTGGGCCACCCCTCACCTGGGACCCCTTCTCCCCAGTGGGCCCGTGATGCAGCGGGCGGTCTCTCCTGCCTTCGGGGTGGCATTGTGGGGTGCTGGCAGTGATGAGGGAGGGGCGGGAGGCCGAGCACCAGCATCGGGTGCCGAGGGCCTCCTTGCTCCTCCCCACTGACTGTTCATCCCCTGGGGCAGCGTTCCCGCCAAGGATCCCTCTGGGGAGTCCCTCATCATGAGCCCCGAGGAGTTTGAGCGCATCAAATGGGCATCCCACGTCCTGACCAGAGAAGAGCTCGAGGCCAGGGAGCCGGCCTTCAAGAAGGAGAAGGAGGCCATCGTGGTAGCTGCCCTCCCCGAGCCCTGATCTCTGCGGATGGGAGGGGGGCGCTCTAGTCTGGGGGCCCCGGAAGGAGGCGTGAGTGTGTGCTTCATGGAGACCAGAGACGCGCTAGGATGGACACCAGGCGTGGGAGCAGCTGGGGCGCGGGGCAGGGGTGAGGACGAAGCTGGGCCGAGAAACATCTGGGTTCTGCTAGCATGACGGGCGAAGCCACCTTGGGGGTCCTTCTGGGTGGCCCGTGGTAGCATGGCCAGCGCCCAGGGCGGTCCCCCACTGATCAGACTGTGTCCTGCAGGATGCAGTGACCAAGCGCAAGAAGATCATGAAGCAGAAGGAAATGGTGTGGAGAAAGAGCGAGAAGCTCAGTGACCTAGAGGAGGAGGCCAAGGAGCGGGCCCAGAACCTCCTGCAGAGAGCCAACAATTTGCGCTTGGAGCAGGAGGAGGAGCTCAAGGACATGAGCAAGGTGCGGACTTCCTTCCTTCCTCCCTCCTCTGCCGACTCGCGGCCACTCCCCCTCCCTCTTCTTAGGCTCTGACGGCCTTGGCTCCTGACAGACTTGGGGCAAGGAGGGGGGGACAGGTGAGGGGCTGGTGGAGAGGGGGGTTGCTGTGGTCAGAGGGAGGACTGGCCTTGTCACATGCGTGCTGTGTGACCTTCAGCAAGTCACTCACCCGCCCTGGGCCTCACTTCATGTGTCAAACGAGAATGGTAAAACTACTTAGCAGGGTGATTGGGGCCTGAGCTGAGCTTTGCGAAGTGTGGACCTGCCCTCTGTGTCTCTCCTGCCGGGAACTGGCTTCTTGCAAAGCTCCCAAAGTGCTTCCTTTAGCTGAGAGCGTGAAGACCAGAGGCTTGGTGGATTTGTCATTTGCATATGGTTCACTTCCCAAGCAAATGAGCACACTGACTCCCCACCCCGTCATCTCTGCCTTCTCTCCGGGGTTGATCTGCCCTCATGCCTCCTCTTAATTTTCCAGAGCTTTCACTTGGTGGTTCTTACGGATGGCTGTCACCTGATGTGTCATGTTGGGCTCTTCCAGCTTAGAAATCTAGTGGCTTGGCCTCGGCATGAGGGTTTTAGTTTCTGTGAGAAGTAGAACAGAGGGTCTAATGTTGGGGTTCATGGGTCCCTAAGGGGGGCCTTGGGCCTCTGAAGTTTTATGGAAATTTTATGTGTGTGTATGTATGTAAGTGAATCTTAAGGAGGACAGAGCCCATTGCTTTCCTCATATTCTCAAGGAGTGATCCATGGCCCCCAAAACACGAAGACCCAATACCCTGAAAGGTACTATTGCAGCTTCTCCTTGCACAGACGAGCACTTTGTAGGAGCCCAGGAAGTGTTAGCGTAGAGCTGTACTCAGGAGAGGGGAGCATAAGAATGCTCTTGCTCCCCCTTCCTGTGCGTGGCTGTGTGCGTGTCCAGCACACTCGGTACCCTGCTCCCATTTCTCCCCTCCAGCTTCCACACCCCGTGGTGTATCCCTCCCCATCCTTGTGCCTAGACCTGGTGCCACTGTGTCATCCCCCCCCAGATCATCCTCAATGCCAAGTGCCATGCCATCCGGGATGCCCAAATCCTGGAGAAGCAGCTGATTCAAAGAGAGTTGGATGCAGAGGAGAAGCGCTTGGATCAGATGATGGAGGTGGAACGGCAGAAATCCATTCAACGGCAGGAGGAGCTGGACCGGAAGAGGAGGGAGGAAAGAATCCGGTAAAGCGGAGGTTTTGGCATCTCCCTCCCGTCATTTCCATGGGTCTTTAGGTCCCAGGAGCTTTGCCAAGAGGGTAGAGAAGAGAAATGGTCATTACCACCATCTGTTATGATCTCAAAACCTTATGAAGAGATTCATAGGACCACAGAGCTTCTCCAAGCTGAGTCCTCTGATCCTTTTTTTTTTTTTTTAAAGATTTTATTTATTTATTCGACAGAGATAGAGACAGCCAGCGAGAGAGGGAACACAAGCAGGGGGAGTGGGAGAGGAAGAAGCAGGCTCAGAGCGGAGGAGCCCGATGTGGGGCTCGATCCCATAACGCCGGGATCACGCCCTGAGCGGAAGGCAGACACTCAACCGCTGTGCCACCCAGGCGCCCCGAGTCCTCTGATCCTAACAGGTGCTTCACAATTTGGCCCCAATGCAGCCTCATTTCCCACTTGTTCCTGCTGTCCCTTCCACACTTCACTGCCCCCCACACGCCTGCACTCCTCACGGTTTATGCTTTTGTTGTCCCTTCTGCTTTGAATACTCTTCTCTTTCCTTTTCCCCTGGAAAACACTTTCTCTTCTTTTAGTGCGTGGCTTTGCGGTCACCTCCTCCAGAAAGCCCTCTGCCTTCCACAGGCAGGCTTGGGGGCTCCGTTCTCTGCGCCCCGCGACGCCGTGTTTATACTCCAGCACATGGCTTCTCACATGGGGCTCCCTGGCCCTCCCCAGACTACGCACTCATGGAGGACAGCATTCCTGTCTTAGTTCATTTCTGTAGCTCCTGGACCCAGTAGACTGCTTGGCCTGTAGCAGGCGTGTAACACATGTGAGGGTGATAAATCCAGTCCCCTTCCTTTTGCAGAAAGGACAAGTAAATTTACCCGAGCAGGCAAGTTATTTACCAAATTTACCAGACAGGTAAATTTACCAAAAGCACAAGTAGATTTACCGGAACAAGTAAATTCTAGAACCACAGCGTCCCAGACCGAGAACATCAACCATATCATGTGAGAGTGACCTTGAACCACACTGACTGGCTCTGCTCTCTCCCCCTCTGATTCTGTGCTCTCGAGCCATCCATCTCTGTACTTCCAGGAGGCACCTGCTCGACTGTAGTAGACTCCCTGTAAATGTGGACTTAATGGCTAAGTGGCTCTTCATCTTCTGCATAAATAGCTCCAATTAAAGAAAAATCTCTGCCTCATTAGGCCACTCTAATGATCTGAGCTGGTCCTTATATTGAGCCCCAGCCTGCTTCCATGTAACTCTTTTACTCATTCCTCCTGCGTATTTCATCTGGAGTCATGAAGCCATTCAAGTGCTCCACCTGAATGGGAATCTCATTGTCCTTCCTCTCGATTCTTACCCTAACCTGTGTCTTCTCTCATTCTCCCAGCCTTTACTCATACATCATGGGGTCTGGATGCTTCTGAGTTTATTGTCATCCCGACAGCACATAGGGAGTCACTGCAACAGCACTGATTGTAGACTCTGGGTCCTCTGCTTTTCAGTGTTGAGTAAGGGCATCGCTGAGTGGAGAGGCTTGTTCAGACCCAGCCCTTCCACCCGCAGTGGCAAAGCCGTGGCATGTGAGATAGGGCCTAAGATAGCTAACGAAGGGGTGTGGGAGGTGGGGGGGCATACAGGACACGCTGGGTGCTGGCAGAAGCACTGGAGGAAGGAGAGGCCCCGGGCTTTCTAACTGTGAAGCTGGCATGGGAGGCTAGCTCCCCGTGATTGCTCTGGGGGGGCTTGGGAGGTGGTAGGATTTCAGAAGCTCTAGACACACGAAAGACAGAAGTGGGGTGCATATGTAGGGTGCACTCTTGGGCAAACTAATGAAGAAGGGGAATCTCAAGAAGGGGAGCTTGGAAGAGGAGAGGGCAGCCTTCTCATGACACTCGACACACGAGAAGGACTTTGGTCTGGGCTCATGAAGAGTAGCGATGTGTAGGGGGCGCTTGTCCAATTGTCCCTGGACACCTCCCATCTTGGGGGTGATTTGGGTGGACGTTGCAGCAGAGAAACGTGGACGTGGGTTTCTAAGGCCCTGCGGTACTGTTCACTCCTAGAGGAAGACGGCACATTGTGGAACAGATGGAAAAGAACCAGGAGGAGCGGTCGCTGCTTGCCGAGCAGCGGGAGCAGGAGAAGGGGCAGATGCTGGAGTACATGGAACAGCTCCAGGAGGACGATCTGAGGGTAACAGGCCGGACAGATAATGCCAAATTCCACCAGCAACAGCAGCAAAGCTCTCCAAGATTTGGGGGTATCAGGGTGTGGACTGATTTTTCTGCCAGGCACACGCTCATTTCGCAACACCATCGCCCTCAGCTTTTATGGCCGTGTCGAATGCTCATCTGGCTGTGGCGCCGTACCGGGGGATGAGCAGGGACTTGGACAGACCCTGCGCCTGCCTGCGGTCCGAGACCAACACATCCATGGGCGTGGACACAGAAAGGAAATAGACAGCTATGTGCATTGCACAAATCACCATAGGGATGTTTTATAGTCTTCCTGCAGCTATTTCGGGATGGGATACACTTTGTTGATGTCTTAGCCCTGTCTTGGGCTCAGACTCCCTGCTGTTCCCGCACTCCAAGTACACAGCATCTGAGTGTGGTTAACTGTGTGGAGAAACCAAACCTTTTTTCCCTGTTAGTCTAGATAAAATTAGTAGGCATATCCATTGCAAAAGAAATGATGACATGCCTGTCTAAACCAAATAGACTTAAAGCAACCCTCTTCTGTTTGCCTGCTCCCGTCTATTGCAATACACAAGGGCCCCTCGCACAGTGGGGGGCAAAGCCAGCCTTTGGGGTGTTTATTCTCCTGCCCCCCTCAGTTTTTTACCTTTGAAAAAAATTTATTTTATTTTATTTATTCATTCGACAGAGAGAGAGACAGCCAGTGAGAGAGGGAACACAAGCAGGGGGAGTGGGAGAGGAAGAAGCAGGCTCCCAGTGGAAGAGCCTGATGTGGGGCTCGATCCTGGAACGCCAGGATCACGCCCTGAGCCGAAGGCAGACGCCTAACGACGGAGCCACCCAGGCGCCCCTACCTTTGAAAATTTTTATACACACAGACAAGTTGAAAGAATTGTATCACACACAACCATGCTTCACCTCGATTCATGACTGTGAATCTGCCTTGGTTGCTTGTCTCTTTTGGGGGCATACACTAATTTCTGTTAAACTGTTTGTCAGTGAGTTGCAGATAATCTCGACACTTTGCGACTAAATGCTTCAGCCCTCATCTCTGAAGAACAGAGATGCCCCCTTACCGGTCATCAGTACTGAAATCTCATCCCCTCATCAAAAATGGAATCCGATGCTTCTGTAATATTATCTAACACTTAATCCACATTCAGATTTCCCCGATTGTTCCCAAAACGTGTTTTCAGTTTTCTTTGTTTTCGAACCAGGATCCGATCAAGCTCCCTGCCTTGCATTCACTTAAGCCTCTTTCATCTGCTTTGACCTAGAAGACTTCTCTTGTTCCTTCCTTCCTCCATCTTTCGGCACTGGTGTTTTGAAGCACCCGGGCCAGTTGACTTGAAGAGTTTCCCTTTTCTGCTCTGTGGGATTATTTCCTCAGGGTGTCATTTAACTAGTGGGACATGTATTCTTGAATTTTTCCCCTCTTCCCCCACGTGAACGGATGATGGGGTGGTCATCTCCCAGTGATTTGATAAGGGAGTGGAACAAACAAAAAGAGCAACCTGAAAAGTACATAAATAGGCAAAGAAGTAAGTCAACACGTGATTAAATAGATGTCCGAGGTCAGTATCCAGCAGGTTTTCTCGCCGTGCTGGTCAATGGGATTAAAGAATGCACGGTACCAACGGCAGGCCTAAATCTAGCGGGAAGCAGGTAGAAGGTAAAGGAAGAAAGGGAGAAGGGGAAAAGGAGCGGAGAGTCACTGGGCCAGGTGGGGAAAAGTGGGGTGAGTGAGGAGGTAGGCACGGGGAGAGTGAGGGAATGCTGGCCGCCATGACTCACGCACCACAGGCCGGGTGGGAGGCAGGCAGCGCCGTGCCGATCTGGTATGGAAGGCGCCCCAGGAGGCCTGAACGTGGCTGTGAGTCAAGCTCGGGGAGAGCCAGCAGAGTTGTCTCGGATGAGTCAGGGCAGAAGCTGGGCTGAGGAGGAGCTGGGTGGGGCATAGCCTTTGAGGAATGGAGGGAGCTGGAAGCAGTGTGTGGGGGGGGAGTTGTTGGGTGGAAGAATTTGAAGGAAAGGGTTGGAGATTGGTGGGAGGATGTATTTAGGCCAGCTGCACAAGATTCTACACTGGGACCGGAGAATGTGCTTGCTCTGATCTTCAGGGGCTTTGAAAGGCTCAGGCTCCTTCCTTAGAAGGGATCTTGTCACTCAGGGTCACACTGGTACCCTGACCTCCATCATTCATTGTCTTTCTCTGTGTCTACCATGTTTCCCTTTTTCTTACATGCCACTTACTTTGGTTCCCCCTTTCCCTGTTTTAGCTGATTGAGTATTTGCTGTTTTGCTCTCAGTGGGCTACACGTGTTGCCAGGAAAGACAGGAAGTGTGACATGGTTCCCATCCTCTGGCTGAGATAGGATGAACACCCAAGAATGAATGGGACCTACAAGGCAGTGCCTAACCAAACCCCGGGAGGTGTGGCACCATCTTAAGTGCAGAGGGAATTCGGAAATGAAGAGAGAACTGGAAGTTGGGGCAACCTTCCCGAGAAGATCGGAACTTTAATTTAGAAAGACCAGGTCTCAAAATTCTGGCACTGGATTTCGTTAGCCTGATGGCCCTGAACAAGTAAGTTCAGGGCCTCAGTGTTTTCATCTGCACAAGAGAGATAACAGGTTCTACCTGTCAGGGTTTGGGGATATATTTGGGTTTCAGAGATAGGCTATCTAAAGTGCCCAGCAAATAGAAAAGACTCAATTAGGGCAATATTTCATTATTATTTCAATCATTGCTATTGAATAGAGAGCAGAAGCTAGGGTTTGACGAAGAGAAGGAAATTGAAGGCAGGAGAAAAGACCAGGAACAATGGGTAGGACTTTGCATGACATGTGGGAGACACCGGGGAAAATTTTAAGAGCCTCCACTTCCCTGAGAGTGTATAGAAATCATCCGAGTTGGGGCTGCCACCAAGCCAAGTGGGTGCAGACTGCAAAGAGGCCATTTGGCTGCGAGGGGTCGTTGGTGACGCTTGCAAGAGCTGCTTTGCCAGAGCTAGTGGCGGCAGCTGGCATGCAGGTGGTGCGCATGCCCCTGCCTCTGTGTCTCTGTCCTTCTGTCCCCGTGTCTCTGGGTCGTGTCCCCTTCTACTTGGAGGCTCTCTTTCTTCTGACGGCAGGACATGGAACGGAGGCACCAGCAAAAACTCAAGATGCAAGCTGAGATTAAGCGCATTAATGACGAGAACCAGAAGCAGAAGGCCGAGCTGCTGGCTCAGGAGAAGCTGGCGGACCAGATGGTGATGGAGTTCACCAAGAAGAAGATGGTAGGTTTCTGATGCCTGGGACTTCTGGCTGCGGGGAGCGGCAGGTCTGAGATCTAGGGGACTCATGACAGGAAGCCATGTGGCCGTTCCAGAATTCATGACTTTCGTTCAAGGGCCTGGTTCCTCCTCCTCTTCATCTTGCCACTGGTTCATTAATAGAGAGCGGACTGAAGGGACACCCAAGTTAGGGCGTTATATCCTCGTTAACACCTTTGATTAGAAGTGGGATGAGGGCCAGGTATAGGCCGGGAAGAAAATGAAAACTATCGGGGAAGGTAAAGTTTTCATGGACTCCTCATGGAGAGCGTAATTACAACCCCAGTGATCGTGGGTCACCTGCCCCATTAATTTCTTGTGAGAATTTCTGTATTGGGCATCCTGTACCGGGGTCAGACTCTGAGAGCACAGCTTCTCCCAGCGCTGCTGTGGAAACTGTAAGCACGCACGCACCGAGAGCGACACCGCTCACGGTGATGGGGAGATGCCGCTCGCGCCGCACGGACTGACTCGGGAGTCAGGCTGGGTAACGGAGTGGTTGGGGTCAGGGAGGAAGGGAGGGCAAGGAGAGCTTCTAAAGCCAGCCGAGAGGGAGTGAACATGGGGTTACGTAAAAGGAGAAGGAAGGACTGAAGGCAGCGGCAGGAAGGTTATTCAGTTCTTCATGTGTGGGTCCTGCCTCCCCCGCTAGTTTTGAGGCTCCATGGTGACAGAGAGCACATTGTACTTCTCTGGTAGGGACGACAGGCAGGGGATGGGTGCACTCTGGCAAGGCATCTTTGATATGCCTCTATGCTCCGAACGCAAACCACGGAAAATGAAGCTCAACAAAGCTTATGTTTTGGCTGTGGCTTTCTTACCGGATGCTGGGAGATGCAGGCAACAGAGCAAGAACACAAGACGGGGGACGGGGGTGGTTGGTGCCTAAGAACCATCGTCCAGCTGCCGTTCGTCGAGTGCGTAGACGTGCACGGCTCTGGGCTGTGCTTTACTGTGCGTCTCGCTGAACCATCACAGCACCTTGTAAATGCCGTCACTGACTGATTCAAAATATCCTGGTGCTTCCCTGGGTGTCCAGTATGGGACTGGGCTGAATAATGCCGGGGGCTTTGTGCGGAGCTCAGCCGTCGCTTCCCCGGAATGAGCCGCTCAGCTGTAGGAGCTGGTGAGCAGGTGGGCTGGCTGTGGCCGAGTCGGTGGGGCTGCAGTGAGAGAGGAGGTGGTGAGGAGACGGGGAGCTGAGAGCCGTTGTTGGGGGACACCTCGGACCTTGAGCAGAGCTGGAAGCCTGGAATGAGGAGGAGTCACTATAGATTTCTGAGACTAGGGCTTGTCTTCATATGTGGAAAGGACATTGGTGGGAGGAGCTGGGACAGGCCGGCAACCTGCAAAGGGGTTGGGCACTTGGGCAGGCCCGCACCCCGCCATAAGTACCGCGTACATCACAAGTCCGTCCCTGACCTCATGGGGGTCTCTGCTCTTGCAGCCGGGACTTCCCCTGTAGAGCTCAGAGGAGAGACTGATTGTGGAAGCCTCCAGAGTTCCCTGCCCTGCCGTCTAGGGCGAGGTGGAATGGAGGCCAGCTTTGACACACAACCACCTGTGCCAAGCTCCCAAGCAGGCACCTTGCTGGGCTGCCCAGGAGTCTGGCAGGTAGAACGATGGCTGTGGAACATTCTTTATGGGAGGGTCACAAGGCCACCCAGCTCAAGCCATTAGTCTTATGACTACCCAAGACTGGTAGTTGGGAGGCTGGGTTTGGGAAGATTTTAGGGCTATGTCCGCTCTTCCAGAGAAGTGGCAAAGGGAGCTAACTTTGATGGTTCACTCCTTGCATATCTGCTAACCGCAGTGGGATGGCCCAAAGCGTGGTTGGCCATTCGCCCAGGGACTAATGAGATAACTTCCACCTGCTGCATTTTACAAGACAGGCAGGGTGCCCCAGTTGTTACTCGTAGAAATGTGGCCCAGTGGTCTTGCAGCTTAGACGTTGTCTGCAATGCAGTGGAAGGAGCGTGAAGGCTGGGCTTGGGATACCTGTGTTCAAATCCTCTTCGGATGAGTTGACGAGCCACTTGATCTTGGGCAGGACCCTTGATCTGAATGAATGTCAGTTTCCTCATCTACAATACTGGTCTCGTGAAATGTAGGGGCCCTCCGGGATCACATTGGAGGGAGCATTTTGTAAACAATGAAGCATTTGCGATGCTAATTGACTTTCTGCAGGCATTGTTGGTTATTTTGCCCTACCTTGAAAAGAGTCCGGGAGTGATATGGGAGATCCTGGGCAGACTGGCAGGGACTTTGTTTCTCTGCGAGGCTGGGGCAAGGGGAGCTGTTCCAAAAGAGCTTTTCTTCCTGGCAGGCTCGAGAAGCAGAGTTTGAGGCTGAGCAGGAGAGACTACGGAGGGAGAAAGAGAAGGAGATCGCCCGTCTGAGAGCCATGCAGGAGAAGGCCCAGGATTACCAGGCAGAGCAGGTACCTATGTGGCCTTGGCTTGCTTGGGCCTCCCCAGCTCCCTTAACTATTCCCTTGACAGCCTGCAGAACCGACCTGAAGGACAGAGGTGCGGAAGAGGGGGTGCAGGCTACCTAGACTTGAGTAGGCTGAGGGCGAAGGGGTGGGCTGCCCTCAGTGCCTGTGGCAGCGAGGACCGGGCAGGGCTTTATGTGCTGAAGGATCAAGAGAAGGTTTTTGGCTGCTACGTAAAGAACGTTTGACCGTAACTGTCACTGAAATATGTCACCGAAGGGACTGAGGCATCTCCATCTTAGCAGTTTTAACATGAGAGGCGACTTCAGACTGCCTGGAGCTGTTGGAGGTGGAGGGAAAGAACTGGGATCAGTGGTGGGGGAGGACAAGCCAAGACATCTCAGGATATCTTCCAACCAGAAAGTTCTACAAGATTCCATGTACTCTTTCCTGCAACGATCTTGCTGCCAGAGAAATTCATGGCACTCCTCAAAGCAGGCTGTGTCAGAGTCTGCAGTCAGGGTCTTCCTAAGTGCCTGGTCGGTTCCGAGGTCGGTATGCACCCTCTCCTTCCGAGAGATGCACTCCTCAAAGCAGGCTGTGTCAGAGTCTGCAGTCAGGGTCTTCCTAAGTGCCTGGTCGGTTCCGAGGTCGGTATGCACCCTCTCCGAGGTCGGTCTCCCCACCCTCTCCTTCCCCAGGATGCCTTGCGGGCCAAGCGCAACCAGGAGGTTGCCGACAGGGAGTGGCGCAGAAAGGAAAAGGAAAATGCACAGAAGAAGGTGGAGACGGAGGCCAAACTTCGCAAAACCCGGCTGGAGCAGGTGGCTTTCAAGGAGCACTCTCTGGCCGTTCAGGTGCAACGGGACCGGGATGAGTTCGAGAGGATTCTTCGGTAGGTGGGGCTGGGCACCTTGGCTTCCTTTCCTTGTGCTGTGGCAGGGATGGCCCCTACTGGGTGGAGAGGACCTTGCTGGCATGTCCACACACTGATGTGCATTCTTCTTGCCTGGGATGGCGGAGTCTTTCCAACTAGATGGACAGCTGAAATGTGCAAAGAGAAGAATTGAGAGCCAAGAATTTTCTGATCAGGGATTTGGGAATAGCACCTGGACGTTATCTAAGGGATTGGGTATTACTGGAATTATTTGTCCTGAAGGATTAAAGGTGTGAGTACAAGTATATGTCTGGTCCCTCTGCCCTCCCCTGACTCCATAGCCCTGCAAGTTAGGGAAGAAGCTGCAGCTGCGAGGTTGAGAAGAGACAGAGAGAACTTCAAACACCAAGATTGTAGGTCACTGGAGAAGAGCCTGGGTTGGGGGCAGGGGTCTTTGCCATTCATCTGGTAAATATGTATTAAGCACGTAAATCCAAGAATCTGTGCTGGATGCCCTGGGAGATATTAGAGGTGAACAGAACGCCGTCCTTGCCCGGTCACGTGGGAGGATGTGGAAGACTCATATTTGGACGGACCTCACCTGTATTTATCCGTCTTGCCTGCCTTGCCAGCTCTTCATCCTTTTATTTTTGTTCTCTTTTGGCTCAATGATAATTCCCACCCATAAGTGGAGGTGAGGTGTTCACATCTGTCACATTGCCCGCCCCACGTCCACCCCCGGGGCTGCCGGCAGCCACAGCTGCTCTGGCGTCTATCAGTCAGATCTGCCACCGCCAGACCCGGCCCCTGGGGTGTTCCCCTGGTGCTAACTGTTTTGCACTAACTGGGAACGACTCCTTTCTTGCTCTGGTTCAGAATCTGTAAGATCAGAAGCTTTCAAAGGAAACAAACAAAACAAAATTGGAATGGCAGGTATGGATACAAAATTACAGAAATTATGCTCAGGGGAATGGAGATTCAGTGGTGCAGCCCAGCTTTCTGGTCTACCTGCTCTCAGTCCCTGGCATGGCCCCAGGTATTTCCATGCCAGACCAGCCCTGGGCCCCCTCCAGGGCCCCTAGCCAGAGGCAGAGCAGACGTGTAGGAATCTCCATCCTTGCCAGAGCCAGGTTCCTGGTCTTTTACTGGACTGTGGGCCCCCAGCCTGTCCCCACTAGCTGCAGCCCCCTTTGGCTCTGTGGCTTTTCCTGCCCTCAAGGCTCATGCCACCATCTCTGGAAACCTGCTGAAGGTGGCAGCTGCCTTAACGGCCCTACAGATTCTGCCCCTGGGCTCCAGACTACCTTTCAGATGTCCGCCCTCGCCGGCCTGTATGCTCTTGGACATCTGTGTTACATTTAGCAGGCACTAATAAATATTAATGGAAAGAAGTTAAGGGTCCTACTTTTGCCGCTGACCCATGTGTCCCTTCTTCGCTATGTTTACCCAAAGCATATGCACTAGGCAGTTATTAAAGTGAGACCAGGCCTTTGGAGATGTTCAACTTCACCTGATGTTCTAGGCTGGCATCTGGACCTGGTGTCTCCAGGGCCACGTGACCACCAGGGCGGGTGTCTTCAAGCACTGGGCATGTCTCTGCCGGAGCCAGCAATCCGACTTTTCCTACTTCAAAAGCATGCCCTCGTAGATGGCCTCTATATGTGCTTCCTGCTTCTGGAAAGAGGGATGCCTTTGCCTGGCAGCTCACTGACTAAGCAGAGATAGCTGACCTACCCTACCCGGTGGCTCTTAGAAACGCCCGGAGCTGTCATAAAGTCCTGCGGGCAGGCTCCACCCGCACAGATTCTGATGTAACTGGTCCGGGTGAGGCCCCGGGAAAGCAGCAGGTTTTGGAAGCTCCCAGGTGTTCTAATGCAGCCAGGCTCCAAGTTACGGCCGTAACCCCGCAAAGTGACCAGGCTGTTCCCCATTCAGATTTCCAACTGCCTGGCAGCCCAGGGGCTCCCTAGTGGCACATGCAGGCTCCCGTTTCCAGCCTGTTTTGCCTGATATGAAACAAAAGAACAGCATTCTCTATATAGGAAAATACGAGGGCAAGGCGAAGAGGTGGGTCTTCCTGCTATCACGGAGGTGTCTGAGAGGTTGGGGTTTGGAGTCTAAATGCAGAGGGGTGAGGAAGTTGATAGGTGTCTCCTTGCAGACTGGGGGGCTCTGTGGCAGGTGCAGGGGGGGAGGTGCCCGCAGGTGTGCAGGAGTTCCCGAGAGTTGAGATGATGCCGGTGTTTCACGCGGCTGGGAGAC
Organism: Ursus maritimus; assembly: GCF_017311325.1. Taxonomy (NCBI): domain Eukaryota; kingdom Metazoa; phylum Chordata; class Mammalia; order Carnivora; family Ursidae; genus Ursus; species Ursus maritimus. Next base: position 43,808,026 of record NW_024424452.1, on the reverse strand, counting down.
AGCTGGCCAGAGGGACGTGAGTAAGTGACTTTTGGGAGATTTGTGGGGTACCAGTGCCCTCAGGGAAGGGAGCAGGTGAGAAATCCCTGCCCAAGATGATTTTACATGTTGTTATTGTTTTTGGTTATGTCTAGAGAGAACTAAGATGACAGCTCAGAGTGGCCGAGCTCAGTGTTCCCCTGAGATGTGAATACATTTCATTTGAGGTTTTTTGGCTCCTGTCTGGCCCACATGGGCTGCTTTCTCTAGGATATTGGGGCCCATGAAAATCCCCTTGCAAAGAGGCTCCTATGGAGAATCCGGAGAGCTGGAAGGGCAGGGGCCAACTCCTTCCTTCTTCCAGCAAGTAGGAGAGCTAGCGTTACCGACACCAGCACTTTTCCCCTCTGAGCATCCCCTTTGCAGTTTTGTTAATGTCATTATTGTTCATGGGAAGGAAGGAAGGGAGAGAGAGAAAGAAGGATATCTTAGAACCAGCTAGAGAGGAGCTGTGCATCGTCACAAAAGAGAAGAGTTGGAATAATAGCTTCCAGCGGGTGAAACCCTGAGTATAGGCAGCTATGTAATTTGCAGGGCCTGGTGAAAACTGAGAGTGTGGGATCCCTTGTTCAGAAAGTATTAAGAATTTCAAAACAGTGACGGAAGAGCACTAAAGCAAGTGTGGGGCCCTTCTAAGCATGCCCCTGACATGCAGTCCTGTGGCCCGGCTGCGGGGAGGGGTGGCATGCACGGGGGCAGCTTGGAGGCTGATCTCTGAGCCACAGAAGAGGGTGAGAGACCACAGCCCCCTGAAGCACGTCCCCTGGGGAAGCCCTTCCAGAAGGCTCGCCCAGTGCCTCTCCTCGCTGGGCCAGCTCGGCCTAGTCCATTTGGCAACCGGTGTCCCTCCTCCAGGGCTCAGAGAGAGCAGATTGAGAAGGAGCGGCTGGAGGAGGAGAAAAAGGCCACGGGGCGCTTACGGCACGCCAACGAGCTCAGGCGCCAGGTGCGCGAGAACCAGCAGAAGCAGGCGCAGGACCGCATTGCCACCTTCGAGGAGGGCCAGCGCCTCAAAGAGGAGGCCCAGAAGCGGCGTGAGCGCATTGATGACATCAAGAAGAAAAAGATTGAAGAGCTGAGGTGTGCTGCAATCCCCGCGGCCCACCTCCTCTCCCCCTCCCCGGACGAAGGGTGGTGGCAGGAGCTCTGGGAGAGCCCTTTCTCCTGACTTGAGGCTCACCCAGGCTGTTGCCCTCTGAAGGGGGCTCCGGCTGAAGGCTCTGGGACCCGGGCTGCCTGGCTCTCTGGGAACTCCGAGGCAGGGGGCTAGAGCTTTGAGGGGAGTGTGTTTGGGGGATGGATTGTGGGAGCAGGGGTGGGGGTGCAGGCCCCCAGTTTCCTGCTTCCTGCGGCCGCCTCTCTGGTCTCATGCCCCCCTCACACCTGCCCCGTGTCCCCCCCGCAGAGCCAGCGGCCTTCCTGAGAAGTACTGCGTTGAAGCTGAGCGCAAAGCTAACATCCTGCCAGCCGCCTCTGTGAACTGAGGGGACCCTCCGTGTCCCCAGGGATGTCTGCAGGGGACAGCTTCTGCCCAGTCTCCGGGCGCCCGTAACTGCCGCTAACCTAGACATTTTATAGTTACAGATTAAATTTATTCTACTTCATCAAGGAACAGCCCAGCTTTCTTGGGGGGCTGCGGGTGCCGGGGCTACCGAGCTGTGAGCCCAGGGGGCTATGGGAGCCGGGGCCGTGGGTGGCGTGATGCTCTGAGGCAGGGGATGGAAGGGCGCTCTCTGCCGGTGGTCGCCCCAGCTGCACGGGCCCTTTGCCCTGCGTCCCCTGGCTTTTTGGGGCCCTGGGGATGTTGCTTCATGTCCACCTCAGGATAGCCCAGCTCTGGCCCTGTTCCATGACCACTTCAGAGGCATTTCAGGGCCAGGGGCTGGAGCCGTGCTCTCAGGGAGGGCCGGGGGCAGGAGGGGCCAGGGCTGCAGGCGCAGAGCTCCCACCGGGCACCCGTGACTCAGCCCATGCCTGTGGGGGGAGGGGTGGCGTTTGCACCCGGGGCTGACCCTCCGGCCCTGCCTTTCCCTGCCAGAGCCCTTTCCACTCCAGGCCGTGCCGCAACACAGACACCTGCCGTCCCCCAGGCACCCCCAGGCCCCCGTTCCTCACCCAGACCCGGCTGCCCCCTCTCTCGAGCGGCGGGCTGTCCTCACTCCGCCTTACTCTGATGGGTGGGGCTCCCCACGGCCTTCGTTGCCTGTGTTAGCGTGCCTCCTGTTTCCCCAAAACACTCTTAGTCATCCACTCACTCATTCGAATGCTGCTTGAGTGCCTCCTTCGCTGGGTGCACGCTAGGTCCTCAGGGAGGCAGACCTGGGTCCACCGTCATAGAAGCTTCTCATCTGGGCCCGTCTGCTCCTGCTTCTCCCCCAGCTGCTCTCCACCACATGTCTTGTGCCTTTAGAATAGTCTCAGCTTTTTTGGAAGCAGACTGGTTACCAGGCCCCTTGTGGGCTGAAAAGCTGCGGTCCAGGGCTGGAGCCATTTTCCCATGTTGCATGCCTGGGGGGGTGGGGAAGGGCTTGCCTCCCAGCTCCCAGCCCCACAGTGCACCCTGCCCCCTCCATGCTCCATTCCTCCCGTCCAGAGCCCAGTCTTGCCTCCCCTGACAGGTCCTGCCCTAGAGGAGGCAGAGGGCAGCTGCTGGGTGCGTCCTGGGTGTTGACCACGCCAGGTTACAAGGGCCTCGGGCAAGAGTCCTCTTTTCATAGGGCCCAGGGAGAGTGGGCAAGCAAGCTGCTCCCTGTGCTTCCTCTTCCTCAGAGAAGCCTCCCCAGGCGCCTTCTCCACCTGCCCCGCCCTGACCAGGCTAGCTGCTGGGGAGAGGGGCTCTCACCTTCCTGCTCGGTGCCCCCGAGGACGTCCCTCCTACCTGGGGAAGCTGCTCCCTTCCTCCCAGAGGTCTTGGAAAGATGTGGTCCTCCCCCAGGATGGGAGGGATCCCTCGATCTCATGGCAGCACCACTGAGGATTCTGGCACCTTCTGTGGCTGGCTTACTTGCCCAGGCTCCCTGGGTGAAGCCTCTTGCTGTTCATACCTGCAGGGACCAAGCCGTGAGCCCTTCCCTGTTCCAGGGGACCCTCCTGCCAGGAAGGCCAGAAAGAGCCATGGGGGCCTGAGTCACCCATCTCAGGGCAGGAGGAATGGGCTTCTTCGGAGTGAGGTTCAGGAACAAAGGGCGTTCCAGGCCCATTGCTAACTCGTGGGGCCATGTGGAGAAAAATGGGCAATGTTCACAGGCTTAAAGCAAGGCTTGCATTTCAGCAGAAATATTGCCCATGAAAACTCAGGTCCGTGGGGCCTGGCTGAACCCACAGCCTAAAAACGAGATAGTCCTGCCAGGGCCCGGACTCGGTGGGGGTCGCAGCTATAGGTCTGAATAAAAGCCCGGCTTCAGAGACCCGGGGGGGGGGGCACATAGCTGCCTCTGAGCGGGGGAAGACCGGTTGGGGGCAAATCTCCCTGTTTTGCCCTCAGAGGTGCCCCTCCGGGAACTCCTGGCCGGTGACGTGGAAGAGAGGTTTGGCTGCTCCTCTCGGGATTTCTCAACAGCCCTGCACTGGCTTCTGCGGGCTTCGGGACTGGCCTTAGTCATCCGCAGGGACCCAGTTCCTAGAAATGGGACATTCCTGAGTGCCAGGCAGGCGGCTGGCATCTGAGGCAAGCAGGCTGCATCTGGGCTGTTCCTTTTATAAACCCTCTGCCCCCTCGCTGAGAACGGCAGCGGGGATAATGACAGGGAAGAGGTCCGCACAGCCTTCGTGGGGGCTGGTGGGGTCGGGCTGCAGGGCTTACGGACTGGGGGTGGGGCACTCTGGGGCAAAGCAGAGACACAACTGGAATTCCTTGAGGACTTAGTGGGCCCATCACTCAGGAACTAGAGCTCCAGATTGGGCCTTTGGGTGGGCGGTGCTGTCTCCTAGGGAGGGCTTTGGTTTTCCCTCCTCTGCTCTAAGTCAGGGGTGAGCTCTGAACCCCTGCAAGCCATGGAAACAGCTCAGGGGTGTTCAGGAAGCTGCGAAGGGGAGAGCTGTGCTGGGGGAATCAGGGAATGCTGTTTGGTGCATTGTCTTTGTTGATGTAAAGATGTTAGAAGCTTGTGGAAAAAAAACAAACAAACCCATGCCCAAGCTACTGATGTAGTTGTATTGGTACCCAAGGACTCCCCAGCTGCCTGAGCCCTGCTCCTTGGGTCTTCTGGTCCTGGCAGTGTCAGACTGGGCTGGGTGGTGTAGCCTGGCAAATCCAGTGCTGGGCTCCACCTCGGAGCCCTTGGTCGGGCCTGCAGGTGGCTGCCTCCTGGGCCTGTGACCCCGGCTCCTGGCTGGCCCCATGCCCCTGCCTGCCCCTGTGTGCCTGTGGCCTGTGTCATGCTGTGCTCTGGCTTGGAGGCGGTCTCCAACCTTTGCACCTGCCTAAGCAGCTACTCTAGTTGTGTGTGACTCAGCGGCCTTCCCCGGTGGCCAAGCCAGGCTGTCCCTGACTCAGTGGGGTGCTGGAATGTCCCCAGCACCCCCGAACACCTCTGCATCCCCATCTGTGACTTGGGTCACAGCCGGCCATTAATTGGTTTCAGTACAAGCACTTTGATTAGGCTCGGATGAAAGGGGCTCAGAGAGTACAAAGCCACACAGGGCTTTTGGGGTGAGAAAGGTGACAGTAGAGGGGAGACGCGGGAGTCTCAGACGGGAAGTCTGGTGTGGTGGCCATGGAGCTCCTCACTGCTCTCCCTTTTCATCCATGCTGACGGCTCCTTCTGCAGAGGGGGGAGCCTGGGAGACGGCTGTGCAGGACGATGCCTCACTCCAGACCAGAGGGCTCCTCCGCGTCCCAGGCTGCTGCCAAGGTGACCTGCCCTGCCCCCCGCTCTGGGAGGTAGCCCAGCAAAGCACCCAGGGTTACTGGGAAGAAGCTCCTTTCCAACACCACAGAGATCCAGCATCCCAGAGAAGGCTAAGTTGCTCTTGATCTGCCAGCCTTTAAATAGTCAGACCTTCCCTCTCCCTTCGCTTCCCTAGTTCAAGCTCTGCAGCTGGCCTTGCATCCTGCATGTCCTCTTGGGAGAGCCGTGGCCATCGGCTCGGTGCCCACTGATGGCTTCGAGGCTGGGACAGGAAGAGGGCCGAGATTGTGCGTGGCTTTCTCAGGAGACTCCTGGAAAGAGGAGTCAAGGGGGTGGGTGAGAGTGGAGAGCAAGAGAAAGTGCCCAGAGCTCATGAGCTTTCTGTATGGCCCCTGGGGCGAGACCATCCCCGGGCTAGTGGGGTGAGCACCAAATCAGAGACTCTCAAGTCTGGAAGGGACCACAGAGACCCTCTGGTGCTTGAATCTCCTTTGTAACCCTAATCAAACACTTGGGCACTTTGAGCTTGCATACCCTGAGAGACAGGGTGCTCATGACCTCATAGGACAACCCACACTATGGCAGGCCAGCTCTGATGCCCGCACTGTCTCCCTGTGCACCCACCTGCCCGCCGGGACCGTGCTAACAGGTCCAGGCCCTTTGTATACACCCACCCCTTCAGGTACCTCGTACCCCGGTTCCTGTGCAGCCTGGGTCCGTGAGGGCACGTGTTCGAAATTCTGGAAACACAGGACTCTTCTGAGCATTTTGTGGGGTGGGGGCGGTTGTTGGAAGGAGGGAGCAGGGGAGGGAGGAAGCAGGGCATTTATCCCTTGGGCTGGGCATTTAGCCCCTCTGACAGTTAACACTTCCACTGTCCCCTGGCCAGCCCTGGCCCAGCAGCGCTGCCCCTGAGCCCCACCCCTCCCAGTGTCCCGGCAACGGGAAACAAACACACACAGGGAGAGCAGAGTGAGGGCTGCCAGGCGGGCTTGGTGGGGAGGGCTGAGGCAGACACATCCCTGGCTGGGCTCTTGCCCCTGCCAGCCTCCACACACCTTCCCTGGACACTGCTGGGGGCCGCCCTGGACGCCAAGGACCACCGTGCCCCCTGCAGGATATGTTGGGGGGAATCCACAGGGCACAAGCAAAAGCAAATTTTATTTCTATAAATTCAAAGGTCAAGTGACACTGGACATGTGGAGGAAGCCATCCCGAGGTCTCTCCACACACAGAGGCGCAGGCGTCTAGGACGGCCAGTCTGGCTTGTCTAGTCCACCCCGGAGGCCCGGCTCCAATCCTGGCGAATGCCCCGCTGGAGTGGGGCGCAGGTCCCCAGAGGCCCAGGTCTCAGGGATCTTCCTCTCAGAGCAAAAGTCACCCTCAGCCGACGGCCCCGGCTTCACCCTCTTCTCTGGCGCGTCCGGCACCTCCCTGCTTTACTTCCCGAGGACCGACATGCTCCTCTGGCCACTCTCCGTGCTCCCGGGTGCACCATGCGTGGTCCTCCAGAGCTGCGGGAACGCCACTCCCACCAGGTCAGGGGGCTGGCCGCCCATCGCCTTGGCTCACGACCCTGTGATCGAGGGGGCACCCCGCCCCTCGCTGCTCTCCCTGCCCAGACCAGGGGCTCCAGAAGGACCGACCAGGTTGTGCTAACGGCCTCCTCCCCAGGGCCCAGCCCGTTTGTGGATTGGGTGAGGGTCCCGCACGGTGTGGTTGAGCTCCCTGAGGTGACCACAGCTCGTATCTTGAGTCTCTTCATCCTTCGGGTTTGTCACCAGGAATCCACATCCTCTTTCTAAGCTGTTCCCGTGACCGCGGCTGGTAACCTTCAGCCCCCCAGCCCTCGGTGGGGCTGACCGGGAGCCGGCAGGCCCCCTCCGGGATGGGGAGCCCTTCGTGCTGCTTGCTCTCGTCAACCCGGGGCAGCACTTGGTGGGAGGGACGGGGGCACATCCTGGCCCCCTCCCAGGAGCCTCCCTTCTTCTGGGGGGGGGCAGCAGGAATCGAGGAGACTTTGGAGGCCTGACTGGAGCTGGGGGTGCTGTGGGTGTCAGAAACTCTCGCCTACAAGCCCTGACCCGGCCTCAGCCCCTCAGGCCCTCAGCCCCAACCCAGTTTCTGAAACAGCCCACACAGGGACCTTGGCCTTCTGTCAGTCCCCGACCAACCCTTCCTCGCCCAAACCCGGCAGTGTCCCGCCACGCCCGCTGTGCTCCCCGTACCCCCACTCTTCTCGTCCCCCCGTGGCCTCACCTCACTGCCCTCCCACCACCAGCCCTTGCTGAGAACTGCTGGAAAGCATCAGCCTGGGGGGCCTCCCGCTTCTCTGCGACCGTGCGCCTCGGGCACCTGACTTGGTGTGCTGGTGGCCCTCCCATGGCCGTTCAGACGTCTGCTCCCAGACCCTCTCCTCCAGGGGCCACTCCTGGGGTCTGCTGCCTGGGTCTACACAGGGCCCTGAGAGACGGGCTAAGGAGTCTGCTAACTCTGTGTGTGAGTGTGTGAGTGCATGTGTGTGGAGTTTAGCGGGGCGCAGGTTGCAGACCCAGGGCCCAGGAGGGGAGACGGGAGCTTAAGCTTGAGCCTGGGGTCCCAGGGAGCAGGGCTGGAGGGCAGGGCCTGCAGGGCTGTGTGGAACTGTTGTGCAGGACTTTGGAGGAAGGTGAGGCGGGCCAAGGCCTCTGCCTGTTCTTCCCCAAGGCATCGTGGGGCTGGGCCGCACCTCGGCTCAGAAGCAGCCTCTGGGCTCCTCTGGGTCCTGGGCCTGCGTCTTCCCTTCTTCTTGGTGTCTCCGTTCACTCCTTTCCATGCCTCTGTCTCGAGATTCTGCTTCTGTCTTAGGATAGAAGCCAAGATAACCCACACTGGGGGCCTGCACGGAGGAAGGCCCAGTGTCCCCTGGTGAGCTATGGATTTCTTAGGGAAAAGCAAGAGGCCCTTCTGGAAATGCGTGTGCTGGATCACAGGCGACTGCCTGGGCTTCTGCCTCCCCCGCCTCTCAGAGCCTCTGATGAGCCATCTGGATGTCACATGTGTTCCTCTCCCTCTTCACTGAGCACCTGCTCTCCCAATTACCTCCTCTCCCCTCCGGGGCATGGACAGACCGCCACAGTCCCCTGGATCTGTCCAGACCTTTCTGAGACCTGCAAAGAAAGTGGGTGGGGAGATGGGATGTTTGTGGGTGGAGACTGGGTGGGGGAAAGGCAGAAGGAGGAGTTGGGGTGGGGGGCTCCCAGGAGTGGCCTTTCTGCCTCTGCTGAGGATAAGCCCAGAACGACACAGGGGACGGCTGGGGGCCAGGCTTATGCTGCGGAAACCAAGCTGATACCCCAGGGCCCGCCCTCCCGCCACCTCCCCAAAACCCTGCAGGGCTCAGGGCACAAGACAGGAAGGCTGGCAGCTTCATTTATGGGCCCCAAACCATAAGAGGTGGCAATTAGCCCTCAGTGGGTCAAAGGAGAACAACAATGTGCTTTGCCTTTTGAGGCTTTGAGGGGCCCCAGTGTGGAGCCCTCAAAAGTGGCCGTTCTTCTAGGAGCATCTAAGCCCTCAGTTTCTCCCAACACGCATCCCCTAGACTCCAAAACCAGGACGCTCCTCCGAGCCAGTAAAACGGCCTCTGGTGGACCCTGGCTCCTGGTTCAATGTGGCGTCTGAGCCCCACTCAGTGCAGACAGCTCCTGCACCCCCCACCTGTCCCTCAGGGAGCTGGGCTTGTGGCAGGCTTCGGTTGTGGAGCAAGACTCCTGAGGTCACACTTGTTAGGGGGTTAGGTTGCCTCATACTTGGAACTCCTTCCCCAGCCTTGGGACCTCTGTTCACACACTGATGTATGTTGATAGGACACTGGTGTTCTCCCAGAGCAAAGGGATGAATATTCTAGCCAATCTGGCATTTAGCAGATGGAGACTGAAGTCTTTCTGTCTCATAAATAAAACCTCATTTTTGATCCCCACAAATCACCCTGCCCATATAACTGCAACTCATGTCCTAAATGTAACCACAGTCTGCCCTAACTCGAATCCCAAACTTAACCTAGCAGGAGTCCCAGCCCTAAGTCAGTCTCAGCCTGGCTTTCAGCTTCCCAAGCCAGGCTGTGAATGCACGTAAACAAACCCCGTTCATGTCTTATCCTAACCCCGGCCTCAGCTCCCGCTGTTAACCTAGCTTAATCCAGCCTTCATTCCCATCCTGCCCTCATGTCTGACCTCGAACTCCTTGGTAATCCCAACTACCTGACCCAAGCTTCACCCCAACTCTGGCATGAACCATCCAGGACCCAATCCACCAACCCTTCACTTGAGTGTATCCAGTCCCCTTCTCACCGTTCTCCTCCTGCCCATCCCTGACCTTGCACACTTTTCCCCCGTGGGTGGGTCTACAAATCCACAGGGCCACCGGGCCCTGACTCTGGATTGAGAGTCTGGATGCCTGGGTGTCCCTCTCTCTGTCAGGCCCACAGCCGCACCCGGGCTGCATCCCCTGTCTGTAAAGTGGGGAATAATGATCCCTGTTCTCCCGGGCGTGCCGTACAATCCCATAAACCTCAAAATAAACAAGGAAATAAGGATATTCATTGGCACATCGGTGGGTCCCAGAGCGCCCTGTCATTGCTGAGAGTGCCGGTGGAGAGGTCTGGAGCGCGCAGAGATGCGTGGATTCCTTGTGCTTCCTTGTTGGGCTGCCCTGAGCCCGGAGCTCTCCCTGAGACTTACCCCCACTGCCCTCCCTGTGCCCCCCTCTGCCAGGGAAGGGGAGGACCCTGGATTCCTTTGAGGGAGCTGAGCTGCTGCAGTTGGCCACTCAGAACCTGACCTGCACCATGGTGTGCGGGGCAGTCCCGGGATCCCCCCGGAGCACTAGCCGGGGCTGGCGTGCTGCCTTCTCCCTTTGGTGGCCAGGACCTCCCCACGCAGCTCCAACTTGCCCAGAACTGTGCTGGCCTTGTCACCCTAGTGAGCCGTCCAGGTCACAAGGGTCCTGGTCTGCCTTCCTGGGCACAGAAGCAAGGACAGACACCAAATGACCCCTAAAAGATGTACACACTGCAGAGACATGGCTCATGTTGGGTGGGCAGGTGCCCATGGGCTCGCCCCCTTCCCTGGCCCTCCTGGCGCGGTTCTTTCCAGTGTCCCCTCGCTGCCCCACTGCCCTGCGCCCTCCCCTCACCCCCTCCACACACCCTGGTTCCTCTCCTCCCAAGCCCTGCTGGAATGGTGTTGGTTCTGCGGGGACATGGGGGCTCGATCCCCCCCACCAGCCCCGCTCCCAGGGATCCCCTGCACTCAGGGCTGGCCTCACCTCAGGTATGGGTGGGGGACACAGCTCCAGAGAGGCAGCCAAGGGAAGACCCCTATCCCCAGACACCCCTCTCTTGCAGCTCAGGAGGCTTGACTCCCTTCGAAGGGCCAGAGGCTCAGGGGGAAGGTGGGCTGGACATTCCCGGGTCCCTTTCATCGGCCTGGGCCTTCCCTCCAGCGCGTGTCCCCTTCCCTGTGGCACCTTCCCACAGATCAACTTGGGGGTTCCCTGAGGGTTGAGGGTCGAGATGGTCAGGTGGGTCTGGATGCTGGAGGGGGTGGGGACTCCGAATGGGTCAGACCCCTGGGCTCAGTATTAACCCTTCACGGCCTGGCCGCCCTTCCTCCACAAGCCTGACTCTCCTTCCGCTTCCCCATTTCCCCCAGGGAAGGAGGCAACAAATGAGTGGTGAGGGGAGCCCTGTGGACGCTGTGAAATGGGGCGACTGTTGTTACCCCGAGGATGGGGCCAGGAGGAAGTGGAAGTTTAACAAGTGCCTAATTACAAGTCCCGCTGGCCGCCCTGCGCCACTCTCGGGATCGGGAAGAGCTTGGGTGAGGGCCGGGTAATGCCTGGGTAGGCCACTCTGTCACCCCGATAATTAGGGTTCCTGGGGCTCCTCCCCAAGGCGGGGACCAGGCCCCCTCCCTCCTATAGAAATAACTCCGGCTGTGGCCGGGCACTCATTGCACCTTCCTGCCACCCCGGGCAGTGTCTGGGCCCTCAGCACCCCCTCCCTCCACCTGTCCCCACACGCCCACCACCACCACCACCACCGGCCCGGGATACCCAGCCCAGGCGGAGGAGACACCAAGCCTAGAGACATGGGAGTTCGAGGAGCATTCCACCTTCTACTCGTGTGCCTGAGCCCAGGTATGGGGCTGAGCATCGAGCAGGGACGCCCACACGACTCCGGATGGGCAGGGAAAGGGGTGGCAGGGGGCCTCAGAGGAGCCTCAGCGGTGGTCAGTGGTCGGAGATGCCTGTTGCCTCCCGGCTTTGGATATTGCCAAGCGGCCCAGGAGAGCCCTGTGCCCAAAGGTTTGGGGCACGTGTCTATGGGGCAGGAGTCCCTGAAGGAGCTGTGCTGTGTCTGTGAGCCGTGTGGGGCTCGAACATGCATGCACGAGCCGTGGCCTGCCCGGAGAGCTGGGGGGCTGGGGCTGGGGCAGGGGTGGCAGGAGAGCAGTGAAGCTGGAGGCGGCGGGAGGAGGAGCCGGGACAGACCTGTCCTCCTCAGTGTGTGCTATTCCCAGCGGGGGACTCACCCCCGCCCCCACGCTGGAGGCAGGGCAGGGACGGGCTAGGCAGGGAAGGCAGAGCCTCAGCGTGGTCTGCGGGAGGCATGGGCCTCTGCTCCAGGCCCCTGAGCTCTGAGAGTGCCCGGGTAGCGCCACACCCCCAGGGTGAGGCTGAGGAGGGTGGGGACGGTGCCTGCCAGAGCCCCCTCACCCCACCGGGGCGCACGCTGGGAGCAGGGCTCAGGAGTGGGTGCTGTGGCTGCCCGCCAGGCTGGGGCAAGTCCCAGCAAGGGCCATTCTGTGTGGGCCTCACGGGGAATGGCTCTGAGACCCTCACGGGGTCTGGATTCGGTATGAGGGGTTTTGTGGGAGGAACTTGAGAAGGGGGGAGCATTTTCAGCCTTCGTTCATGCACGTATGTGCGTGTGCGTGTGTGCGTGAGAGAGAGAGAGAGAGAGAGAGAGAGAGAGAGAGAGAGAGACTGCATTACCAGCAGGGTGCGTGCAGAGCCCTCCGGCTGGTGAGAGCAGGTCAGCAGAGCCCACTCAGGAAGCCTCAGCTGTACTCCGGGGACCTGGGACACGTCCATGCGGGTGGTGTGCGGTGTGGGTGAGGGAGGGCAGACCCCGCGCTCTGTGCATCTATGCTCCAATACCCTCTCTTCAGGGATGCCTTTTCTCTCCTCCCTCACCTCCAGAGGGAGGGTTAGGAGCTGTGGAAGCAGCTTGAGAGTTCACGAAGGATTAACAAGCTGAGAGTAGACACCCACAGAGGGAGTGCTGCCCTGGTGCTCTCGTGGGGGGCCGTGCATCGCCACTGCTCTGTCCTCCCTCCCTCTCTCCGGGGCGTCCTGACCAGCTCTCTCTCCCACCCTGGCTTTCTTCCCCCTCTCCCTCCTCTCCCTTCTCCCTCATTCCCTGGAATACTTCCTTAGTGCCACAGCAAGAGGCACCAAGGTGAGACAGCAGGAACAACTTCCTCAGGGGAGTGTGAAGGGTGTGGAAAGGCTGGAGCCCTGGGTGGAGGTTGAGAGGCTAGGTGAGGCTCCCTGGCCGGGGACCATGGAGGACACTGCCTCGTGCAGGGTGAAGGTGCTCTCAGTCAGCCTGTCCCTCTTTCCCAGTCCCCCTTCCCTGCATACTTACCCTCCTGCCTGCTAGTTCCCTGGGTATGGGGACAGGCCACACGCAGGTTGTGGGTGGCTCCCGGCAGCCCTTCCTCAGGGTGGAGCTCTGGCTCGTCCCTGGCGTGCCTCCCGCTGCCCCGGGGTCTGGCAGCCATCATCGGGATCCTTATCTCAGGACAGCCGGTGTTCTCCTGGCCTGGGGCTGGAGGACGCATCACCGATCCCGTTAGTGCTCCAGTGGCCAGCCTGCCTGCTCTGGGTCCCCCTGGAGCCTATGGGGTGAGGGCTGCTGCCCTGCCAGGGTTCGGAGGGGCGAGTTCAGTAATCCTTGAGGGGCTGGGGGTGTGGAAAGGGCCCTTGTTGGCTCTCTAGAACCATACTAAGCTTGTGCTGGTGTGTCTAGTCTTGCACGAATGCACACGCGGGACTCCGTGAGTGTGCGGTGGGCGTGTCTTCTGGATTAATACGAACCGTTGTGCGCAGATGTGTGTCTGTCTGGATCTGAGTGTCCGTGTGGGTAGGAAGGTGGGACTGCGTAGGCATACGTCTGCATTTTGAAGGTTTGCAAAAGCGTGTCGATGTGTGGCCGTGAGCAGGCGTCACTGCATGTGTGACACACTCTGACAAGAACGGGGCCCCGAGAGCTCGAGAGATGGGCAGAGCAGAATGAGGGGCTGAGACCAGGGCTGGGACTCCAAGGGATTTGCTGGCTGTCATGAATGCAGGAGATGAGCCAGGCTGGGCCAGGTGCCTGGGCAGGAAGGGCTGTGGGAACCCGGGAGGTGGAGCCTGCCTGCCCTGCTTGCCGAGGTTGGGGCCTTGGCACATGCCCCCTTTGTCTTCCTCTCTGGGTCCGACCGGTTGGGGCTAGGGCTTGCCTGGGGCTTCAGGGTAGGGAGGGCAAGGAGCTCAGGCCTGAGCTTCCAGATCCTGGCTCCTCACCGGGCTGACTCAGTGGAGATCGGGCTATTAGGAGCGGGAGGGGCCCCAAGTGGAGCGAGCATGAGAGGGCGGCCACGCCTGAGCCACACAAGCCTAGGGGTAGGACACAAGTCCACGATGCCACGTCATCACGCAAGGCTCCGACCGCGCTGCAGTTGCACGCGCCATATTCCCAGGCCCACACCACCACTCACTCTCTCACAAACACAGCCAGGCTCCCGGTCACGGCTGCCTCCTGTAGGCCCAACGATCACTCAGAGCAATTACACAGCGGGGCACACGTGGTCACACCCAGGCATACAGCCACAGACACGCGCTGTCATACACAGAGACACACACAAGCACGGCCAGCCTTCTGCTCCTTGGGCTGGAAAGGGACCCTGGAGCCCATAGTGTCCATCCTCCTGTCTCCAGACAGGTGCGTCTCACTGGCCCAGACAGGGGTGCCTTTTAACGAGCCAGTGTCCATTAGAGCATTTAACAACTCAGTTGCTTCATACGCTCAAACATACGTGCACAGAGTCACGTAAGTCTGTAAGATACCCTACCTGGTCATATGCATGAATATCCCCACAGCACACCGAAGCAGCCACGAACACTCACAAGCACACGCTGCACACGTGTACGTGCACACGCACGCACAAGCAAGCACACGTAACAGCCGCACAGGTACAAACAGGACTCAGACGCAATGCCGCACAGTTACGGAATATAGATGTGTGCCCACAAGTATGCACAGACATGCACAGACCAAGCCCTGCAGTCTCTCTCTCACGCGAACACACACACACACACACACACACACACACACACACACACACGCTGAGGGCAGCCACTCCTTCCTAGGGAACTCCACTGAGCATGGTGGAGAGAGGGGCTGAAGCTGACCCCCCCACCCCCGGTCTTCTCCCCCACCGCATCTGCCCTGCCCTTCCCCTAGCACTGCTGTCTGCTGTGCGGATCAACGGGGATGGCCAGGAGGTCCTGTACCTGGCAGAAGGTGATAATGTGAGACTGGGCTGCCCCTACATCCTGGACCCTGAGGACTATGGTCCCAATGGGCTGGACATCGAGTGGATGCAGCTCAATTCGGACCCGTCACACCGGGAGAACGTGGTGAGTGTTGGGCTTACCCTACGCTTCACGGTGCCCACCTGTAGGGCAGCCCACACCCTGAGGGGAGAAGGAGGGCAGATGAGCAAATGAAGACCTTGAACGTCCCCCATGGCCTCTCTGGAAACTGGGGCAGCAGGGACGAGGGCTCTGCAATCACAAATCAGTTAGTCTGCCTTCTCCCACCTGCTCCAGAGGGCACAGGAGGCCTCAGGGCAGTCCCAGCCTGACCGTACACTTTCCAAAGCACCTGATTTCATCTGCTCTCATACACTCACTGCGAGGCTAATGGGTCGGGTGTCATCACGACCATCATTACCATCAACAGAGTCTCCGAGAAGTTCAGTGAGGTGCCCGAGGCAGCCGAGCCCTGTGGGGCTCCTTGGCTCTGCCTGGGTCACCATCTCCGTGTTCTCCTCTTCTGCACAGTTCCTCAGTTACCAGGACAAAAGGATCAACCATGGCAACCTCCCCCATCTGCAGCAGAGGGTCCGCTTTGCAGCCTCGGACCCCAGCCAGTACGATGCCTCCATCAACCTCATGAACCTGCAGGTATCAGACACAGCCACTTATGAGTGCAGGGTCAAGAAGACCACCATGGCCAGCCGGAAGGTCATCGTCACTGTCCAAGGTACAGCTGGATGCCTCCAGGCGCCCCTTCCCCAGACTCCAGAGCCTCTTGGCCGGGCCCTGGCTCACACCTGCCCCATTCTCTGCAGCGCGGCCCGCGGTGCCCATGTGCTGGTCTGAGGGCCACATGAGCCATGGCAACGACGTGGTGCTGAAGTGCTTTGCCAACGGGGGGACCCCGCCTCTCTCCTACAAGTGGGCCAAGATCAGCGGGCACACCCACCCCTACCGCGCCGGCTCCTACCACGCACAGCACAGCTTCCACTCCGAGCTCTCCTACCAGGAGTCCTTCCACAGCTCACTGAACCAAGGTGGGGCTGGGCGAGCAGCGGGCCCCGGGGTGCAGACAGTGGGGTCTGGGACAGCCAGGGAAGAGCGAGGCTCGGGTGCTGGCCGCGCCACTGACGGGCTGCAAGACTCAGGCAAGCGGCCACACGTCGATCTGCCTTGGTTTCATCTCACATGAAAAGGAATACTGACGCCTACCTTCCATGTGACAAGGAAATGGGGGGAGACGGGAGAAGCGGCACAGCACTGACAACCACACAGACCATACCAGGGCGGGACGGGCCTTTAGAATTCGTCAGGTCTAACCTCGTCCTCACTGTACAAAGGACGCCAAGGCCCAGAGAGGGGACACATTTCCCTAAGGTCACAGAGTGAATGAATGGTGTCTCTGTCCTGTGGCTGGGAGAGGGGCTTGTCTTGCCTGTTTCAGCTTGAGGGTGGGGAGGGGGAAGCGACTCCCCTGGAGAGTGGGGTGGGCTTATGTGTGTGTCTGTGTGTGCGCGCGACACCCCCCCCCCCCCGCCGCGTGCATACTCCTTCCCTCCCTCCGGCACCACGGGCGGGGGCCTAGGCTGGGGTGGCTCTCAGACCCCAGGCCCCTGGGCCGCTCTCCAGCCTCTGGTGCTCCCTCAGTTTCAGGTCTGAACAACGGAGACCTGCTCCTGAAGGACGTCTCCCGCGAGGATGATGGGCTCTATCAGTGCACGGTGGCCAACCACGTGGGCTACAGTGTGTGTGTGGTGGAGGTGAAGGTCTCAGGTGGGTGCAGTGGGGGCCCTGGGACCCGGAGGGCGGGGCTGTGTTTGGAGCCAACGGGCTCTGCCTGCCCATGGCCATCCGTGTGTAAGGCTCTTCCTGGGGGCGGCCGGGAAGCCCCTGAGAGAAACACGCACTTGAGGGGTAACTTCCTCGCTGGGTGTCCCAGGGCCCTGAGCCCCCCGGGGATCCCTGCTCTCCTTCCCGCAGAGGACCTGCACTGACACCTGCCGGTGAGCCGGCGCCTGACTCTTGCCTTCTCTCCGCAGACTCCCGGCGCGTGGGCATGATCATAGGCGCAGTGCTGGGCTCCCTGCTCATGCTGGGCTGTCTGCTGGTGGGCATCTGGGGGCTCGTCTGCTGCTGCTGCGGGGGCCCCGGGGCCGGGGGCGCCCGCGGTGCCTTCGGCTACGGCAACGGCGGCGGGGTCCGCGGAGGGGCCTGCGGCGACTTGGCTAGTGAGATCAGGTAAAACCTGATGCATGCTGCATGCTGCCGAGCGGCAGGGGACCGGCGCCCTGCCCCTCCTCACCCCTGCCTGCCACCGGGCCGGCCGGGACCCCCACCCCCACCCTGCCTGCCATCGCCAGGAGTGCTGGGACCGCAGCATGTCGACCTGCCACTCGTCGTGGCTCCTCTCTCCCCCTCCCGCGCCGGTCTTCACCTCTACCCGCCTGCCCTCCGTTTCCCCCCTGTCTGTGCACCTGTCTGTCCACCTTGTCTAGACTGTAAGCTCCCGGAGGGCAGGGTCTGTATTTTTGCGTGTTTCCCCTGTTTCGCGCCGGTGACAATTCTTGACGTGCTTATTTAAGAAGAGTCAATAGTAAGAATAGTGCTAATAACTTATGTTAGAAACCAACTAGAAATAAAGCTAGACCAAGACTAGTCGTGCTAATGGCTGCAGTGCCCTGGGGATGGAGGAGGAGATGGAGCAGGAGGTTGAGGGGCAGAGGTGAGAAGCCCAGAAAGCCAGAGGGCCAGGTAGGCGTTAGCTACGGAGAGAAGGACAGGGAAGGCAGCTCCTCCTGGGTCCGCGCGCCTCCCTCCCCGAGAAGGCGGGCGGCAGTGCGCACGTCAGACGGGGACGGAGGGCGCCCGCCGGGGGCCGTCGGACACGTGCGGACAGGCCCTGTCTGCGGCGTGGGGACGGTGGCCCCGGGGGCCGCGGCGGGTCGCCGGCCAGGAGGAGGCAGAGGAGTGCAGGTGGAAGCCGAAGGAGAGGCGAGGCGCAGGCGGAGGGAGGCGCGGGGCCGAGACGCTGCCGGCGCCCCCGGCTCCCGCCAGGCCGTGCCCACGCCGCGCCCGGAGGAGCCCGCTCACCCGCCCGCCTGTTGTTTCCACAGAGAGGACGCCGAGGCGCCTGGGTGCAAGGCCAGCGGGCGCGGCCACAGCGTCACCCACCTGCTGGGGTACCCGACGCAGACCGTCAGCCGCTCCCTGCGCCGCAAGTACGCGCCCCCGCCCTGCGGCGGCCCAGAGGACGTGGCCCTGGCGCCCTGCGCCGCCGCCGCCGCCTGCGAAGCGGGCCCCTCCCCGGTCTACGTCAAGGTCAAGAGCGCCGAGCCCGCCGACTGCGCCGAGGGGCCGCGGCAGCGCACCGACGGCCTCCTGGTGTGAGCGCGCCGCGGGGCCGCCCGCCCGCCGCTGGGGACGCGTTCGGCCCCGCGCCCGCCGCGCCCGCCCCGGGCCTCCCGGCCACCGGAGCCCACGGCGCCTCCCAGGGGCCCGCGCAGGAGGCGGCGCCCCTGCCCCGGCGGGAGGGGAGAGGGGGCCGGGAGCGGGAGGGAGGGGGGAGCGCCGAGCGCGGACGAGGCCAGAGGCCCGGCGTCCCCAGCCCAGACGGAGGGCCCCGGGGCCGGGGAGTGGGTGCGGGTCGGGACTGGCTGGTGGCGCGAGAGATCTGAGCTCCCAGGCCGCAGTGTTAGCACAATAAAGCACCTGTAAGACTCCCGACTGTGCCGGCTGTGGTTCCGCGGAGGGGCGGCGCGGGGCCAGGGATGCGGGCGGCTGCTCCCCACCGGCCGCTGCCAACCCGCCGGTTCCTCTCGCCCACCTCGGGCGGGCGCGGTCGGGCTGGAAGGGGCTGCCAGGCCTACCCCTTCACCGTGTGCATGGCGTACATCCCGCTTTCCCCTCCCATTCCGGAGGGCAGAGGAGGTGGAAGGGGGACTGGCAGGGATGACCTCCCCGAAGTTTCCCAGCCATGCTCGGCACTCTTCTTCCTCCTCCCACATCTGCCTGCTCCTACTTCCTCCTCTCTCCCGGGTGTCTGCCTCCCTTCTCAACCTCCAGGAAGGGCTTCAGAGCCACACTCTGGGGTAGAAGACCTTCAAGGAAACCTAATGTAGCCTCCCCTCACCCGGCCCCCCTTTAATGGAAAGGGGATGGACGTTTATTGGGAACCCATTAAGTGCCAGGTGCTTTCCAATATTTTTGTCTTCTTTAATCCTAGCTTTAGTCCTATGATGTCGTGCACTGTCCCATTGTGCAGATGAAGAAACCGAGGCTTGAGGGGTAGATATCCTGACCAAGACCACAAAGGTAATCGTGCAGGTGTTGATCCAGGCATGTTTGACTCTAGGACATCAGGCTGTTTCCCTGATATTTGAATTCCTTCTACAGCATTCCTGACAAAGGATGTGCCAACCTCTTGGGTACCTCCAGTGGCATCTTACTATCTGCCAAAGCAGTCCATTCCGCCCCTGACTGTCAGAGAGAGATTTCTTCTATTGAACCCAGTTTTTTTTCCCTAGAGCTTTTATCCCTTGGTCCAAGTTTTACTCTCAGGGAGCCTTAAGTGTCACATTTCCAAGTCAGCTGCCTCAAGGGGGCCAAGTGGTTGGACTCCGCCCAGGATGGCTCCAACAGGCAAGGACTGGCAGTGTGTCTGCTCTAGGGGCTGAGCGGCTTCTGAAGAACACGGTTCTACCTGCCTCTGCCTAGCCACCCGCCTGTTGAGAGCCCAGGCATTTCCTTCTCTTTACCTCTTTTCCCTGGGAGACTTCCTAATGCTCCCTGCTCCTACCCTGGGACTGCATGAAGTGTCGGGTATGGATGGACCTCAAAGTACCTGGGGTCCAAGTTTCGAAACTGAGAAAGCCCTGAAACCCTGCTTGGTGATAGGCAAGTACGAAGCCCTTCCGGCTGGCTTGCTTATTGCCAGAGGGTGCGGGCATGGCTGGCTCTGCCTTGCTCGAGCTTGGGAAGAGAAAGCAGAGACGGGGGTGGGACTGAGGGGGCCAGGACGAAAGCCTTGGGGGTGAAGGTGGGTTCTTGGGGATGGGCCGGTATGAGGGGAAGGGGATCGAGTGAGGAGGGGAGAAGAGAACTGTAGGAACCATTCACCCCCTCGTTGCGTTTGGCCACGTTTATAAGCATCTATAGGATGACTTGCTTGCAGATAGCCTTACACCTTCGGCGGGGCTCTGGGCCTGGCACGCTTTTCCCGAAGGCAGGGGCCTGCACAGCACGACTGGGGGAGGGCTCTCCCAGTCTGAAGAGCCTCCAGCTCAGCCTCCCAGGAGGTGGTGAGGGGTGGACTGACAGCCAGCTGGCTGGGAGAGGTCGCGTGGAATGACATCGTCTTCCCGTTCCGGGACCCGGGGAGCCACATGCAGACAGCCTTCATTGGAGGGGTGAGAACAGCGAGGCTGTGGCAAGAAAAGCTCGAGTAAGAGAGGTTTTAGAGAGGTCCTGGAAACAGCTTCCAGTAGGGTGACCCAGTGGTACCCGGGGAAGTCCCTCAACCCCAGGCGGGCTCTCAGTCAGTCCCACGGTGCTCACCACCATGGTGCATGGGACAGGCGTTTTTTTTTTTTTTTTAAAGATTTTATTTATTTATTTGGCAGAGAAAGAGACAGCCAGCGTGAGAGGGAACACAAGCAGGGGGAGTGGGAGAGGAAGAAGCAGGCTCCCAGCAGAGGAGCCTGACGTGGGGCTCAATCCTGTAACGCCAGAATCACGCCCTGAGCCGAAGGCAGACGCTTAACCGCTGTGCCACCCAGGCGCCCCGGGACAGGCGGTTCTGCTCCTGCCATTTTGCTCCAGGGGCACCCTAGTCTCTTCTTTGTCCTGCGTGAACCCCTGTTAGTATTGGGGGAGAACAGTTGTGATGGTGAATGTGTTAAGTGCGGCTGAGGGAGGGGGACGGGGTAGGGAAGCCCTGATTTGTAGCATTTGCCCTTTCCGAGTTGTGCGCACTCCCAGCATGGCTGATTTCCAGCTACGGTCATGATGACCCGGCGCTGGGTGGGAGCAGCGCGCAGCACGACACCACTGTAGACTAGTTCCACGGAAGGAAATGACCTCCAGCACTGAGCCAATGGTGAACCTTAGTAGGGGCGCCTGGGTGGCTTGGTCAGGTAAGCGTCCGACTCTTGATTTCGGCTGAGGTCATGGTCTCAGGGCTGTGGGATCGAGCCCCATACCTGGCTCTGCGCTGAGCGTGAAGTCTGCTTAAGATTCCCTCTTCCTCTCTCTCTGTCCCCCCAAACCCCCATGGTGCATGCTTTCTCTCGCTCTCAAAAAAAATAGGGACCCTTAGGAAAATAATTAGGAAGTGATGAGTTTTGAGTACTTATCTCTTTTGTTTTAATGTAATTTAATTGTAAATTTATAGAAATTAATTTTTAGTAATGGCCACATTTAACAGCGGGCTGGTAAATTTTAGGGGGGCCATGTCAGTAGGCAAGCACACGGACGCTGCCTCAGGAGCGGGAATCCCGATTACAGACCTGCTTCTTCTCTGCTTTTCTGTGGAGATATTAGCAGTACAAAGTCTCACGTCTCCCTTCTGCTTCCCAGTGCCGCTGTTTGCATCTCTCCACAGCCTTGCCAGAGCGGAATCCTAGCTCCTCTGTGCACTGGAAAATCAGATCATTTATGTGTCCCTGGTCCCCATCAGAACCCTAGCTTGGTGTCCACAGAATTCCCGTGAATTTGTGTCCCAGGACACCGTGGGAAATCTATTCAAGAGACATCGAGTCCCTCCTGAGTTGGTTCCTCCCAAGTCTCTCCCAGGTTTTAGGAAGTGATGTTCTAGTCATCCTCTTTTAAGCCCCCAATTCTCAAGACCTGAGGGGCGTGGAATCCCAGTGAATTTTCTTCTCTGGGCTCCCTTGAGAGTAACTCTCAGCATCATGTTTTCCAATTACATTGTGATTGCTCTGAGCCAGCAGACTCTGGTGGCCATTCTGGGAGGGGCTGGTGATTTTTCCTGCCTCCCTGGAAACCAAGGGGTTTTGAGAGTCACACCATCACTGAGTGGAGGCAGGGTGCGGGTCAGAACTTTTTGCCCCATCCCATGTGCTTCGCTGGAACGCCCTGGGAAAGCCCTGCTTGCAGGTTACACTTGGCACCCAGCCCCTCTGCAGTGATCTCTCATTTACTCCTGCGGTGTGGACACAAAACCCGTTCCAGTCAGTTCCTTGCAGTTAGATCAGGAGGGATGTGCCGAAGGGAAAGAGCCTAGAGGGGAGTGGGACCATGCTGGCGAGGTGGGATTGCACCGCTCCGGGTAGAGCTGGGGGACCTCAGGGTGGAGGTGGACAAGACAGCCTGGGGCCGCCCTGCAGTGGCCTTCCTGCATGTGTTTTAGGACAGGATGGGACACTGCATGCCCGGGAGGGCACTGAACCCCTTGACCAAGTCAGGAAATGGAGTGGAGGGGGATGGGGCGACTCTAGGGGCTGAGTCCCCGGTGAAGACAGACCCATGGTGGGTGTCTTGTTATGTGAGTTAGTCATATTCACACACGCAAAGGAAAAGACCTCAGTTCCGGAGACAGACAGACCTGAGTTCATGGTTATGTAACAAGCCCCAAAGCCTCAGCTTCTTCCTCTGTAAAATGAAATAGTAGTAGGGCTATTTTGTGTGAATACTTATGACAGAGCCTGGCACATCGCTGGGGCTCTGCACACGGGTGCTCCCCAGGCCCCCAGCCCTCGGTGTGGAATTTCATCTCCGGCAAGAGGGCAGGCTTGCAGACAGACATCTAAGGGCACAGAGGTGGGGGCTGGGGCAGTGGCAGGGCTGCAGGGAGGGAGAGGGAATGAATGAAGCCTTGGGATTGAACGTGGAGGTGACTTACCATCTGCGGGAAGAGGTGAGGAGCCAGCCAGCAGCAATAGGGAAGGAGGAGGAGAACCAGGAATCCACGTGCATGTATTAATATCGACGACAATCCTCATTAGTAATAGCGAGGCTAGTAACAACAGGCAGGGCCAGAAACACAAGCTTGGGCGGGGCCCCAGAGCCAGGCCTGGGGACAGGCCTCCCAGTCCTCTGTGCCACCTCCCTGGACCAGGGCGAGCCCTCCTGGGCTCTCTCTTGTCTCTGCACGTGCTCTCAGCTGCCAGCGCTCACTCAGGCCGCTGTGGTGCCCATGCAGCAGGGACCCCCCACGCGCCTCCCAGGGGTGCAGTCCCTGCCGAGGGGTCTCCGCTCCCCGCCCAAGGCTGAGGAGGGACCCTCCCTGCAGGGGCCACAGAGATTTTCTTAAACTTTATTTTTGGGGAGAATCCATTCACTCTTAGAACTGAGCTCCTTCAGCTCCCACTTCCTGCCTGTCTCCACCTGTCAGTGCCCATGGGCATCCCCTGGTCTTGTGCTCTTCCCCCTCTCCTGCTGGGAGGCCGCCCCAAGCCTGGGAGGTCGCCCCTCCCTGTCACGACCCGCCTCAACACGCTCCTTGACTCTGCAAACTCCCAATCCCGTGGCCTCCACTCCCCCCTCAGTGCTCCCCCTGCCATACTTCCTGCTTCCTTCTCTTTCCCCTCCCCTCCCCCACCCCTTCCCTTCTCTCCCCCACCCCTCCCCCCTTCCCTCTTCCCTTTCCCTTTCTCCCTACCTCCCCTCAATCTCTCTTTCCCCCTTCTCTCTCTCCTTCTCTCTCTCCCCTTCTCTTTCTCTTTCTCTCTCTCCCCCCTCTTTCTCTCTCTCTCTTTCCTTCTCTCTCTCCCCCCCTTTTTCTCTCTCTCTTTCATCCTTTTTCTCAGCCTGCATCCGTCTTCAGAGACAGACTGACCATACCTGGTTCTATTATCCCAGGCTCTGTTGTGCTCCCAGAAAAGGGGATATGGTGTTGACTTTGTTATCCTGGAACTGTCCTGGAGTGTCCTGCTACCCGCCCATCTCCATCAGACCAGGCTTCCACCAAGGGCAGAGCTGGGCCAGCTCCTTTCTCAGAATCCACTCTGTATCTACTCAGTATTGCTTCGAGAGCTCAGAATCTCTCCCTGAGCTGACGTGCCCTAAAATGAGTGTGATGGGTAAAGATTGTATCAGACACTTCTCCCCCAGCTTGGGGTGCCCTCAGCCAGCAGCTGTGATTGCCTCAGAAGCACGTGATGGAAAAAGTCACACCAATCCCCTCAAATCTTCCTCAAAGTGAAAATGACCCACCAGCTAACGACAAGTCAGGTAGGACCCAGGAAGAGCCCGCTGGGGCCCCGGGCTTCCCGGGCTAGGGCACTGGGCCCAGCTCTCCCGGACAGGTCACTGTGCCTGAGACTTTGGCCAGCAGGCTCTGTGGAAGCTCTTCCCTGTACAGCAGGCGGCTTCTGGCTCAGAGCTTCTGAAGGACTGGAGGAAGTGCATGTTGGCGATCACGGCCATCGAAAACTTGCTATTGTAACATTGCTCCTGGGGGGGAGCTGGATTCCTTCCTTTCAATACCCACCAGCCTTTGCAGGAGTACAGCACACCATAGGAGGAAGTGAGCAGCGGGGATGGGAATAATTTCCTACCCAGCTCTCTCCCTACCCCTTGGAAGTCCCGACACCCATAGCACCCTGATTTACGCACCGAGGCCAGCCAGCCTCTGACACCCCGCCCTCACCGGCTGCTCCGAGGTTTAGCAGGCATCTCGAACTCAGCACGCCCCAGCCCTGCCCTGACCTTCCTCCATCTGCTCCCACACCATCTTCCCCCCTGCACTTGAGGGCAGCTCTGCCCCTCCTGCCCCAATCCCCCCAACATCTGACCCGTCAGAAGTCCAGCTGGCTGGCTCTACCTTCAGAGAACTTCCAGAGTCCGACCCTCCTCTCCCCCTTCGGGCTCCCAGCCTGGGTTACAGCGACCATCCTGTCGGGCCGGGCCCCCTGCTTCCTCCCTCACCCACCTACACTTCATTCTCAGCAGAGAAGCCAAGTCATACTTGGACCATTCTTCTGCTCAAAACGCTGAAACGGCTTCCCATGTTACTCAGAGCCAAGGCCGAGGTCCTTACGCTGGTCCTCCCCACCTTGCACGGTGCCTCAGGGACCTGCCCTACTGCCCTTCTCCACTTGGCTCTCCTCCCCCGAGCCACACCAGCTCTTGCTTCGGGAACACTGCCGGGGCTCAGCCCACGGATCCCTGCCTGGGATGGCTTTCCTCCAGATTTCCCAATGGCTAATGCTCACCTCTCTCAACTCTGTTCAACTCTCTCACGGAGCCTTAGTTAAGGTTGGGGGGCCTTCTGCTCACACTCCTGATGGCCCCCCCCTCTATTTTTCTTTAGCTCCGAGGCTGCATCCCCTGCTAACGTGCATGGTTTTACGAGCTGACACCCCCACCCATCAGCTCCACGGGGGTGAGGATCTATGTTTTACTCACTCCTGTACCTAAGACACAAAAAATGCCAGGCACGTAGGAGACATGCCATACATTTTGTTACAGAGAATTCAAGAGGCTGGGGGGAGACAGGCCAGCTGCCATGGGGTGGGAGGTGGGGGTGGTAAAGCCTTGCCCAGGGCCCCGAGGGGCTGGGAAGTGATGGGAGCAGCCTTTCTGCTCCTGAGTGGCTGTGAGCTCCCTCAGAGGCCCAGAAGGTAGTCTGAGCCCAGCCACGGGATGATGCCGCGTGAAGGGGGCCATCAAGATATAAAGCCTCCCACCCTGAGCTCCGGGCTTCCTCTGTGGAGGGGATGTCTAGAGAACAGCCCCTCACAGTCCACCCGCATGGCCCCCCCATCCCGGCCTCTGCATTAACTACTTTGTTCACCAGGGTATTTTGGCCAAGCACTACCCGTGTGTCGGCGGTGGCGGGGGGGGGGGTATTCAATCTGACCCTTCCAGGAGCTCCCGGGCTCCCTAGGGACACCATTAGCCCCATTCGGAAAAATTAAAGAATAATGTTCGTGACAGTTGGTTCAGCTTCCTGCAAGGCTGGGACAGCGGGAGCTCTGAAGTTACTTGAGGGAAAGGTCCTGGGAGTGGGGGTGCCTGGGGCTGGCTTCAGAGCTTGGGTCAGAGAACAAGATGGATAAAGGGCTATATTCTCCCTGGGAGGTACGGGAAGAGCCTGGAGAAAAAGGCAGAGAGTGTGACCATGTCAAATTCAGGGGACAGCGGAGAGCTGGGCCCACCTGGGATGGAAGGTGTGAGTGGGGCTGCTGGTTGCCAAGCCATGTCCATCATAAGGCCTCGCAAGGGAGGGGGGAGGCAAGGTGCATGTGTCGCCTGGGATGCTGGCCAGAGAGCAGTAGGGGTGTGTGTGAGGGGGATGTTCCTGTTTCCATCCTGCAGGCTGAGGAACCCCATTTCTTCTGCTGAAAAGTGTCCAGTGAGGCTTCATCCCTCCAGGACTCCAGCTTCCTCTCCACCTTCTCCTGCCTCCTGACGCAGGCAGGACGGGAATGTTCTTCTTCTTGGTGGTTGGACGGGAGGCCGTGTGTGAGGGGTTAGGGTGCCCACCAGGGTCAGTGGTGGCCAGATGGCCACAGCTCCAAGGGATTGGCTGCAGCAGACTGCCAGTACCCTCCTCTGCCCACCTGAGAACACCCCCACCCCAAGGTCCAGACTCATGCGCTCCTGACCCTCTGCCCGGCCCTCCCCTCCCCTAGGCAACTCATGGACCCCTCAGGAGAATACGGGACATTTCCAGCCCAGAGTGGCTATGTAGCCAGATACTCCCTACTTCACCCCTGCTCCAGCTCGTGGCCGAGAGCCCCATGCAGGCAGGTGCTGGCCTCCACCTCGGGAAGCTGTACCCTCTCTACCATCACCACACCCTCCCGTCACCGGCCAACCTGACCCCGATGCAACTCCTCCTAATGTCCTCAGCACCCCATGGCCCTGACCTGGCTGGTGCGACTTAACCCGTGCTGGACGGTTGCGGTGTCTGAGCGTGACGCCGTCCCTTGGCTTGGACAGGCTCCCCAGAGCAGCATCGGGGGCTCTCCCCCCCGCCCCGCCCCGGTGGTCCAGGCAGGACCAAGGATGCTGCAGCAGTGGGGGAGAGTGTCTTCTCTCATGCCTCCCCACACCCAAGCTACCCGGTCTCTGCTCCATCTCCATGTCTCTGGGGTCACTGCCTGGC
Source organism: Ursus maritimus (assembly GCF_017311325.1). Lineage (NCBI taxonomy): Eukaryota > Metazoa > Chordata > Mammalia > Carnivora > Ursidae > Ursus > Ursus maritimus. Next base: position 43,781,434 of record NW_024424452.1, on the reverse strand, counting down.
TCAGCTTCCGCTTTCCTGCTCCATCCCTTCTCCGCGAGGCCCCCCCCATCCCCCCAAGTGAGCTTTTAAGCATGCAAGTGTGGTCCTGTCATTTCCCTTCTTGTACTCTTCAGTGGCCTCCTTTTATGTTAGAATTAAATTTTTGAATCTGACCGTGTCCTACCAGACCCTGCATGGGCTGACCTCTGCCCTTGCCTCCTCCCTGTGTACTCCTGCTAGTCACCCTCTGGCCACAGGGGCCTTCCTGCAGACCCTCCTCTAAGCCAGGAGCTTTCCGGAGGGCCTTCCAGGTGCCCGTTCCTCCGCGTGGCGGGCCTTGGGCTCTGCTCTGCGGACTCCGGTCCCTCAGAGACACCCCTGTGTGGCCCCGAGCCAGCTCCACTTTGCCCCCTCCGTGGTCTTGCTGGCAGTTTTCCCTTCTTCTCCTCCGTAGAGCTTAACACAGTCTTAATTAAATGTTTTGTGTATTTTTTTTTTTAGATTTTATGTATTGGGGCACCTGGGGGCTCAGTTGGTTGAGGTTGAGCTGTTGAGCCTCTGTCTGCCTTTGGCTCAGGTCATGACCCCAAGGTCCTGGTCCAGCCTCCCTGCTCCCGGGGAATCTGCTTGTCCCTCCCTCGGCCCCTCCCCCCCCCCACTCCTGTTTTATCTCTCACGCTCTGCTCTTTCTCTGTGTATCAAATAAATATATAAAATCTTCTAAGTTCTTTTAAGATTTTATTTATTTATTTGAGAGACAACACGAGCTCCATGTCTGAGCTCCACACTGACCGCCAAGGCCCCCTCTTAGCTACCCTCCGACATAGGGGGGCACATACAGGCACTTCGGCCCATCTTTGGGAGGGTGAACCCAGGATTCTGGCTTCCTGGGCCGTGTTCTAGAAGGGCCTGAGTGAGCTCCAGGAGCATGAGCCCTTGGCTCCTTGCCTGTGGAGGGCAGTCCCAGCAGGTCCTCCGTACAGACCCGTGGCAGTGGCCCTCTTGCCTTGGTGGAAGGGCGATACTCTCGGTGCTCCTGGCCTCTGGGAATAACTGGACAGCGAATGGACCGACAGACATCCTGCTCCATCTGTCCTTGTCAGACACAACTCCCAGGAGAATAGACTCTCCGTGACCGCTGCACGGAGTCGGCTGAGACTCTGCTAACCCTGGCCTTCGGTGTACAACTCCCTCTTGCGTGAGTCATAGGGGGGCCCTCGGCGTCTCCTCCCGACTGCTGTCCCTTGTCTGATCTACCTGGAGGGGAGCCTAAGAACAACCTGCCAACCCGGGAACACAGTGACCCCAAACCCTGGTGCTGCTCTGAGACACCTGCCCCGGGAATCCACAGGCCACGCCTTCCTCAATCCTGGCTCACTGGAGCTTTGCTCCCAGCCAGAGCCTCTGTCCCTTTCACTGCTTCCTTTGGGGACGTGACTGGCCCTCCTTGGGGACAGAGCCCTCAAAGGCCAGGAGATGCGTTGAGCACACGCTGGGGGCTGTATTACGATTGTGGACACGTTGCTTCCCCACTAGGCTGTGAGCTCTTTGCGGGCAGGGGCGGGGATGCCGCTGATCAGGCTTGTCTGCTTGGGGCGGGGGAGCTGGTGCGGTAGGCTGAGCGGGTAGGCTGAGCAGGCAAGCAGTCGGTGCTTGCTGAATGCACGAATAAACGCATTTCCTTCCCTACCACTTCCAGGTCAAACTTGTTTGTATCCTTTATTTTGTTAAACCAATACCCCTTCTGGCCAGATGTCTTGCAACTCTTCTCCATCCCCTCGAGGGAGACTCGACCCCAGCTGCGCTGACCAAGCTCAATATCTTTGTTGGGAATTTTAATCGGCAGGGAGCCCCCCGGGGGGCAGAAACAGAACAGATTTATTCCATGGTGGCCCCAGGAGGTTGTTCCAAGGCCTGCGTCCCCAAGGCCACCTGGTTGTGTCCTTTCTGAGGCCCGGTTCACCCGTGTTTTCTTTGGTTCTCAGAGTGCTAGAGACTGAATGCTTGTGTCCCCCCCCCCGCCCCCCGCCCCCAAATTCATAGGCTGAAACTGAATTCCCAAAGTGATGGTGTTTGGGGGGGGGGCTTTGGGAGGACACGAGGTCGTGAGGGTGGAGCCTCGTGGGGGGGGGGAGGGCCCTTAGAAAGGAGACCCCAGAGCGGGAAGCTGGCCACCCATCCGTGAACCAGGGAGGCGGCTCTCACCAGACACCAAATCTGCTGGAGCCTTGAACCTGGACTTCCCAGCCTCTAGGACCGTGAGAAGTAAACTTCTGTGGTTTATAAGCTGCGCAGACTGGCTCTTTCACAGCGGCCCGAACTGACGACGACCCTGAGCTACCTACCACCTTGCCCTCCACCAAGGAAAGGGCAGAGGAAAGGAGGCTGGAAGAAGTCTCGTTTGCAGGAAGCTGGCGTGTTTCTGACACACGAGCTGACTCCTTCCATTGGCCTCCTTTATTCCACGGTCCATTCATTCTTTCCGTCCTCGCTTCATAATTCGTTTGTGATGTGGGAAGGATCTTATGGGTTGTCTAGGGCAGGAAGGGCTAATAGGTTTCGTCTTGGCTCCCAACCCCAATTAATTGGCCCGAGTCACTGAGCGTCGTGCTGCCTGTGGACTCAGCGGGAAGAGTGTGTCATCATCATTTCTGCACGCCCGACCCGGTCCCTGAGGGCAAAAGTCTGGGTACATGGACCTCATACTTCTCATTCCTGATCTCATGCAACTTCCCACCTAGTAGGAAAGCCTCCCGTCTGTAATGCCGTCCGACGTGGTTTCTAGCGCGTCCATCGAAACAGCTCACCTCATGCCGGGCTTCCGTTTGTCAGAAAGTTCTCCCTGGCGGAGCGGTGCAGGGGACGGGGCTGGGCAGAGGAGGTAAACCTCCAGCTAATTCTGCCTCTGCCACGGACCAGTTATGAAATTCTCGGGAGTAACAATCTCTTTGGGCCTCGGCTTTCCACCTGAGAAATGAACAACTTGAACTGAGAAACCACCAGATGTCCTTCTAGCTTTCAGATCCTGTTGCTTATATGAGTCACTGTCTCCTCTCAGGCCATGTTCCTGTGGCCTCAGTGACACAACCTGGCTGTGCGAGAGCTCTCCAAACAACGGAGGCCCTTCTGAGCCTTTTGGGCTAGGCTCAGTTAGACCGGTTTCTTTAATCATTTTTCATCTGATAAGGTGTCTAGACTTTTGGCCATGTGGGTCATTCGGTTCCGCACACTTGAGTTTTCCTGTGGTTCCCTGGACACGTGGCTCCCAGAACTGGCTCGCGGTGCAGTGGGAGTGTCTCCACTACTTACCTGTATGCTCAGCCTGCTCCCCAGTCACTGGCGGACGGGACCCGTGCTGACCAGGGCACAGCCCGAGGGGAGGTGCCCACCCAAGCCTCCTGGACGTGGGGATGGCGGCCCGGTGCCGTTCTGGAGGTCGTCCTTCACGCCTTGTGCAGAAAAGATGTGGGGAGCCACGAGTCAAATCCAGAAGGAGATGCTGCTTGCTCCAAAGACCAGTAACCAGCCAGGGGCTACTTCTTAGCAAAAATGGAAGGAAGATTTCCCAGAGATGTCGATTGCAAAAAATTTTTACAGAAGATTATTTATTTATTTGAGAGAGAGAGAGAGAGAGAGAGAGAGAGAGTACACGCACGAATGAGCACAAGCAAGGGGAGTGGCAGAGGGAGAGGGAGAAGTAGACTGCCCACTGAGCAGGGAGCCCGATGCTGGGCTCGATCCCAGGACCCTGAGATCATGACCTGAGCCGAAGGCAGATACTTAACTAACTGAGGCACCCAGGTGCCCCACAATTTTTTTTTTTTAAATGAGGCACTGGGTGTTCCCATCTCTACTGAAGAAAATAAACATGTCTGGCTCACCCTTGTCTTTTGCTCTGCCCCCTCTCCATTCCCTCTGACATCATGTCACACGACCCTGACGCCCTAGCAGCTCTTGGTTTTGTGCTTTGCACAGGAGGACAGGTATGAAGGCTCATGCTCAAGGAAAATTTCATGAAAACAAAGAAATGGTAAGACAGAGGGACACGTTCTGGTCTGACCATGAGCCCACCGGAAATAATGGTGTAAAGGTCGTCATGGGAGGATTCTGACCTCCAAACAGACAGGGGTGCTCCTTGCTACCCTAACCCCAGGGATGTGTGTTCTGAAGACCACAAGGTTCCACGTGCTGTGGCCGCAGGCCACCACTAAGATCCTCCCCATGGCACTCTCCCCTACCGCCCCCTCTCTGTTTTGACCCCAGCCACCCTGGCCTTCACTCTATTTCCTTTTTTTTTTTTTTTTTTAAAGATTTTATTTATTTATTTGACAGAGATAGAGACAGCCAGCGAGAGAGGGAACACAAGCAGGGGGAGTGGGAGAGGAAGAAGCAGGCTCATAGCTGAAGAGCCTGATGTGGGGCTCGATCCCATAACGCCGAGATCACGCCCTGAGCCGAAGGCAGGCGCTTAACCGCTGTGCCACCCAGGCGCCCCAGCTTCACTCTATTTCCTGAAAACACTAACCATGCTCCCACTTCGGGGCCTTTGCACCTTCTGGTGTCCGGGTTACTCTGTTCACCCATGGCACGTTCACTCCACTCACCTGTCTGAGGTGGGCTCCCTCTCCCCGATACATTGTTCTCTAGCCTTTCACTCAGCTTTATCTTCTTACTAGAACCCATCGACATCTGACACATGCTTCCTTGCCTACTGTCTTTCCAGAATAGAAACTCCATGAAGGAAGGACATTGCATTATTCACTCTGATTCCCTAGGGCCTCAAGCTGAACCTTCAATCGATATGTGTTCTGTGTGACCTTTGCACCACCAATGCCAATGCTTGTTGGCACAAACATTCTTCTCTCAGAAGTACTTTGAGTTTTTTGGTGGAGGGAGGGTTCATTAGTCCACTAGTTGAGAAGTGAATCACGAGGGATGGGAACATCCGTTTATCTGAGCAGCACGGATCTATTTAAAAAGGCCCTAATGCAGCACACCATCAAACCACTGAGTAAGGTCACTGCGAGTGAACTCACGAAGGGAGAACTGTGGGCCCCACCCCACCCAGAATTGCTCTGATCTGAGGTGGGGACTCAGGAGACGAGGGGAAGAAAGGTGGGGGCTACCGGGCGTGTGTGTGTGTGTTTCCCCCACGTAACCACCATGGCTCATTGCTAGATGGGCTTTCTCTTTCCCATCATTCTTAGGGACTGAGGCCAGCTTTGCATGAGGAGTCAGTGGCCACGGGGAGTGCCCCCAGGTGGCAGGTGGAGGCAGCACAAGCTGCCAGGGTGGAAGGCCATGTGCACCGTTTGGGTGGACTCGGGGGCAGGTGAGGGGAGGAAGTGGGTGCAGGAAAGCCAAGAGGACAAGACGAACCCCGGTGACCAGCTGGGGACCTCTGAGCAGAGCCAGAAAGCAGGGAAATTCCAGAATGAGTTGAGTGGATGAGTGGGGATGTGAATCTAGAGGCCCATTGTGCTGACCATTTGTCGAAGATGAAGTGACTGTGTAGAACCTGGGGGAAAGTGGGGAGATCCTTGCACAAGGACTGACCTTGTGGGTGGGGTGATGGAAGCTGTCCTGGGAACATACTTCAAAGTCTGCCCCTGTTTCTTCAATGCCTCCTTCCTCTCTATTATCAAGCCTTGACAGAGGTCCCAGAAGAGAATCCAGTTATACTTGGGAGGGAGTAACCATGGAACTCACCATCCACGAAGCCCCAAGTAGAAGTTTCCAATGGCGATGTCCCAGAGTTTTTCCAGACAGAACCACTTAGCGGCAGATACTGTTTTCCAAAGAAGGACACAATCACAGCTTCCATCCCACATGCTCTTCGGTGACAGCGACCTTTGCCATCTTCACACTGAGTGGTGGAGTCTTTGTCTCTTCCCCTTGAACATGAGGGGATCTTCTGTGCTTGCATCTGAAAACGAGTGCAGCAGATTCCAGGATGCCTCAGCCCCTGTTCCCTCCATACTTGCCTTTCTGTTCAGCTCTTCTGGCTCCTCGCCCTCTTGGTCTTAGGCAGAGACACTCAGGTTGAGCTGCTTTTCTTGAAGCTGTATGAGAGTTTCCTGTTGGCTGGGGCAAATTTAATATCTCTTTCCCTGGTCACTGTGCTAGAGACTGCAGAGGGAATCTCAAACCCTAGCCCCAGATCCTGCAGGAGGCGTGGTGGTTAGCAGAGATGGTGAAAATGTCATTCATACGGTCTTACCTGCAAAATGGCACCCATCCCAACCAGGATATGTCAACCCTCCCTTGATAGTCTCTACCTGCAAATTACCTTTGAGGGGCCATGAACCCAGATGACCTGATAGTCCTTCATGCTGGAAAGAGAATCCCCTGTCCCCCATCTCTCACCTTCATCTATTTCTAGATCTTTTCTTATAATAATGGCTCGGACATCAGGAAACATCAGGGTCTCAAACTACAGGGGCTGGGCTGGGGCCGGAGCTGGAAGTGGCTGATTCAGAGTTCCTCTGTTAGTTCAAATGTCTAATACTTTTTAGAGTCTGGGACCCAGACTGGAGGAAATCCTTTGGTGCCAGTTAGTTAATGCTTGCGTTGGTCTGCTCGGGCTGCCATAACAAAGATATCACAGAATGAGTGGCTTGAACAACAGACATTTATTTTCTCAAAGTCTTGGACGCTAAAAGCACAAGACCAAGGTGTCAGCAGGTTTAGTTTCTTCTGAGGCCTCTCTCCTTGGCTTGTAGATGTCTTCCTTCTCTCTGTGTCCTTCCATGGCCTTTTCTCTGTGTGCATCGCTGGTGTCTCCCTCTTTTATAAGGACACTAGTCATATGGGATTAAGGCCCATCCCAATGACCTCATGTCATTTTAATTTTCTCTTTGAAGTCCACTTCCAAATACAGTCATATTCTGAGATATTGGGGGTTAGGACTTCAACAAATGGACTTGGAGGAGACAATTCTGTCTACAACAATATTTCATGAGTGGTGGTGGGGGTGGTGGGGGTGGCGAATGACCTGGACCATCAATGTCCCTGTGGATCCTGGAGAACTTACAGCGTCTTTGAGGGGATGGTCTGTTATCTTGCCCCAAGCAGAGTCAGGAGCAGGGTGGGAGCAGGGGGGAGGGGGATGTGGAAGGTTGTGCTAGTGTTTTCTGTCTGGTGGCTCCCAGTGCAATAGCTGTCTAGGCTGCTCCCAGAGGTGGGACAGGAGTCTCATGGGAGGTACGAGGACCATGGTGGTTTCCAGACCCAGCTATGTTCTAGAGCATGATGTGTTTGGGCAGTGGGCTTCCTGATGGTCCAGGCAGCAGTTTATATCCTCCTTCATGGCGGAGCCTACACAAGGGGGTTCTCTGTCTCTGGAGCCACTCTGTCAATACAGACGTCCTTCTGCTTTTTCCCTGGCAAAGAGATCAGAAAGGTTACCCCTCTGATGTTTGGAATCTTAGCATCCTTGGCTTGTCCTGAAGCCATCCCAGAAGCCTGGGCTGGAAATCCCCACAAAACCCAGGTGTATGAGGCTTTTCTGTCAGGGGCAGGGCATCCTGGGGTCAAGGCAGGGGCAGAGCTGGAGGGCTGGCTCAGAATCCAGCCACACCTCTGAGTTTCCCCTGCTCTCTTCTCAGCCTTATCAGGCCCTAGCCAGAAAGGTGCTTCCCTTAGAGAGCATTTCCTAGGAATGGGGGGCAAGAAGGGGTTGGGATTCATCTCGACTTCTACTCAGCAAACCTTTATCTATGCTAGTGCTACTCCAGGAACCATTGCTAGATGTCCGGTGGTAAGACAGCCTTTGCCTTTAAGGGGCTGAGAATTCAGCAGGAGAGTAAGTGCAGTGAGCACTGTAACTAGGGTAAGCAATGGAGATTAAACGAAGAACACCAACCCCACCCAGGCCAGGGGAGGAGGTCAGGAAGGCTTCCTGGAGCAGATGCACCTTGGAGACGAGGAGGAGACAGTCACATGGAGAACGGGGATTGGGTGGGAAACCATGGAAAGTGTGCTCCAGACAGGGAGAATGGCGCGTGCAAAGGCCTGAAGAGGTATATAAGACAAGAGTTCATTTGAAGAACTGCAAGTGAAGCTTCACGTAGTTCAGTCTGATTGGAGACCAGAGTATGAGTCAGGAGACGAGGTGGCAGAGGTAAGGAGGGCAGACCACCCGAAGCCTAGAACGGAGGAGGTCCAACCCTGCTCTCCACCCCAGTAGATCCCCCTCCTCCACACACTTCTGGCACCTGCAGAACTCCTACCTGAGTAGCAGGAGTGCCAGGCAGAGAGGAGACCAGCCAGGGTCAGAAGCAGGGTGATGGGCACCACCACCAGCAGCACGTCTTTGTAGGAGGACTTTCCTGGGGCTGGACATGGAGGGGGCGGGGTCAGAGGGGACTTGATCCTTCACAATCCCTCAACCACTGACCCCTGGCCCTTGGCATACCTGCCTCACGATGGCAGCTCTCCCAAGGGGTGACGGTGGCCAAGTCCCAGCTGACAGGGTTAGAGACAATGCAGGAATAGGCCACACTCCTGTCTCCTGGTCCCAAAGAAACTCTCAGCACCTGTCCATCTGTGAAGAGGCCACTTGGTTCAATACCAAAGTCAATGGTCCCCTCCCGTCGCCAGCTGTAGGTTATGTCACTGATGTTGGGGGCCCAACAGGACAGGAACACCTGGCAGGTCTTGGGTGGCTGAGTGTCTCCTGATACAGCGATGAATACTTGTACCACGGGCCTGGGCACCGCATCTAGGCAAGAACAGTAGAGCAGGCATGGGTTATAGTGATGCTGGGCAGGGCATAGAGTGCCAGCCCTGGGATCTAGGCAGGGTTAGAGGTCACCTTTGACTAGCCCACTCTTGCTCCAGAACCTAGTCTGCTTTCCCATTGCCCACAGGACGGAAGCTGAATTCCATAGTCTGGTACACAAAATCCTTCATGACATAGTTGATGTCAACTTTTGTAGTTGTAGCCTCCTGCCGGTCTTACTCACCTACCCTAATTAATTTCCGGTTCTCCCAAGCATGCCGTGCTTTTCCATATCCTGCTTGCTTTCATATGGCTCAGCTGTGCACACAGGCCTTTCTCCTCTCTTCCTCCTAGGACACTCTTACCAGCCCTTCAAGACCCAGCTCGAGCGCATTGCTTACTGTCCTGACTACGAAGGCTTCCCTCATACTGCAGGCTCTGACGACTCCAAAACTCTGTCTGTCCTTTGTCATAGCACTTTCCTCATGACAGATCAGTCAGACAGGTGACAGGCATCTATTAAGTCAGGCCAGAAAACAAGCACATTCCTGGACTATCAGAGCTTATAGTTTGGTGAAGAAGACAGGTACTGACAAGTGCCTGAATAATTAAGGAAATAATTACAAGGGTGCAAACTGCTGTGGAGACCAGGGGGCGGGGGCTCTGTCTTGTTATCTTCATCACCTGTGTCTCTGGGTGCTCGGCCACCTGCACCAGTGAACAAATTGGCGTCCCGGCATCCCAGGCGGTGCCTCCCCTTTCCCATATAGGTTGATGAGTAAATCTGAGTCTCTGTGGCAATGGGGGCCAGCGGGAGAGCATTCTGGTGACAACGGGAGGGCTCTGTCTCTGACAGCATTCCAGAGTCAAGCAGAGTAAAACCTCATTAATGCCAGCTCAATCTGCTGGGATTTGTGGTATGGAGAAGGAAAGATATGCTGGGGACACTAATAGTATAAACAAAGATTACCGTGTGTGTACGTGGGGGGGATATTTACACTCCTTAAGAGGACAAGCTGCTTCCAAACACTATCAGGCACAGTAGAAACACCCATTGACATTTCTAGTAACTGATCTGCTAATTCAAATCATTCTTATCTATTGTCAAAGCAGAGCTCCCAAGGACGGCTACTTGGCGGCGTCGTGCAATTAGTTCTAATCACGCTATGTATTTGGAAGCAATAAAACAGCAATTTCCTTAAAATCTGTAATTCAGATGCTGAGAACAAGGCATTTTAGAGCTTAGTGGTGTGGGTGCTGCGTGTATTATCACATTCAATGTCCTCATTTCACATGTGCAGCAGCTGAGACTCAGAATAGGAAGAGGCTCCAGGGCTGCCTGTATGGTTGTGTAGGTTATTCACTGCACAAGGGCCCTGGGCTAAGGGGATAACCGGTGAGGGTGGGGCTGCTGAAATCCAGCCAGCACTCTGCCTGCCAAGCTGTGCAACTGGGCTCAGGGCTGCGTGCATCCAGGATACACATCTAATGGTGCACTGGCACGCTGAGCGGCTCACGGAAAACTGGCTAGCTGTCTCTGGGTCAGGGGTGGTGGTGGGGTCCTCTCTCCTTCCCAGTTTACAGCCTTTCCCTCCCTCACTGTCTTCCTCTTCCCAGCTGTCACTCCTACCTTTCATTCTTAACATCGGACCATTTTCTCCCCACTGCCCTACCAATTTCGGAGGTTTTACTGAAATAGTAGTTTGGGGTACCTCACATGCCTTTTCCAAGCCATTAGGCAGGTAAATGAGAGCTAAGAGGTCATTTTTTTCTTGATCAGCAGAAATATGGTGAAAGGGGAGGCAGTAGAGGTAGAGATAGAGGTGATGATTGTGGTAGAGGTGATTGTAGAGGCAGTGATAATCGAGGAGGTGATAGTGGAGAAGGTGGAGGTGATGGTGGAGAAGGTGGAGGTGATGGTGGAGAAGGTGGGGGTGATGGTGGAAATGGTGGTGGTGGAGGTGATGGTGGAGAAGGTGGAGGTGATGATGGAAAAGGTGGAGGTGAAGGTGGAGGTGATGGTGGAAGTGGTGGAGGTGAAGGTGGAGGTGGAGGTGATGGTGGGGAAGGTTGAGGTGATGGTGGAAGTGGTGGTGGTGGAGGTGATGGTGGAGAAGGTGGGGGTGATGGTGGAAGTGGTGGTGGTGGAGGTGATGGTGGAGGCGGTGCTTGTGGAGGAGATGGAAGTGAAGTTGCTGGAAAGAAGGGCCCGTCCCATGCCCAGTGAAGCCAGCCGCCCCAGCTGTGGTGCCGAATGGGGCTGCATGAACGCTCCTGGCAAAGCACAGGGAGCAGAAGGCCCGCCCAGTTGAGCCCCGCCGCCCACAGGTGGTGAGAATTAAAATAGTTGTTTTCAGGCAGTAGGTTTTGGGGTGGTTTGTTTTGCAACAATGAATAATTGAAAGAACCTATGAATGTCATATAGTTGAAAATCTCTAAATATGTCTAAAAGAACTCTTTAAAGCAATATGAGATACACATTTCATGCTTCAATTATACTTTTTTAGTAAAAAAACTGTGTCATAGTTTGATTGGCAATATTTCTTTTCCTTGTTAATGTTTTGTCAAATAATGGCCCATCTTATAATCTTAGAATTTTGGAGCATAGGCCTCACCTCTGTCTCAGATGCTTTCCCAAACCCAGTGCAGCTTGCCTTTGTGGGCAGCTAAGTGTAATATTACTCATGACGCTCATTTTATAAATGAGAAAGACGAATGCTAGGGAGGCTTCGTCTTGTGTCCAAGGCTACTGAGCCCAGAAAAGACCTCGCTGGAGTTCAGGTGAGGACTGCGGGGTGGCAAAGCCAGGCTGCCTCACACGGGAGTGCTCCTGGGAGCACTTAGGAGCATTGAGGAACTTTCTCAGATGTGCTGCAGGGGGCAGCTGGGTCCCGAATCAGCTGCAAGGTCGGAGGCCAGAGGTCTCTGGAACCCTGTTCTCCCCAGGTCCCGGGAAGCAGGACAGCTTTCCAGTGCTCTGCGGGCAGCTGGAGAACCGGTGTCGGGAGCACTCACCATACACCTTGAGCTGCAGGATCTGGGTCCGGGTCCGACCGCCTGTGTCCACCAGCAGCACAGAGAAGTTGCCGCTGTCTCCGGACTCCAGTGGCTGGAGCTCCAGGCTGAGGTTACTGTGAAGCTGGGCTCGGCCCAGGAAGCGGGAGCGGTACAGAGTCTCTGGGGAGCCCCGGAAAAACGTGGCCAGGAGCTCCTCTGAAGGCCAAAGAGATCTCCAGATGGCCTCTCGGACTTGGAAGCCAGCAGGGCGCTCTGCCACCAGCAGCACGGAGCCCCCAACCTGGCCGTGCACTTGGGTGCTGGAGGCTGCGGCGGAAAGCAGTGCTGGAAGAACAGAGCCCCATCACTGCCTGCCCCGAAGCTCCTCACCCCTCTCCCGCCACCCCTCCCGCACCCGGCTAAGCTGCTGCGAAGCACACTGGGGCCCCTCTCCCCACACTCCCTCTACCCACGCTGAGCAAGGTGCACTGTGCAGGGGGGCTGGGAGTAGAAGCGTAAGGGAGAGAACCCTGTCTCTGTGCTCCAGGAGCTCACAGAGGAAGTCTGACTCTAAGCAAGTGATTAAAGCATATTAAGTTATGTACCAGGATGGGGAAGAAGGGATGCCCTGGGAGAACACAGGTAGGGTGATGGCCTTGGGAGGCTCGAGAAGAAATGGTTAAGCTGAGACCAGAAGGAGGAGTGGGGATCAGCCAGGTCGGGTGGGGGAGGGCTGTGTGGAGCAGGGATGGGAAGTGTCACAGGCAGAGGGAACACGGTGTAAAGAGGCCTGGAGGCAGGCGGGAGCATGTGGTTCTGGGAACTGAAAGTAGCTCTCTGCAGGGGAGTAAGGAACTATACTGCGGGGTTGGTGGGAGCCAGCTCCTGCCGCCTGGAAGCAGCTTTATCCTTAGAGCTCTGGGGGGCCTCGCACAGGGATTACGTTAGAGAGTAAGAGGATGAGATGCTGGTTAGAAAGACCTCGCCAGCAGGGGTGTGGGGAGTGCACTGGATGGACCAAGGCTGCTGTTCCTCCCCCTGCAGAGTGATGGGGCGGCTGGGATGGGGAGAAATGGGAGGAGTTGCGAGAGACTCGGTGTGTAGTCAGTGGGGTCTGGTCCTAGGTGCGGTCTGGGGAGCGAAGGAGAAGAGTGTCAAGGGTACCAGGGACCCACAGAGCCGGAGGAGAAGCAGGCTGGGAGGTGGGGGGATGCTGAGTTTGAGGGGTGTGGGCGGTGCCTTTGCGGGAGGGAGTCCTGACTCCTTTGATGGCTAATTGCTGCTGCTTTTTTTTTTTTTTTAAGATTTATTTATTTATTTATTTGACAGAGAGAGAGACAGCCAGCGAGAGAGGGAGCACAAGCAGGGGGAGTGGGAGAGGAAGAAGCAGGCTCCCAGCGGAGGAGCCCGATGTGGGACTCAATCCCGGAACGCTGGGATCACGCCCTGAGCTGAAGGCAAACACCTAAGGACTGCGCTACCCAGGCACCCCTAATTGCTGCTGCTTATCCGTGAAGACCCGCTGCGTCCCCTGACCTCCCCATCTGTCGGGGGGGGGGTATCCACACTGTTTCTCCGTGTGGCCCAGCAGCCTGGGGTGTTTTGTTCCTCTGCCGTGATTGCCTGTGGATGAGTCAGGGGCTGCCATGCGAGACCACAAGTTCCTCTTGTCTTTTACCCCACGCCCACACTATTTAGAAGCAAGGAGGAGACAGCGCAGCGTACTGGAGGAAAGACGAGTCCCCGAGGACGCCCCCAGTGCCTGGTGCAGTGGGGCACAGGGGCGCAGAGCAGCGCACAGCTCGCGTGGAACATCCCCGAGCGCCGGGAGTGAGTTTGGGGAGCCCTCTTCTGGGGGGAGTCGCTCGGCCTGCCCCTGACCGTCTCCCTGCCCTCCGCAGCCCCAGTCATCGGGCCTCTCTGCAGACGTTGCTGCGGGGGGAGGCTAGCCCACAGAGAGGATAGTGCTGGACGCTGGTCAAGTCCCCTCGGGTCTATGTGGCCCGAACTCGGCTGCAAACCAGTGACGTCAGCCCATCGCCCTGGTCCCTTGCATGGTCTCACCCCCAGAAAAAGAGGGTGCACCCCGTCGGTGGTACTCATCTGGTTTGCCATCAAGGGGCCTTCGGAAAAATTACTTTTTGCCTCCCACGTCCAAGGCTTTGAGAGATTTGTGAACCACACAGATTCCTTTCTCTTTGTGAGGTATTTCCTCCACATGTTTAGACAATTAGCACCTTCGGGGCCTTCGGAGCCCTCGAGGCCAGGAGCCCTGGAGCCCCGGCGGGGGACACTGGATAAAGTCATCTCAAAGTCCCTCTGAGTCCCCGGTGGGAACCTCGGTGCCTTCGTCTTTGCCAGGCCCCGACTCCTGCCCCCCGGCCTTTCAACGCTGAGCTGTCACGTGGGCTGCTTTCTAACCACGGAGGGAAGTCAGGCAGCAGACAGGATGGGGGACTGCCGAGTGTCTCCCTTCCCGCAGCCCACCCTTCCACATGCCAAGTCCATGTGCTCTGTTTGGATTACTGTCCCCTCTCTTCCCTCCGCGTTATCCCCCTCCCTTACACAGAGCTGCAGGGAGCAGCCTCGGCTTCCCCCAGGCTGATGGAAAGGCCTCCTTCTTTCTATGAGCCCTCTCCGCCCTGCCCTCCTTCTCCCCAGACTGTACTAGAATTCCCTCACCCTTCTCACAACCCTGTCTTTCCAAACCACCGGTACCACCACCAGTTTTTAACTGCCCGGGGCCACGGAACAGCTCATGTCTCGGGGACGTGGACGCTGCTACGGCGGCCCCCACCTGCCACCCGAGGACCCTACAGAGTTTGGCTCTGTCCAGTTTTCAGAGTTGCTCGAGAACTTGCTTCAGTCTTCCCTGTCCCTCCTCAGCCCCTGGGTTCTCACTTGGGATGGGGGCCCCTGTCCTGACGGCGGACAGGGGCCCTGGGGAGGGGCCTCCAGCTCTCCGAGGACGAGCCACACACCTGCCCCCTTACCTTCCCAGAGGAGCAGGCTCCGCAGGGACCACATGGCCATCCTTCCCCAGAGAGGCCAACAGACTCCTTCAACAGCCCAAATCCAGAGCATCCGGAGTCAAGTGGACACACGGAAGGAGGCTGTGGTCCTTCTGGAAAGTCCCATGTTCAGAAGGAGGAATCTTGACTCAGAACAAGATGCCCCGAAAGTGAAAATATCCAGACCAAAGTGGAAGTTGGCCACCGGCCTGGCTGGGCTTTTTCAGGAGTGGATTCTTGTAAGTCAGCCTCTTTCATGAGCCCGTGGTTGGCCAATGCCATCGCCAGCGGCAGGTGCCCCAACCCGAGCCCACATCCTCCACTTGGACCTGCCAGCCTTCCCTGCATCCCACTGCCCCACGGCCGGCTGCCCTTCCTGCTGTAGCTACAGAGAACCCTCCAGATTGCAATTCCCTTTGTTACTTCTCTAAAATTCTTCCCCACCTCCCACTGCCCTTGATAAAAAGACAGAACGCTCGGCTTGGTGTACAAGGCGCTCCTAAGTTCGACTCCGGTCTGCGGGTCCGAGCTGGCCTCTCTGGTCCAGTCGCTCTCTGGCCATGCCACACCAGGACGGCCCCTCCGGAGGGCACCCACTTCACCCCACGCGCAGTGCTCGCTCCTCCCCCTGGCACACAGCTCCATTCGGCCCTCCGACTGGGCGTGCTGCAGCCGGCTGGCTCCCACTCAAGCCATCCTGAGCCCAGTGCCGGCGGCCCTCCACCCCCAGCACACTCTCTCGGATGGTTTTCTCGTCCCCACCGACTGTTAGCCGGCACGGTCTTCACCTACTCGTGTCTGTGCTTCCCTTGGTGCTCGGCACACCGTGGGTGTTTCCAAACATTTGTAAATGAGTAAATGAATTCTAGACGTGCTCCCAGCTCTTTTCCTCGAGGGTCTTATTGATGTGAACCCAGAACGAGCTTAGCACCTTGCAGACGTCACGAGTGAGAGCTGGGACTGGAGCCTCGCCCTGGGCAGCCTGGGCCACTTTGCCGGCGCTGCCCCTCTTCTCACTTCCAGTTACACGGGTTCTTGAGTCAGGGGAGGCTCTGAGGGAAGAGGAGGGGAACCCCCGAGAGCCACGCTGGGCTCCTGCTGTCTGGTCCTGCCGAACTCCTGACCTCGGTTTGGGACCCGGCCAAGAGCGAGGCGGGCACAGTGTCAGGAGAGTAAGAGGGCTCCTGCCCTCCAAGAGCTCACAGCTGAAGCGTAGAAACAGGATATGCCCGGAACGAGGTCCATTGCAGACCGGCACGGCTTTGAGCAACAGGCAGCAGGGGCTTCTCGCTGCAGAGGCTTTGAGCTGCCCCTTGACGGTAGGCATGGTTCGGTAGGCAGAGAAAAGGGGAGAGCCAGAGGCTGGGGCAGGTTCTGAGCAGGAGTAGAGCCAAGTGGGTACAGCCAGACGGGTGGAGCGAGTCCTAGGTGGGCTCCCGGGATGATGAAGGAGCACAGGGAGGAGCCTGTTAGGCTTGCAGTGGGTAGGAATGGAAAGGGAGGTTGAGGGTCAGATCACAGAGGCCTTGAATACTGGCTTAGGGATCAGGCTTTGGCTTTGGGGGCAGCAGCTCTCAGCCTTGCTGGACTCAAATCCTTCGAGACTCTGGTTCAGTGGGGCTGGGATGGGACCCGGGAATCTAATTTAACCAGCACTCTGCTCCAGGTGATTCTGCCGCTGGTGGGCCGAGGGAAGGCTCTGAGAAGGTCTGCTCGGAGGGAGGGGTTGTGGCCCGTTCTGAGCCAAGGGTAGCTGGCTGGTGGAAGCACAGCATGCAGGGCAGGTTGTCAGAGAAAGAGGAGGCAGGAAAGCCTGGGTAGTAGCCCTTGGGATGGTCCTGACCGGAATGGTAAGGAAATATCTGGAGTAGAGAGGAAGGGACAGAGCAGAGTCAGGGGACAGAACTTGGGAGCCCCCTGGCTTTGCAGCAGAGAGGTCAAGGGAGGGGCCTCATTAATGACTCCCTGTGGATTCCGTCCCTCTTGTATCAGGTGTTTATTGAGCATCTACTTACGTGCCAGGGGCCGGGAACACGGAGATGAAAGGCATGGCCCTGCCCTCAAGGAGTCTGCAGTTTGGGTGAGGAGACGGGATAAGTAACCTCATAATTACAGCCAGTGAGGCAAGAGCAACGCATGTACGGGTTTATTTAGGATGGGGTCTGGCACACAGTCAGCATTCAAAAAAATCTTAACCATTGCTACTAAGTGGCCAGAGAGGAGAGCAGGTCAGTGCAGCCCTAGGGGGTTTGGGGGTGAGCGGCCCGCTCCGTCTGTCCCAGACCGGAAGCTCAGTGAGGGCATGGTCAGGCCCCTACACGTCTGCACCCTGCTGAGAGGCAAGGACAGGCTTCCCAAGCGGGGGAGCCCTCCAAGTCCGCGTAGAGGTGGACGGTGCGAGGCCAAGGTGTCAGGCCTGCAAGCAGAAGGGTGCGGGAGGCAGGAGCTGGGCCCTTGTGGGGATGCGGGCAATACAGATGCGGAATTCCCGCAGAGCAGACGGTGGGCAGTCACGCTCCGTCTTAGCAGGTTGGACCGATGTAGGGCCCATCCAAGCAGGAACCGAGTTGCCATCTTCCCTGCCTCCCCACCCCCACCTCACGTCCTTTTGCTGGAGGGGAATTTCAGGGAGGCTGAGGAAAGGGGAGGAGGAGGCTGGTGAGGGTTAGCAGACACCCCACCTCCCCAAAGGGAAGAACTCCAGGCTGCGTGGCAACTGGAGAGAGACGAACGGGGGCAGCACTGGACGGGTTAAGTCTGCAGAGGCACTGGCTCAGAACAGGGTAATTAGCCCGCAGGGGACAGTGTGCTGGAGTCACTGGGCTGGGAGTTCAAAGGCACCACGCCCACATTCCTTAATTAAGAGAGCAGCTGGCAGCTGGGCCTTTCTGGGAAGGCCTGAGCGGAGCCAGGGAGTCGCTGTGGCTCGGGGGGCTGTAGCCCCATCAGCACCTCTCCCCTGGCCCACCTCCTCTGCGGGCAGGGGCGGGGAGCAGGCGTCCCCCCCCCCCCCCCCCCCCCCGCGCTGGCTGTCTGAGCTCCATTCGGGGCCAGTGGAATCTGGGTGTCCGGCCTACCCACACTTGTTCTTGATTCTTGGACTGGCCTGGGGACAGAAAAGGGCCACACCAGAAGCGAGAAGAGAGGGAGGAGAGACAGAAAGTGGGAAGGTGTTTGGGGGAGAGAAGGAAAGCAGGCAGAGCTCCAGACAGGGAGGAGGGGCATTCAGCGGGCTTTCTGGGAGGGAAGGGGTCACCTCTGAAGGGTGGTGCGGGGGAGGGGCTGAGAGGCCAGGTGGCCCCATCTTTATGTCTACCTTCGCCTCCTCGTTTCGTGTCGAGGAGACCATCTACCTGCATGATCGGTCAGCTGACACCATGCCACCAGGCACCGGCTGGCCCCAGAGGCTGCCCTGGCTGGGGCGCAATCTCCCCTTCAGCCAGCTCGGGGAGCAGAGACAGTGCCTGCACGTGTGGAAACCGTGCACCTGACCTCCCGTGAGAGGACCCTGTCACGCCTGCGCCCACGGCCGTGAGCACGAGTGCCTCTTTAATATCTGTGCCTACAGCACCTGCCGTGCCCCGCCCTTGTCCTGGCCTTGCTGGGGATGCGGAGCGGGAGTGGAATCTTTGATGTTTGGTGCACAGAAACAAGGTGCACACAGCAGGAAGGGGGACGTGGGAGAGAAGAAACAGCCCTGTAGAAACTGGGTGGGACAGTCCGAGGCTTCGTAGGCTCTGTTTTTGAGGCAAAGACGTACTTTCCCAGGGAGCTGAAGGCAGGCTGCGTAAAAAAGAGACAAAGCCACGACCGTGCTCCGTGGACGTAGTGAGGGAGGAGCTGGCATCTCACTCACTCGCTCAGCAAACACTGGCTGGGCCCCCATCCCGCGCGCCTTACCACGGTGAGCAGGTGTAGGGAGCTCAGCACGGGTAGCCTGCGGGCGCAGGGCTCGCGCCGATGCCGGTGCCCATCTGTACCCCCTGCAGAAACAACCCCCAGACAAGGAGGCTGATGACGTAGGCTGATCTTCAAAGAGCGTGACGGACGGACCCCTCAGGGAGAGTGCAGCGCGATGCGTGCTGGAGAAGCAGGTGCGCTGACCGCCCTGGGCCCGGCCGGCTGCGGCTCCTTTCAGCAGTGCAGACCGAGATGGACCTGTGTTCGGGGCACACAACATCCCGGTATTGGATGCAAAAGCCTGGGTCTCCCCTGTCCTGTGCACCCCGGCTGTCGTTCCTGCCATCGCCGTCCGTACAAAGGCGAAGGGCGCAGAGGTATTCAGTGGAGGCTGCTTTAGGTAAAATTGTCAATGACCTTATTTCCTAGCCAAATCTAAAATAAACCTGGAATTGAGAGAAATCTCAGTACCTGCAAGCTGCCTGGTTCAGGGAAGGGTCACGCTGCATTTTTATTGCTTGTCTCTAAAGTGTTGAGCCACATACAAGGCAAGGGCAGGCGTCCCGTGGCACCTCAGGATGCAGCTGTCCTATAGCCGGTCAGACCCAAGGGGGCCAGCAGAGGGCAGCCGCGAGGCCCCGGTTGCACTGCCTCCCTCCCCCGGAGGGGCAGCAGCACGCTGCCGCTCACCCTGCACAGAGCCCTTTCCTCCCTGCTTACCTGGGAAGTGATGTGACCCCACAGAGCCCCGTCCCTACATCCCTAGAGCAGGCAGATGGCTCACCGCTGCTGGAACGTCTGCGTTTAGCTCTGACTTGGAGAGCAAGCCAGCAGTGCAGAGCCTTGCGGCTGGGCTGCAGCCTTCCTTGGGGTCGGCAGGGTCTGTCCCTGGAGCCCCGGGAGAGTCCACTCTCCTCTCCACCAGCGTCCTCCAGGATCAGCGGCGGGTTCCTGCTCTGAGCACTGGCAAGGGGCCTGGGGCCACCTGTGGTGCAGTCAGGCCAGCCAGGGAGAGTCTGGGGTCTCCTTCGAAGCCTCTCCTTCCTCTGCGTGCTTTTCGAAGATTTACTTTTTCTTCAATTTTCTTAGTAATTGTTCATTTTTAAAAATCCCAACTCATTCCTTTCTAAACTAAAGGGGAAGGATATTTTTGGCAGTGCAAATAGAAGTGGGGGTGGGGAGGGATTCCGGGGAAGGAGCAAAGTGCAGGAGAGGCCAGCCACAGGTATGCGTGCGTGTGTGCGTTCATGCATGCGTGCGTGTGCAAGAGTGTGAGTGTGAGTGTGGGTCTGTGTGCGTGTGTGGGATAGGACTTCTCATCTGTGTCAGAGGAACTGTTTCTCTTTATTTTGAATCCATTGTGGACCGTATACTTTGAAGAATATAATAAAAGCAATTTACTAAAAGAAGAAATAAAAAGAGACATACAAAATATAAGCCCTATTTTTTATGATTGTATTAAACAAACAAAATCACTGTCAGATTGCTATAAAAGTTTCCAAGTTCTTGCTTTCCACTGTTCCACACACCCCACCCTGCACTGGTGAACACCATCCACAGACAGGCCCCAGTGTCACCGGTGTGGGTCAGGGGGCGGGTGGTGTGAGTGCTCAGGGAGGAGCCGGTCCATGGGGATGAGTGGCAGGGCCGGCTCCTTCCTGCTCCCCATCATCAGTGTCTCCTTCACGAGCTGTCCTGTCTTTGACTTGACTCTTTACAAGGGGCCAGCCTGTTTATAGAGGGCGTGGCAAGGCTTGGCTTCTGCAAGTGCTTCCTGATGGACCAGCGAGGACCCCGGGCTTCTAGATGGCCTGGCATGTGCTTCCCAGGCTGGCAGATGAAGAAGCGAAGGGGAGGGGGCCCTGATGTCTTCTGGACACGGACTGGACCAGTGATGGGAGAGATGGGGAGGAAGCCGAAGAGGCTGGGGAAGAGGAAGGTCAGGTGGGGGATGGGAAGGAAGAGAAGGCCTGGGGAAGCCAGGAAATGCTAGCGAGGGTTGTCTCAGCAGTTCTCTGGGCCCTCTGTCCTACCCAGTGATGTTCCCAAAGGCGAGTGGATGGAGGTACTCCCATGACGTGTCTTTTGGAGGCAGACCAGGCTTTCTAAACTTTAATGTGCACACCACAGCTTACAGATCAGGTCTGGGGCTGAGTCTGAGTGGCTGCCTTTCTATTAAGCTCAAGGATGAACGCTGGCTGTGGGCAGCTCAGGGGCACCTGAGCAGGAGCTCTGGGTGGGGGGGACGTGGGCTTCTTCCCAGGACTGGTGGGTGGGGTCGGTGACGTCCAGCAGCGTGACTGGGACCTCACTCTGATTAGGGGGCAGGGGCCTGCAGGGAGCCAGGGCTGGGAGGAGGGCCTCCTTGTTACTAGAACTAAACTTTCAGCGTCAAGGAGTATGGACTCAGCAAGCAAACCAACCATCAGGCACTGAGTGATCGGCAGTGGTGAATAATATGACACAAATTGATACACTTCTGTGAACAAATAGATTCTACAATCCTGTATCTTGGTAAACACGTGCGGGGTAACCGCGTCTTCTGATCTAGTCCACAAACGGGGGTTTTGGACAAGCCTCCGTTCCAGCAACTTTGGTAACCTGGTCACCTGGAAGGGGTCTGAGCAGAAATGGGTTGCATGGGAGGCAGGGCTCTCAGAGCCTGGGGGGCCGCTCTGGGGTTAGGAATTCCGTGATATTATCTAGGCCAGGCCTTTCCTCCAGCCTCTTGGTCTCCCCGAGCCTCTGAGAGGTCCTCAGCCCTGTGGTCACTCCGGGGCCCCAGCCACAGCTTGGAAGCTGGGGATTCTCTACTGGAGCCGCCCAGGCTGGCTTTCTCCTTCAGGGCGAGGCCAAGCACACGCATAGGGACTGAGGGCCACCGTTGAAAGCCCTTACAAACGTGTGGAGAGAAGGCACTCAAACCCTTCCATTCATGTGCAGGAAGACATGTGTGGCTTCCGTGTCCAGTCCACTGCTTGGAACTCACGTGTGAGCGGGATGCCCCTGCCCACGTGTTCCTGTTCTTCCGCTCAGAGGGCGGCCCAGAGGTCATTTAGGTGTTCCTTGAGTCTCCTCGGGACCCTGGCCAGGACGCCCGGCTCCCTCGCTGCTGGGCTCAGGGATTGGGGACCTACACAAGGGGCTGGGGTCTCCGCTGGCCTCCTGGGGAGCACTGGAGGCCACGGGTGGGTGGTGTTGGGGGGATGCCATCAGTAGTAGAGGACCTCCTCAAAGTTACCAAGGGGAGCTTTGTGGGTCCTGCTTCTTGTCTTCGGTCCCCTGTCTGGAACCTCACCGCACCGCGAGTGTTTCACCTCGGTGTAGATGACAGAAGCGTCCTGTGGGAGAGTCAGGTCAGGATGAGGAGGAAGATGTAACACAGAGAGGGAGGGAAGAGAGGAGGTCCAACTCACCCAGGTCCCCGAGGCTGACTCAGCAGGCCCAGCTGTGGGGGAAAGAGAAACACTCGGGTTCGGGTGCCTGGCTCACCTGTGCACCTGCTGTTCCCCCACCCCAGGGAGCTCTGCTCCCCCTTTCCCTTCTCAGGACCCTTTCCTGCCATTGGAGCACAGGTGGGGCCAGGAACCAGGAGTCCTGGGTCTGCGCACTGCACTGCAGCCCAGCAGTGTGACTGCAGGCCAGCCCCTTAGCCCTGGGCCTCAGCCTCCCCAGCCCAGGAGAAGGGAGGCGGGGGTCACAGTGACCGCCTCACAGGGATGATAGTGAGAAGCAGGAGAAACGAACGTGTCGAAGGCAGCAGACAGCTACCATGCACCAGGCAGTCCTTCAGGTGCAAGGACTGTATTTATTATATTAATCTCACACCAATCCTGCCAAGTAAGGAAGACTAATTCCTTCTCAGATTGGGATGAGAAAACGGAGGCTCAGAGCGGCTAATACTCCCGACGGTCATACCCGTAAGAAGGGGAAGGGCTTCTTCCCTGTTTGTCCGCTTCCCCGGTGGCCCTCAGTCCCCGTGCGTGTGCTTGGCCTCGCCCTGAAGGAGAAAGCCAGCCTGGGCGGCTCCAGTAGAGAATCCCCAGCTTCCAAGCTGTGGCTGGGGCCCCGGAGTGACCACAGGGCTGAGGACCTCTCAGAGGCTCGGGGAGACCAAGAGTCTGGGGGAAAGGCCTGGCCTAGATAATATCACGGAATTCCTAACCCCAGAGCGGGGCCCCCCCAGGCTCTGAGAGCCCTGCCTCCCATTTGCCTGTAGGCAAATACCAAATCTTTGCAAATGTGAAGCATTCTCCCAAGGATAACAGATCCAGCACCCCCTTCCTCCGCATCTTGGAACACAATGGCCTCTCCTCTCTTTGGATTTCAGGCCCCCTCGCCCCTCCCCTCAGGAAAAGCCTACACCTTGCGGCCCCACTAGGCTTAAAACAGCCACATTTCCTTATTTTGTCCATGAGATCCTCATATTCAGAGGTGGCTTCTTTTTTTCTCTCTGGTGTTTAAGTTCTCATTGTAACTCTGCTCTGGAAGAAACTGGGCCCACAGGTGCTTTCCTACCTGCCTGCCCATGCTTGGGTCCTGGGGCACCTGCCCCTGAGTCCAGGAGACTCCCTGTTTGTCCGCTTCCCCGTCATGGCAGAGAGCAGAAACCCCAGGCTGATTCAAACCCATTTTACAGACCAGGAATAGAAATCTCAGCAAAACAAAAACAAAAGGCTTCCTGTGTTTGAATACCTATTACCCACCAGACAATCTTTGAGGTGTCTAGAACCTACGTTCTAGTTCTATTCCTAATAATTTATAATAGTCTTGCAAAGCAGGCGTTATCTCCACTTTATAGATTCGGCTCAGAGAGATCAAATAACTTGCCCAGTTGCACAGTGAGTACATAGAGTCAGGTTTCGAATTCAGGTCTGACTCAGAAGCTCATACTCTTCCCATGACGCCATGCTGCCTTTCTCTCTGTGGTAGAGAGGACTAGCCTTCCCCGTCCCTGCCGTCTGAGTCTGGTTTCTGTGGTTGGAGCATGTGGTCTTCTTGGTTCCTCTCAGAGCTGGGAAGGTCCTGCCGAGACTTATACTCTGGTGCAAAGACAAACTGCATCATTACTTTCTCTCTTTCCTTTGTTCCTTCACAGTGCTCAGAAAAAGGGTGCCAGCAGTGGTGGTGTGTGGAGATGATGTTGAAGAGAGTCCTTATGGTGAACATAGCAGTGTTGGTGGTGGGTTGTTGTTGGTGGGTTGTTAGTGGTGTTGTTGTTGGTGGGTTGTTGTTGGTGGTGTTGGTGGTAGAGATGATAATGGTAATTGTTGTGGTGGTAAAATGGTAATGTTGACAGTCGTCAACTACCTCAACCCAGGCCCCAAACTTCCCCTTCACGTTAGCAAACATGTCAAGTTTCGTTTGAGATCACTCACCTTCACTCTCCTTTGGGACAATAGTCACTGAAGAGTAAATATCATCTTCCTCATTCTCATTCTGCCGAGTGACTGAAAGAAGGAATGAGGCTTGAATAGGACCCACCTGCTCTCCCACCTCAAGACATCAGTGTCCTGAAGACACCTCTGGAGAGAAGCCAATCAGGGGCTCTGTCATGGTGGTAACCGGAAGTGGGAGGTGGCCATTAATATGGGATATCCATCTTAGCGGAAGCTGACTGCCCCCACGGCAGGTTCTAGCAGCTTCGCCAACCCTGACATTGTTTCAACTAGAGGTTGGCAAACTTCTGTAACAAAGAGTCAATGTTTTAGGCGTTGCTGGCCATTCATTCTCTGTTGCCACTACTCGGCTCTCTAGTGCGAAAACAGCCACACACAGTACATACATAATGTTCTTTACAAAAGTACTTGGTGGACTCGATTTCTTTACAAAAGTACTTGGTGGACTAGATTTGGCCCATGGGCCCGAGTTTGCCAACTATTGGTTTAAACCCTCCCTGCCCTCCATCTGGAGGCCAGGCTTCCCTCCTACTTCCCTGTCCCTCCCCCAGCTTCATAGCTCTGGCCCCTCACGCTCTCCCCAGAAGCCATCCCCTTCCTTCCCCGATGACTGTTCCCTGAGACGTGGGGCTCGCAGGGCTTCCTTCTCCTCGAGCCCCCTCAGAGTCCCTTCTCCGTCTTCAGGGACAGAGCAGGCATGGTCCTTACCGTTGGCATACAGCAGGTGCTGCTCTCCACCTGGGGCTGGGGGCAGATTCCGGCTAGGAAGGGGCCCTAGGAGACACAAAGGCATGATTCTGAGTTCCCTCAGAGAGCAGGCTGGACGGTGGGGGGTAGAGAGTCTGAGAGAGAGGAAGTCAGTGGAGGCTGCTGGAGGTCTGAGGCTGGTTTGTTTATGAGGGTTAATTCACAGGTCTGGACACGGTTAATTTTTATAGGATGTTTCCTTTGAAAACTACCCTCGAGGGTAGAATGGCCCCATGGGAATCACAAACTGGGAGGAAGCAGGGTCAGAAAGGAGGGGTCACACCCCTGCATGGAGAGGGCCCAGACTCACCAGTCAGGCTGCTTCTCAGAAGGAAAAGCTAGTAACTTCGGCCACACACCATGTGCCAGACGCCGGGCCAGGGAATTCAGGTACCACGTCTACTGCGCAGCACAGGGCCCGACCCAGCGGCCCGCACGGCGCTGGAGGGCAACAAAGCCTCTCTCCCTAACTCTTCGGTGTCTGATATTCTTTGCAACCGTCTTGCAAAGGTTGATACGATGACGTCATAGTATCATCTGGAGGTGAGGTGACTGAGGCTGGGAGAGGGCAATTCTCCAAGGTCACACAAGGTAAGTGGTAGGGACAGAATCTTAACGCAAGTTCATGTGCTTTTTCTCCACTAGCATGTGGCCTCTGGGAAAGCAGGTGCGTCCAGAACTTTAAAAATTAGCTCCTGGGACAGGGATGGGGTCACGTGGACTTTAGAACGCTCGGTTCATGCCTGGTGCCCAAGAAACGTTCTTTAGCTCTGACGGCCAGAAGGCGCCAGGATCGCTGGTAGGATGGGGGGAAATGTGCTTCCTCTAAAACCAGGAGTGCATTTACGGAGACTGTGAGAAGCTCCCGGTTATGAGACATCCGGTCGTGCTCATTGCTCATTCGCCAGGGCTGTGCTTCTGGGTCTCCACTCACTGCAGAGCTCCGGGAATTCCACAGACCTCGGCTTTACACGGGGTGTGACAACGGCTGGTAAACGACCACTGTTCAGCAAACAGTGAGAGCAGCGGGCACGCCTAGGCCAGGGCTACTTTGAAGTGGCCCCTTGCATGACTGTCTACAGTACTAGTGACACCAGCATTGGCCAAAATGCTGTGCAAGGTGCCTTCAGAGACACAGGTGTCGAGTATCTTTGGTGGTGGCATGTGCTTTGTCTGTCGGGGGAGTGGACACGCTATCTGGCGATGGTTAAGAGCCTTCCAGAGCCGGGTGTGAGGAACAAAGCTGTTGACCTACTGTTTTCCTTGTGAAGCTTTGGCAGTGGGCCTGAAGGTGGTTTTCTGTGTGAGAGTCTCAAGGTTTTGTGCCTCTGAGTTTCTGCGGTAAGAGGACCAGGACGGCCCCCAGGAGCCCTAGTTTCCTGAGAGACAGGTTCCTTCATACGATGAGCCCAGCTGCTCCCAGGCTGGTGGGGGCTGGGTGGGGGGGTGGGGCCCTGCCGCGGCAGAGGCTGCGCATGAAGAGGGGGTTCTGTCATTCCCTGTGAGAGGTTTCCCCCTCTTGAGGAGCCTGCAGCAGTGACCGCCCCCCACCGTCTTGTCTGGGGCTGAGGGAGACAGCTGGGCTGCGTTGCTTTGTCTCTAATGCTCTGACCTGGAGGGGCCTGGAACAGGGACATGTGTTCCTGAGGCCAGGTAAGTGGCTGGGCCTCTAGAAGGAGGCTTTATTGCAGGTGCAGGGGCGCTAGAAGCCACACACCTTCAGCTCCTGGCCTGCTACTCCAGCTGCCTCCCCATCGAGCTCTGGGCCAGCCTCCATCTTCCTCCTACATACAGGGGTACCCCAAAGCAAGAGCTCCTCCATGGAGCCCCGACTCCAGGCGAGAGCGAAGGTTTGTGGGACACAGACTACTGAAAGCGGAGAGGAAGCTGGAGGCAGGCCCGAGCCCTAACTGGGGTGCTGACAAGGCAGGGGAGGGAGTCCAGGGCTGGGGAGAGGCCCTTTCAGTTATCCTGGCTGGCGCTCGGGGAGGGACACTTGGACTGCACGACTGGGTGGTCTTTCCCACGGAGTAGTCTGGCCCAGCTCCAGAAAAACTCATCACAAACTCCTTAACAGAAGGAGCTGCCAACTTGAGTAAGGAACCCAGCTCTGGTGGCCTCCGAGAGCACCCACTTCTTCCCTTGGCAAGTGGAAAAGAAGAACGATACCCCTCGCGGGGAGGAGGGGCCGTTGATTTGAGTCTCTGTTGGTGGGTTTGAAGGCCTAGGAATAAGCTGGCACCAAAAAGCTTTGGCATTTTAGCCCTTCCCTTAAATGTGGCCTGAGGTGAAGACAGGTTAGAATAGGAGTAAGTGTGGAGCCCCCCAGGGTGAGAGCCCCCATTCCTGCTTCCTCCTCATGACTGGGCAGGAGAGGAGGATCTGGAATCACGTAGACTAGAGGAAGCATGTACCGAGCCCCACTAGACGCCACCGCACACGGCAGGGATCAGGTGGCTGTCACCCCCTTAGCTGAAACCCTCACACTAACCCCAAGAGGGAGACACGTGGTGACTCCTACAGGGAACGGCCAAGGTCGCAGAATTAGGAGACAGCAGTGTTGGGTGCAGGCCCTTGATCCGTTCTCTCTGCCACGTTTCCTTTCTGATGAGTGAACCTCCGCCACCGAGCACCCCTTGGGCCCAGCCCGGGACAAGGTGGGGGCGCTCTTGAGCACGCAGACCCGCACGGGGGTTCCCCTTCCTCCTCTCCCCTCTGCTCAGCAGAGCTCTGGTCTGACCGAGTGCTGGCGGCCTGGGGTTTTCCTGGCATGTTCTTCAGCCACAGATGGTCTTTCAAGCATGAAGGACTCTGACGTGCATTGCGTTTGGCTGTAATTGTCCCTCTGTCTGTGCCTCCGTTCAGGCCCAAGCGTGCGGTCGTGTGTTTGTACACATCTCTGAGTGTGGTGGGGGTGTGAGACAGTGTGTCTGTGTGTTTTGGAAGCTGTAAGTGTCCCTCCATGGCCTCCTTTGTGTGACATGTAAAGAGAAGTCCCTCCTCCCACCCGACGCCCCAAGAGGAAGCAGCTGGTCCCCTCAGACACTGGCTCCCAAAGGCTAGGCAGTGCCTGGCATAGGGACTCGGCCACTAAGAAAGTCAAAAAGGCTACTGACCAGGTTTTCTCCAGGGTCTGAAGTAAGCCACAAGTGCGGTGGCGATGACCAGCACACCCAGCAGGCTCGCAGACAGACAGGGAACCAGCCAGTGGCTGCTGGTGAGGGTGGACAAGCCCCGAGGACCTGGGGGATAAAGTTGGGGTGACCATGAGTGTTGAGGATGAAATTCAGAAATGTTCCCCAGGTGGGCACGGGGCAGAATGGCTGGCATCAGGGGGAACGTGTGGCCTAAAGGAGGCTGGTAGGTGGAATGAGGGACGGTCCAGGGGTTGCCAGCACGGACGGGCAACACCATTGATGACCATATACGACGCTCCCCCGGCACTGGCTCGCGTGCTTTCCCTCCAGGTTCAGGGGACAGATACCCCACGCAGGGTCCGTGCTCACTCATGCAGTGCAGGCTGTGGGTGGGGGGTACACAGAGGGGTGAGACCTGACCCTTGCCAGCTTGCTGGGGCTCAGAGCCCGGGTGGGGGACAAGACGTACCATCCAGGGAGAGTGTCGTGGGCTCACTTGTCTCTTTGGAGACACTGTTCTCGGCCTGGCAGGAGTAGTTCCCAGCATCCTGCTCTGACATCACAGTGAAGGGGAAGGAGGCTGCTCTTCCATGGGGAGTGTGGTGGTTCCCCAGGATATTCCCGTCCAGGTAGAACGAGTACAGGATTGGAGGGGAGCCACTCTGGGTCTCACAGAGGAGCTCCACCGTGTCCCCTACGGCAAGGCCAGTGGACCTGGGCCTCAGGGTGAGCAAGGGCTGGGACACAGGAGCTGGGGCGGCACATGGGGTCGGAGGCTCAGCTACACACCCAGGCTCCTGGCCCCTCCTTCCCCGGGGACCCCTCCCCCAGGTCCAGGGGTCCCATTTCCTGAAGCCCAGATCCCTGGGAGTGTCTCCCGTCCCTTCCCACTTACCTTGCACCCTCACCTCCAGCTGGGGGCTCTGTTTCTGGACCCTGCTGCCCTCACGGGTGGCCTGGCACCAGTAAAGCCCAGAGGCACCCTCCTGGGCTTCTGGGAGGCAGAGCTCTGAGTGGGGGCCCCAGTTCTGCAAGGTGTGGCCATCTTTGTGGAAGGAGAAGAGGAGCCTCGAGGCCGACCTCTGGGGGTGCAGCTCCGTCTGGCATCTCAGGGTGAGTGGGCTCCCCTCACGGAGCTCGGGAGAAGGGACAGCGCTCAACACTGGAGGCGGGAACAGCTCTGGGAAGAAGCAGGCCCAGGCTCAGGGGAGACTCCTGAACTGTGAGTCCCCAGAGGCGGGGGTCTAAGCTAGGGCACATCCCGGGCCACAGCCCCGTGCCCCATGGGAGACACTGTCATTGTCCCCCCAGGACCCACCTCTCATCTCATGACTACAGCCCCAGCCCTTCTGGAATCCCGAGCCAGAGCCAGAGGGCCTTGTAGGTCATTTGGTCCCCAGAGGGGAAGGGTCTGGCCCCGGGTCTCTGGGACCGCGTGGCAGGGCTGGCTCAGGGTGCTTCGGCGGCCCAGGGCATACCCCTCCTTTCCCGGTCTCCAGGTGTGCCCCACAGGGGCAGGGCATCAGGACAGCACGGTGGACATCTCAGAGCTCTGCGGTTGGCCCGGCATCAGGGGCAGCCAGAGGGAGGGCTGCTGCCCAGAGAGCTGCTGACCTCTAGAGACCAGATCCCTGAGCGGCACCCTAGCCCCACCTCCCCCATTCCCCAAATCTGGGGACTCACCTTGGACTTGAACTGTGGTCATCTCTGACCTTTGTGTGCCCAGGTATGCGATGAAGTTCACCTTCCCAGTGCAGCTGTACTGGCCGCTGCTTTCCGGTGTCGCTGTCCCCATGCGCAGAAACCATGTGGCCTTCGGGTCACGGAGTAATTTTCTGTCTTTGTAGAACTGGACCTGGGACAGGGCTGTGTTCTTCCGTCCTTGGCATAGCAACATCAGGGTGTCGCCCTCAAACACAGGGTCTGGCCAGGTTCGGAGGTACAGCCAGCCTGTGAGACACAGGACTGGGGTCACCCTGGAGCCCCATGTCCCCTCAACCCATTTTCTCCCTTGGTCCCCCAGCCTCAGGCCTCCCCTGGGGATAGAGGTTCCTGGACAACACCTGTGTGGCTGCCCCACCCCCCAGGCCTTCATGCCAGACCTGGCCGGGCTTCTGCTTTCCTTTCCCCTCCTTCCTCCCTCCTTCCTCTTCCCTGCCTTTTTCTCTATTCCTCTCCCCTCCCCTCCCCTGCTCTCCTTGCACCTTCTCTCTGGTCTTTGTCCCTCGTACCTCCTCCTCCTCCTCCTCGGCTCCTTTCGCACTGCCCTTCCAACATCGCCAAGCTTAGGTCGAGTTGAATTCCTTCCATCTTTGTTCTACTTCCTTCCTCTTGACCCAATTCTCCCCCCACCCATGAAGGGCTACAGGAGGAGACAGAGGTCAGTGCCATTTATAAGGGAATAAGATGAGGCCCCGAGCCATTTGCTGGGACTTGAATCACCTAGAATTATCCTCAACCTGAGACCAGTGGGGTCCCAGGTCTCATTTCTGCCCGGGCATCAGCCAGGACCCCTGAGGAATGGGCCTAGTCTGCTGCTCTGAAGATGTTTCCAGGGGATCCAACGGCCCATCAGTTAAGCTTTGGCCCAGAGACATATCTGGAGTTGGAATTCACATAGGTAAGACTCACCAGTTTGCCCCACACAGGGAACTGTAAGAGAACAGAGTGATAGAATTAGGGTAAGTAGCAGAAAGAACTTTTTCACAAAGAGGCCTGTCACCTCAAGAATGGGTGTTCATACCCATTCAAAAAACCACCCACCCAACCCCCTCGGCACCTACTCAGCCAGCCCCGCAGCCTGCCAGCCTCCCAGTCCCCCAGACCCCTAGCCACTCAGCCACTCAACCCCCCAGTCTGCCAGCCCCCTAGCCCCCCAAGCCAGTCAGCCACCCAGCCACCAAGTTACTCAGCCACTCAACCATCCAGCCACCCAAACACCCAGCCCCCCAGGCACTCAGTCCCCCCAGCCCATCAGCTCCCTAGCCCCCCAGCCACTTAGCTTTTATGTTGGACCTACTGCTTAGAATCCTTTGCCCTATCTCAGTTCAAATGTCACACCCTTAGGTCTTCCTGGGACCCCCAGTTGAAATAATTCTCCTCAATCACTATTACAACACTCCACTGTATTATCATCAGAGCACTTGTCTCTATTTGAAGTTATCTTATTCTTTAAATTGCCTACTTGTTATCACCTGTCTCCCTCTGTCTAGAATATAAGCTCCACGAGAGCAGGGACTCTGTGGGTCTTGGCCATGGTCACGTCACCACACCTAGGATCTGTGCCAGGAATAGTCTGTGTTTTGGGGCGCTTGGGTGGCTCAGTTGTTAAGCACCTGCCTTCAGCTCGGGGCGTGATCCCAGAGTCCTGGGATCGAGCCCCACATCAGGCTCCTCCGCTGTGAGCCTGCTTCTTCCTCTCCCACTCCCCCTGCCTGTGTTCCCTCTCTCGCTGGCTGTCTCTCTCTCTCTGTCAAATAAATAAATCAAATCTAAAAAAAAAAAAAAAAGGAATAGTCTGTGTTCAACAAGCCTCTGTTGAATAAACACTCACAGGCTTTCCTTTGTGCCCAGCCACATGGGGTAGGGCACGGGAAGGAGGAGACGGAGAGTGGACCCTTGCACTGGTGGGTCCGAGCGCCCATCTGCACCTGCAGACAGAGCTCAGAGCGTGAAGACAGACCATGCAGTCCGGTGGCCCGATCTGTCTACAGAGCTCTGGAGAGTCCGGCATGGAAGTGACAGATGAAGGAGGTGAGGAACCACTGAAGGCTGAGGGACCTGGTCTGGCAGCTGGGATCGGGGAGAGAATGACAAACGGGCCAATGCGTCACACACTGTGTTTGCAGGACCTTTACAGGTGTCCCTAATGCTTCTGTCTATCTATCTATCTATCTATCTATCTATCTATCTATCTATCTATCTATTATTTTATTAGTATTTTTAAAGATTTTATTTTTAAGTAATCTCTATACCCAATGTGGGGCTTGAACTCACAATCCCGAGATCAAGAGTCACATGCTCTACTGACTGAGCCGGCCAGGTGTCCCAAAATATTTTTATGTAATTGACCTAAGCATGCTTTTGCTTCATTGCTTTTTTTTTTTTTTAAGTAAACTCTACCCCTAACATGGGGTTTGATGTCATGACCCTGAGATCAACAGTCCACATGCTCCATTGACTGGCTCAGAGCAGAATTTTTATTTTTATTTAATTAAAAATAAAAATTTTAAGTAGGCTCCATGCCCAGTGTGGGACCTGAACTCATGACTGAGGTTACACAGGCATGAGTAGCCCAAGGGATGGAGGGGCACAGCTGGACACGAAGTGGCGGAGAGTGTTCTAGACTTTGGGACAAGGGGTGAAGCAACGAGTGGCATAGCGCCAAGCACAGTCAGGCGAGCTGTCCTCAGGCCCTTCGCACTGTGTCCTTCACACTGACCGGTCCTAGGTGCTGTGGAGACACCGAGAATTGTGGCAATGGCCTTGGGAGGGGTGGGTGAAGACCTTCTCACCGGAGGCTTGAGATGTGGCTGTTTGGCGTGTTGATTCACATGTTGTCACCCTCGTTGTCCACACGGCCTGGGACCCAGACGGAGCCTTTCAGCTTCATTTCTCTGCTCAGCTCACGGCTAGCTCATCCACAGGCTCTCAGTGTGTGCAGAATTATGTGTTTCTTGCCATCCCTCCATCTCCCCCTGGTCCCATCTAAACACCTCTCTTCCTCTGAGCTTGCTGTAGTGGGAAGCGGGCAGGATTTGGAATCACATGACCTGAACTCGACTCATGAATCCATTTCTTTCTGTGTGAACTTGGACGCACCGTTAGAATCCCAATAGCCTTCAATTCCTGATTCCGTCTCTATGATAGGAAGTGTGACAGTCATTGCTTCCTTACAGAGTGGTTGCATATAGTGACCCACTCCCTGGAAACGTGGTTACCGAATTCACTGAAAAAAGAAAGAAGGCCTGACCTCAGAGTGACTAAAACCTTGCAATGTAGTGATGCCCCTCTTCCTTTCCCCTCTCTACCGGAAAAACACCTCTGCAGCTTCAAAGTGATGAGTAAACAGGGCTGAGGGCACAGAAGCGTACAAGAGAGGAGGCATCCAGAGAGCAGAGAGACCCTTCAGAGGAGCTCGTGTCCCCAGGCCCCGATGAGCTGCTGTCCTGCGCCGTGAGACCTGGGAGCTGTGCCTGCAGACCCGGTGTCTGTGATGAAGACAGCTGGCCGCGGGGTGCACAAGGGGCGGCGGCTGGGTTACAGCACTTCCTACAAAGGGGACCACGGACCCCAGTTTGGTAGGGGTAGATGAGGTGGTGACACAGCCATCGCATAAGGCGCACACCAGAGTCCCAGACAAGGGAGGCCACAGCCCGGCTGACCTTGGCGCTGGTCAGGCCATGGTGGGGGGGAGGCGAAGGACCAGCTCCTGGCCCAGTGACCACGTGTATCGAGACCAAGCAGACCAGGGCCGAGAAACCGTTCCCCACTCGAGGGGTCGGGAGATACTTATCTGAGAAAGACACAGCCGAGTAGGGACACAGTAGTCTTCAAGTATTCGATGGGCAAAGCTTACAAGAGGGGGAGAGACTTCAGGCAGAAGTGGGACTAATTCATGGGAATGAGAGAGACCAGGGAAGCAGGTCTCAGCAAAGCAGGAGGGACCAGCTCACGACAGCTCTAGCTCATCGGACGTGCTGCTTTGCCAAGCTGCGGCTCCCGCGTGCTGGGAGTGGCGGTGCTGTGGGAGCCCCGAGACACTCGTCATGGGCGTTGTGTGTGTCTACAGAGGGTGGGTTCCAGTCCTGGCACTGAACTTGGCTAATGCTCGGCTCAGAAGAAAATTAAGGTTCATCTCCTAAACTTCAAATACACCGGCCGTGTACCAGCACGTTCAGCGTCAGGGCCCCGGGCCTCTCGAATCCCTGATGGTCAATAGTAGTAATAGACACCATTTGTTGTGTGAACATGCCCCACCAGACACTTGAAATGAATTTTATTTTCCAGTCTTACTTGATTAGAACCCAACCACAGCCCTGCTGGAGGTATCATGGTGGGATGGAGAAAGCTCCAAGTGGACTTGGGTTTGCATCTCTGTTTTGCTCTTGTTAGCAGGGTAATTCTTTGCAAGTTTCATAACTTTTTGAACCTCAGTATCCTCAATTGTTTAATAGGATTAAAAAAATACCCTCCCATGATTCTAAAGGTTAGATGAGATACATTACGTGCTACAAAGCAGGCCTTCAGGGCTTCCTTCTTTGTCTCTGCCCACATGTAAGAGGAAATAGCAGGTCTGAGCTTACAGTAACTCTGTTCCTCCATAACCAGCCCTGGGGTCCCAGCAGCTTAGGCTGGTTTTCTGGGGTCCCCAAGCATCGAGTGTGACTGCATCATGCCTGGGACCTCTACCACCCTGTCCCCTAGTCAGCCAGTTTTTAACTCTCTCTCTTCTTCATTTGCTCTCTCCCATCCAGATCATGGGACCCAAGTTGGAAAGTGCTTGGACTCTGCCCATTCAAGTCCATCAAGGTCTGGTCCTTTCATAAGGTAGTGATTTGCCCTTGAAAGCCTTTCCTCGGAGTATATCCAGGCACTAGGCCTTCCTGCCCCTGCTCCCGGTATGACCATTAGACTTTTTCACTTGTCCAAATGGTCATTCATAAACGCACAGGGCAACGACGATGTGGGGGAAGGAAGAACACCAAGTGGGACAAGGGTTTTCCTCACAGGGTCAAATGCCCACAAACTCTGTCCAGGAAGAGATCAGATTTAGGAGTGGTTTTGCTTTCCTGGTTCAATGAAAACAAACAAATAAGCAAACTACTGGGACCAAGTTTAAAACAAAAAATAAATCAACACAGAAATTATAAAGCGAAATAGAATATATGCCCAGACTTCTTCCTTCTAAGTGTAGCAGGTAATAGTGGCTGAGACTGAGTCGAGTCTGGGGGGTCTAGTGACCCTCTCCCCACCCCATAATACTCTACTGTCGGAGGAGCAGACTTTCCGTCACTGGCATGGGTGACTGGCCCCTGGGGAGGTGTGTCAAGGAGAGAGATACAGATCTGGGAGAATGGATTTGATCCTTCAAACCATCCCCAAGGACCAGTCAGACCCAAAACAGACCCTCCTCCTCATCCCCAAGGGAGAGAGGATGTAAGCAGAAGGGGGATGGCCAGTTTGTAAAGGGTCAGAGCAAAGCCTCTTGACCAGATGAGAAGCCTGGTCATCGTTGACTGCTTCTAAGAAAACACTGAGGCTTCTTAACAGCATATCATTTTGTAAAAGCCCATTTCCTATTGCTGAGCAAGATGTGCAGAACTGCCTTTTCCCATTTCCCTGATCGCTCCAGCCCACTCCCCACCCAAAGCCTTCTTTCCTTCTATAACTTCGTTTTCCTTTTGAGACAGCCTGATGCGTAATTTAATCTTATTTGATGGGGTAAACATGTCTTTGGGCCTCAGAATGTGATTTTCTGCCTCCCTAATTTAGCTCTGATGCATTGAAGGCCTGCCCTTCCAAGGACCAAGGAAAATGAGATGGGAAACATCAGGGAGCCCCCCCCCCCCATCTCTGTCAAGCACACCGATGTGCACACACTCATTTCAAACTCCAGCCATAAAACTCACTTGAACCCAGAAAGGTAAAATTAGAAGTCCCATAACTGACTTACAGTCTTTGTGCCCAAGAAGAAAAGCTCACGCTCGGTGACTTACCGAAGAACAGCACAATCCTGCAGAGCAGCATGAGGCCTCCCTGGCACAGAGGAGGGACATAGATCCAGCTGAAACCAGATGCAAAGTCAGGGTGGAGGGGAGAGCATCTAAGCCGCAGGCCTAGGGGTGGGTGAGTGACCCCTATGATGTAGGTGGTGCTACTGCTTCATGCACTAAATAGAGGAAGTGGGGAAGGAACTTTAAAAGTTCAAATTAGTATTTCCTCTTTGATTGAAGGGGTATAATATAAGTGAACTTTCTTCACCGTGATGCAAGGAGTCAGGACATTTACTGGTAAGCACTTTTGAACACTCTCCGTGGCTTTGAAAAGCTCATGCTAATAGACTAAGATGGGACAAGGCTATGGAAAGATGCAGAAGCTGCCAGAATTTGTGATTTCAACATCATTTAGCTTGGAAGGCAGCACAGTTCTGCAAACCCTAAGATGATCCATCCCCCACCCTGAGTGACCTCTATTTCTCCAGGTTTCCCCCCTATCCAAGGAGAAATGTGTCTGTACAAGGCAATGAGGTGGAAAAGTGCAATCCTGAAAATGGTACATAGGACCATCAGTTCAGGAGGAACTCAGGGATTGGTGAGGTGGGAGTAGAATGGGCTGGAGTTTCTGAATCTGAGGTTTTAAGACTGTCAGGTTATTATTTTGAAAACTATTCCTTTAAACGTACCAGTAAGAGAGTAAACAGGCAAGCCACAGGGTGACAAGATATTTTCCATACACATGGCTGAGAAAGGACCCATATCCAGAATATAAGACTTTCTAGAAGTCAATAAGAAAAAGACAGACAACCCATTGGAAAAATGGGCAAAATAATTGAATAGGTAATTTACAAAAGCAGATCTCCAAGTGCCAAATGAACAAGAAGCTTGACTTCATAAATCACTATGGAAGTGCAAATTTAAACTAAATGAAACACCACTACATCCCCCATGAGAAAGGCTAAAACTGTCAAGAGAGACAGGCAAGTGTTGGTGAGGATGTGAAGCAGCTAGAACGCTTGTACACCTCCAGTGAGAGTGTAAATTGGTACAACCACTTTGGAAAACTGCATGACAACATCTAAATGAATCATAAAAATACCTGCTGACCTAGCATTTTCACTCCTGGGTACATGCCGAACAGAAATACATTTATATTGGCACCAAAAGACATATACAAGAATGTTCATAGCAGCATCACTTTTAACAGATAGAATCTGGAAACGACTTAATAAGCCCTCAACAGAAAAGGAGGCCACACACCCTCACCTCCTTTGAGGACAGAACATGGGAGTTTAAACTGAAGCATGGAGGGTAAAATACCAGGAAGCACTTTCTGACAGTAAGGTTTTTCCTGAAAGTCTTTAGGTGAGAAGTTCCATACAGCCTGGGAAGAAGTCAGTGTGCTTATTGCCAAAGACAGGAATGGAGAGTGTGAACTTTCTAACTTTTTGTGCCCTAGATTCCCTGATTCACTGGAAGTGGGAAAACAATCTGACACTGGCAGGCACGTCTGATGTGACTCTGTTGATTGGGAGAGAGGTGAACATGGTGGATATCTTATCTACTCACATTAAGATGTTAACATTTGTACATTTTCCCCTATTGTTTTCTTTCCAACAGATCTCTTGACTTGAGTAGTGTGTGCGTTTGCTCAGCTGCAGGTCCAGAGTGTGGGGCAGCAGCTCTGCAAGGCTGCAGCTAAGGTAGAGACGGGTCAACCGCAAACGGTCTAGCTTGCAAGCACTTATTGTGCTTTGCGTGCAGAACAGTTGAAGCTTCTACCCTAGCTGCTTTCACCAGGTTTTGGCTGCTTGGGCGTGTGAACTCTTCTTGACTTCTCACTCTACCCCTGAACAATGAGATGTTGCTGCATTTTTAAAGGCGTTAGTGGAATTGGCTCTCTGAGCTGAGCTGGCTGCATACCATTCCCTTGGGGAGGAAGGTGACCTTAGGGGCTGCTGATAGGTTAGGAATCTTCCAGCACCCAGGCTGATCTTGAACCGAGATGGAGATGGGTTGGGATAGGAATCAAACCCATAATACTAAAACTCTAAGGAAAATTCAGGGCTAGAAGGAGGTGGGGAGGATAATGGTAGGGGGAGAATACTCATCTAGATGGGGTTTGTAGACTTAATAGATACATAGAGAGCATTCCATCCCCAAATAGCAGAATACACATTCTTTTCAAGTGGACATGAAACATTTCCCAGGATGGATCACATGGTAGGCCACAAAATAAGTCTCAACAAATTTAATAAGATCGAAATCATATCAATAATCTTTTTTGATACTAGAAATCAATTCCAAGAAGAAAACTGGAAAAAACATAAACGTGGAGGCTAAATAACATGTTACTAAACAATCAATGGGTCAATGAAGAAATCAAAGAGGAAATCAAAAATCTACCTTGAGACAAATGAAAATGAAAGCACAGCATCCCAAAACATATGGGATGCAGCAAAAGCAGTCCTAAGAGGGAAGTTCATAGCCATATAGGCCTACTTTAAGAAATAAGGAAAATCTCAAATAAACAATCTAAACTTAACTCAAAGGACCTAGAAAAAGAATAAACAAAGCTCAAAGTTAGTAGAAGGATGGAAATAATAAAGATCAGAGTGGAAATAAATGAATTAGAGACAGAAAAATAGAAAAGATCAATGAAACTAAGAGCTGATTCTTTGAAAAGAAAACGAAGTAGTTAAATATTTGCCCAGATTCATCAAGAAAGAGAGAGGGGCCAAATAAATAAAACCAGAAATTAAAGAGAAGTTACACCTGACGCCACAGAAGTACAAAGGATTGTAAGAAACTACTACAAACAATTACATGCCAACAAATGGGACAATCTAGAAGAAATGCATAAATTCCTGGAAAACTATAATTCTTCCAAGACTGAATCAAGAAGAAATAGAAAATGTGAACAGACTGATTACTAGCAAGGAGATTGAATCAGTAATCAAAAAACTTCCAACAAATAAAAGTTCAGGACAAGATGGCTTCACGGATGAATTCTACTGAACATTAACAGGAGAATTAATACCTATTTTTCTCAAACTATTCTAAAAAGTTGAAGAGGAAGGAAGACTTCCAAACTCATTTTATGAGGCCAGCACTACCTTGAAAGCAAAATCAGAGAAAGGCACCACACACACACACACACACACACACACACACACTATAGGCCAACATCTCTGATGAATACTGATACAAAAATTCTCAACAAAATATTAGCCAATCCAATTCGACAACATATTAAAAGGATCACACACCATGATCAAGTGGGACTTATTCCAGGGCTGTAAGGGCGGTTCAAGACACACAAATCAACCAACACGATACGCCACAGTAACGAAATGGAAGATAAAAATCATTACCATCTCAATAGATGCAGAAAAAGCATTTGATAAAATTCAACATCCTTTTATGATAAAAAAAATCTCAACAAGGGAGGCATAGAGGGAAAACACCTCAAAATAATAAAAGCCACTTCTAACTAACCCACAGCTAGCATCATACTCAATAGTAAAAAGCTGAAAGCCTTTCTTCTAAGATCGGAAACAAGACAAGGATGCCCATTCTCACCATTTTTTCCTAAGATTGATTTATTTATTTGAAAGAGTGGGGAAGGGGGAGACAGAGAGAGGGAGAGAAAGTCTTCAGTAGACTCTGCACTGAGTGTGGAGCTTGATATAGGGCTGGGTCTTATGACCCTGAGATCGTGACCTGAGCCAAAACCAAGAGTCAGATGCCGAACTGACTGTGCCACCCAGACACCCCCATGTTCACCGTTTTTACTCAACATATTATTGGAAGTCCTAGTAACAGCTATCAGACCAAGATGAAGAAATGAAAGGCATCCAAATTAGAAAAGAAGTGAAACTGTCACTATTTGCAGACATGATACTATATGTAGAAAACCCTAACGACGCCACCAAAAAACTGTTAGAATAAGTGAACTCCGTAAGGTTGCAGAATACAAAACTAATATACACACATCTGTTGCATTCCAAAGACTAATAATGAACTATCAGAAAGAGAAATTAAGAAAATAATCCCATTTACGATTGCTTCAATAAGAATAAAATACATAGGAATACAATTAACCAAGGAGACCTTTGCACTGCAGATTATAAGACATTGATGAAAGAAATTGAAAAAGACAGAAATAAATGGAAAGGTGTATCGTGCTCGTGGATTAGAGGGATTAATATTGTTAAAACGTCTATACTCCCCAAAGCAATCTACAGATTCAATGCAATCTCTAGCAAAATACCAATGGCATTTTTCACAGAACTAGAAAAAATAATCCGAAAAATTGTATAGAATCACAAAAGTCCCCCAGTAGCCAAAGCAATCTTGAGGCAGAACAAAGTGGAAGATATTATGCTCACTGACTTCAAATGATACTACAAAGCTACAGTAATCAAAACAGAGAGAGAGAGAGAGAGAGAGAGAGAGGAGAGGGGCAGAGGGTGAGGAACAAGGAGAGATGCAGGCCCCTCGCTGAGCTGGGAACCCAGTGCAGGGCTCAATCCCAGGACCCTGAGCTCGTGACCTGAGCCAAAATCCAGAGTCAGATACTTAATTGATCTGAGCCACCCAGAAGCCCCTATTGATATATTTTTGAATGTGTCTCCTCAGGCCAGGGAAAAAACCCAAAAACAAACAAATGGAACCACATCAGCTAAAAAGCTTCTGCACAAAACAGGAAACCCTCAACAAAATGAAAAGGCAACCTACTGGGAGATGACACTTGCAAATGAGATGACTGATAAATGGTTAATATGCAACATATGTAAATAACTCATACAACTCAGGGTGCCTCGGGGGCCCAGTCGGTGCAGCATCTGCCTTCAGCTCAGGTCATGATCCCAGGGTCCTGGGATTGAGCCCCGCATCAGGCTCCCTGCTCAGCGGGGAGCCTGCTTCTCCTCTTCTCCCTCTCCTTCTGTCTACTACTCTTCCTACTTGTGCCCTCTCTCTCTTTCTCTCAAATATATAAATAAAATCTTTAAAAAAAACCACATACAACTCAATATATAAAAGGTACAAACAATCTAAAAAATGGGCTGAGGATCTGAACATGTTTCTTCAAAGAAGACATGCAGATGGCCAACAGACACAGGAAAAGATCTCAACATCACTCAGCATCAGGCAAATGCAAATCAGAACCACAGTGAGATATCAGCTCACACCTGGTTGGAAGGGCCTTATCAAAAAGACACATGTTGGCAGGGCACCTGGGTGGCTCAGTTGGTTAAGCGTCTGCCTTCAGCTCAGGTCATGATCCCAGGGCCCTGGGATCAAGCCCCACATCTAGCTCCTTGCTCAGCAGGGAGTCTGCTTCTCCCTCTTGCCTGCTCTGCTCCGCTTACTCTTAGTCCCTCTCGCAAATAAATACATAAAATCTTAAAAAAAAAAAGACGAAAAAAAAGACGCATGTTGGCAAGAATGTGGAGAAAAGGAAACCTTCATGCACTGTTGGTGGGAAGGCAAAAGGGTGGATATGGAAAACAGTATGGAGGTTCCTCAAAAAATTGAAAAGAGAAATACCATACAATCGAGCAAGTCCACTTCTGGGTATTTATCTGAAGAATACGAACACATCAATTTGAGAAAATATATGTACCCCTATGTCCATTGCAGCATTATTTACAAAAGCCAAACTATGGAAGCAGCCTAAGTGTCCATTGATAGATAAATGGATAAAGAAGATGTGATATATACACAATGGACTATTACTCAGCCATAAAAAGAATGAAATCTTGCCATTTTTGACAACATGGATGGACCCAGAGGGTATCCTGCTAAGTGAAATAAGTCAGAGAGAGAAAGACAGATACAGTATGATTTCACTTACATTTGAAATCTAAAAACCAAAACAAACGAACAACGACTTAAAACAGAAAAAACTCATAAATACAGAGAACAATCGGGTGGCTGCCAGGGGAGGAGGGTGGGGGGATGGGCAAACTAGAGGGAGGACATTAAAAGGTATGAACTTGAAGTTATGAAGTAAATACGACGGGGGTTACAATGTACAGCATTGGGAATGTAGTTAATAATATGTAACTACTTGGTACGGTGACCACGGACAGTAGCTAATTTATCCTGGTGATCTATCCTTCATAACGTATATAACTGAGGACTCCCTATGTTGTACAGCTGAAATGAATATAATACCGCATGACAACTACACTTCAATTTAAAAAAAAGGGGGGGTACATAAATCCCAGGAGTCCCCAGCTGTCAGGGGCAGCTGTGAGGGACAGCTGTGGGGGACTGGGAATCAGTCCCACTCGCACGAGGTAGAGGGGAGAGCACAGCAGCTGGGACGAGGGGCAGCTCTGGGCGTGGGGACAGCCTGGTGGACCCCAGAGCTGCCTGTCTGGGCTTCAGTCCTGGCTCCGGACCCGAACCTGCGGAGACCTCAGGGTCTAAGGCGGATAAACGATTCCCTGTCCATCATCCCGTTGCTGTGAAGGTCCAGTGAGATAGAAGTGTGAGTGGTGCTACCAGAGCTTGCCGGGCAGTGGAGATGTTTTCTGGGCTGTCCGGTCGGCAGCTGCTAGTCCCACGTAGCCACCCAGCGCTCGAAATGGCCAGTGAGAGTGCGGAACTGGAATTTAGTTGTTCCTAATTTTCCGTAATTTAAATGTAAGCACTTACATGCGGCCAGTGGCTGTCTCACTGGATGTCGGCCGTGCCCGGCAAGATAGGAAGTGTTTGATGGGGTCAGCTGCAGAGAGGGAGCCCGCCAGGAAGCCTGGAGCCCCTGCAGCCTGCCCCCCACCTCGGCTTCTACTAGCCTCGCCCTTAGGATGGACGCTGAAAAGAGGGGAGTCGTGAAGGTGGAGGCACACTGAGGATGGAGGTCCGGGCTGGCCTGCAGTGGGAGGGAGGGCTCCCTGGGAGGCCTCTGATCACTACACTCTCTCTCCCCGCCTTCTCCACTTTTCTTCTAGAAGCAGTTGGAAGGAGCCAGAAGGGCCAGGGGGGGAGAGGGGAGAGAGAGGGGGGAGAGAGGGGGGAGAGAGGGAGGGAGGGAGGGAGGGGGAGAGAGAGAGAGAGAGAGAGAGAGAGAGAGAGAGAGAGAGAGAGAGAGAGAGTGTGTGTGTGTGTGTGTGTGTGTGTGTGTGTTAGGTCTGCAGCGACCCCTTGTGGCCATACGGACAGCCGCCCCACTGGGGAGCTGATTAGCCCTTGCTCAATGCCCACCACTACCTCCAGGGGAGACAGGCTCATACTCAGTACAATCTTTGTGCTTCTTCAAGTATTTTAAAAATGCCTCCATTACTCTATTTTGCCACACTGCATGGCGATTGTTTTACTGTCTTCCTCGATTTCCAGTCTGTGACCTCCTCAAAGGCGAGGGCCACGTCTAATTCCTGCCTGTGTCTCCAGGCCTCGCACTCTATGAGCTTCAAGATACACAAAGCATAACTGTTAGGAGCTGTGGAGTCGGAAAATTCTGGGTTCTAATCTGCTGCTTTACTAAGCGGAGGCCCCGGGGCCGTGGCCTAATCTCACTGAACTCAGGTGTGCAGCCTGTAACCAGGGAATGACAACCTCTGACTTCTAGTGTCATGGAGAGGATTACAGCGTTGCACACACAGCAGTGTCTACACCCGCGCCCCCTCCCCCCACCAACCTGAATGGGAGCCCCACCTCTCGGTCTTCGTAGGAGCCGCGTCCTTCCAGAGCCATACTGATTTTCCTGTCTCAGCATCTCCGGCGCACAGGTGTTTGTTCTCCTGTTTGTTACTCCGTTGTTACCATGGACTACCCCGTCCTTCCTCAAACACTGGACACCGGGGCACGGGGACGCCTCTCCGCCTCTCCTGGTTTTCGTCCCCACTCTCTGGCCACTCTTTCCCGCTCTCTCAGCCTCCCTGCTCTGGCAGCTCTGAATGAGTTCTACGGACCCTGGCCCCAGGCCCTTTTCTCTTTGTGCTCTGCACTCTCACTAACTGTTCTCATCTGTGATGAGATGTGAATGATGGCCTCTAAGGCAACAGCCCCAGGTGTGTCTTTCCAAGGCAGGCTGCAACCCCGTGTTTGGGGTGTGAAACAGTTTACCTGGGGGGTAGAACGTAATGTGTGTGCATGACGGGAAAAGTAAGGACAGGGAGGGGGGTGGGCTTGTGATGCAAAGGAACAGCGCGGATGAAGTGGCCCCCCAAGAAACTGACCACCTCCCCCTGCCACGAAGGAAGGAATAAGGTGCTGGGTTATTTGGATGCTAGACTAACTCAGAGTCAACCAAGCGCCTTTATGCTGGGGAGTCTCACCTAGAATCCAAGGATTCAGGAATACCCAGCGTGCTTCCCAATCCGTTTGGCTTTGGGGCACATAGAGAAAGTTCTATGTAAACAGAACACTGGGTA
This sequence comes from Ursus maritimus, assembly GCF_017311325.1. Classification (NCBI taxonomy): domain Eukaryota; kingdom Metazoa; phylum Chordata; class Mammalia; order Carnivora; family Ursidae; genus Ursus; species Ursus maritimus. The sequence continues at coordinate 43,737,437 of NW_024424452.1, read as the reverse complement.
AGGGGATCATATGCATGGGGTCTCGGAGGCTCCTTAAACTCAGTGTGTCAAGACTGGACCCAGCCTCTGCCTCCCATCCTGGTCCCTTTCTGATGTTGCCCGTGTTGGTCCACAGCCGACTCGCCACCCTGCTGTGCAAGTCTGAAACCTGGTCTCATGCCTCTCATTTGCCCCAAAGCGCAAATGAGCTCAGCAAAAATGTTCCCCTGAATATGACCCTTTTGAATGACAGCTATCGTGTATGTGTGTGTGCACACACACAGGCTTTGTATTTCTGTGGTGTGTCATTGCCCCACTGCCCGCCCCCACTGCCAGTCTGGCGAAAGCCTGGTCGTGCCCCAGATTTCAGTTTATAAAACATACCTGACCACTGTGCCCCACCCAGGCTGGGTCAGGTGCACACGCTTCCCATGGCCGCAGGTAGCACGGCCATCTGTCCATCCATCCCTCGGCACCAATCTCCTCCCGTGTGCATCCCCCCGGGACTGCCGGCTTGCTGAGGGCACGGGCCACGTTTGTCTTGTTCTTTGCTGTAACTTTGGTGCCTGGCACAGAGCGTGGGTGTGGGGTGGAGACTGATGGAAAGTGTTGGCCCTGCTCCTGCATGGGAGCGGTGGGAGGGGTGCTAAACTGGGGTCTCATGTGGCCTCCTTCAGTCCCTCCCACCCTCTCGTTCTCCTCTTCCTAGATCGGCGGATTGTAGGTGATATTTCCTGAACTAAAGGTGCTCGGTTGACTCTGAGTCAGCCTAGCATCCACATAACTCAGTACCTTTCTTCCTTCCTGGCGGGCCTGCTACTTCCTCTGTGCTGCTCCTTAGAATCACGAGCCAACCCCCATCACCATGTCCTTGCTTTTCACGTCTGCACGCCCATCGTATTCCTCCCCGCGTGCATCATCCTGGGCAGCACGCTACACATTGCTCAGCTCCAGATAGGGCAGCCTTGGCCAGAAGCCCGGGGTCACCAAAAGTAGGCTCAGAAAGTCGGAAACAGCTCTGCAGAAGGGGCTGGAAGTGGATGGAGGCGCATTCTTCCCTGGAGATCGAGGAAGAAAAGCATATATAATTAAAGTGATAAATTGGATTTTTTTGGGTTCTCTGTTTACCACTGTCAAACATAATCTATTTCATGCATTTATACAGAATGCATAAAATAGGTCAGATTTCATTTTCTGCAGTTTGCTCATTTTCTCCTCCAGTTCCCTGGGTAGACATGGAGCCCAGATGGAAGCGGAAAGCCTGTGAGACGTGTGTTTAGAGGAGGTGGCTGTAAAGGATTTCGCATGCTGGGCCCAGGAGCTGGATGCCTGGGAGCAGGAACAAACTAAGAAGAGGCAATGAGACATTTGGGCAAAAGCGTGGCATTTGCAGTCAGACAGGAACCCTGGCTCAGCTGCATCTGTCCTGGGGCTTAGGTTTTGCTCTGCTCCCTCCTCCCAAAGCGCTCTTCCCTGCCTTCCTTCCCCTCTCGTCCCCCCACCAATCCCCCTCTGGGTCCTGTCCTCGTCTGCACATGGAGGCGCAGACGTCATCCCCAACAAGACAGACCTCTCGCTTGGCCTCGCTCGCTCCTTCCAGTTCCCACCCCACCTTTCTCCTCCCTCTGCTGCCTGGTTTCTGCAGGGTCACCTGCATCCACATCTCCTCTGCTGCGATCACAACCCCTCTTGTCGTGGAAGGTCTGGCTGTGACCGCCACACCCCTGAACCGCTCGGTCAGCATCACAATGACTCCGCGGTGTCCGCTCCAACCCGCCCCCTGATGAGCAGGCCACAGGGCAGCATTTTCAATGGCCGAACCCCGCCTCCCTCCCAACGGCGTCCCTTTTCTTCCCTGGCGTCCATCCTGCCCCCTCCTGACTTTCTCCCGCCTCCCAGGCAGCTCCTTCTCGGTCAGTTGGCTGGATCCTCCTCTTCTGGACACCACATGGTGGGGGACGGGTCCTCCGAGTTCAGTCCTGGGCGTCCTCCCCACCCTCCCCTTCCCTTCTGTCCACTGCCCACTGTGCCCTAGTCCTGGGGCTTTAAACCACGTGTGGTGGCCCCAAATTCCTATCTCCTGACCTGACCGACCTCTCCTGTGGACTTCAGACTGGAATCTACAGGTAGGCTCTCTTCTTCCCCTTGGGTCACTCTCGAACACCCCAAATCAAACCCTGCACTGTCTCCTCTTCACTGGGGAAGAACGCATACCCAGAAGGCTCATTCCAGCACCCGCACTGCCCTCTGCTTCTGCCAACAGTGACTCCATCAGAAACCCCAGAGTCACCCTCACCAGGATCTCTCCCCCAGTTCTATTGGCTCCTCTCCAAATCCAAAGTGTGCCTCAGATCCCCCTCGCTCTCCCCGTCTTCGCCATCACCACCTCCGGGGAGCCCCCACAGCTTTTGGCTATGCTGCTGGGAGAGCCTCCTCTCTTCTTTTCCCAGCCCCTGGTCTTGTCTCCTATGCATTTCCCACACGGAAGAAAGAAGTGACCTACTCAGAATTTAAACAGACCCAATGCAAATACTCCTCTGCTTTAAACTCCCACTGTCTCTCCATCACCAGAGAATAAAACATGTCCCTTTGTATCATGCAGGGCAGGCTGGGCCCTGTCTCCCTCTCCAGCCTTATGGGAGGCCACCGCCTTCTCCCTCTGTGCTGGTTCTGCTAGCAACCACAGCTCCTCCCTCCTCTGGGCCCCCACGGCTCTTTCGACCGCCTCTGGGCTCTGCCCGTGTGTGTAATGGTATGAAACATTCTGGAAATCAAAGTGGGTAACACAAACACCTGTACCCACCCCCCAGCTCTATTTAATTCCCAAATGTCACATTTGCTTTAGATTTTTGTTTTCTTAAAGAAAGTAGTATGGAATCAGCTAAAACCCCGCCCCCTCTCTACCCTCCTGTCTCCCTTCCAGAAGTAACCCCTGAACTTGGTACAGTCGTGGCCATGACTGTTTCTACACTTTTCACGACAGGTGTGTGTCCCTCAACTATAGTTATTTGGGGCATGTTTATAGTTTACGTAAATGGTGTTTTATTGCGGGAGGATGGGGCATGGCTTGGGCGATGGGTCCGTGCTGACACGTGGCTGTAGCTGTCACTCTCTCCGCCTCCAGGCTTTCATCGGATACGTGCGTCTAGCTATCGATTCTCCTCATGATGGATAATGGTGCCATTTTCGATTTTTGGCCATTCTAAATGCCCCTGCAAAGAACATTTGTACACGTCTCCTTTGGCACGTATTTGTTTCTCCAGGGTAGACCCTTAAAAGCAGCATTTCGGAAGAAGAGCGTTCGCGCCTCTCCAACCTTGCCAGCGGGCAGGCGCCAGGCGCTCTCCTCCGTTGCACCTGCGGCGGACTGGGCGCCGTCGGGGCTGCCGCGCTCGGTCTCGCCGCCAGGGGGCCCCCCGCCGCTCGCCGTGACCCGGGCCGCGCCTGCACCTGCCGGAGGCCCTGGCGGGCGGGACCCCAGAGACACTGCACCGGTGGGCTCCAGCCCTGGGTCGCTGGGGGCTGTGACCTCAATCCTTCTCTCAACCAACTGTTTTCTAAAGTGAAAGCAATACAAACAACTTCCCCGCCCTGAGCTCAGACTGAAAAGGACCCAGGATGCAAAAACGAACACGGATGTGCTTAACGTGCAGAACGTACGATGCTAGCATTTTAACGTATGTATTTGCTTCAGATTTTTCTTTTGAGGAAATAAAACGTTCCAGAGTTTGGTTGAAGTTCTCCCTATTCCTTCACTAACTCTCCCCCACCCCCGACCCTCCAGCAGGCCCCTGAGTTTGAGTTTGGTGGGTAGCAGAAGCATTAATTTTATAAACTATGTATGTATCCGTAAGCAATTTGCAACAGTGTTTGTTTTAATTCACACGAAGGGTTCCGTACCGCATACTCTGAGAGTTTCTTTCTAAAGTGCCCAGCGCTGTTTCTGAGATTTAGCTATGTCAACATCTGTGTATCCAGCTCAGCTTTCGTTCATTCTCCTAACAATATATTTTAAAATTGTTTTCAGATTTTGGCCATTTAATCACTCCACAGGGGAAAGATTTTTGTGTTTCGTGCATGGTCAGTTTTGAGCTCTTAGAAGTGTGCCTGGCACATAGTAGGTGTTCAATCCATTGTATTGAGTTTAGTAAATGAACAGCCTCATACAGGGTTCCAGGCTGCTCACAGGCAGAATTTGTCCAGAATGTACATTTAGACACGGAGTGACTGGAACTTTCCGGTGAGCTGATCCCGTCACTCTCCAAAGCTATTGTACCTATTTACGTATCATCCAGCAACCTGAGAGCTCCCTTTCCCCAGCCTTGCCAACTTTGGTGTTTTGAGACTTGGTGTATGTCCAACCCGATGTGTATAAAATCATATCTTACTGACTGCTGTTTTACTTTGCATTTCCCTGATTCCTTTCTGACTGCCCTCCATGACTTCCTTTGTGGCTTCTGGGGTATCAGATGAGCAGAAGTGGACAGGGGCAGGTTGGAGGTCACCCTTAAGCTCTCAAGGGTGCAGCCTGACACCTGCACGGGCCGAGAGCTCTCCGTGCATTCCCAGCCTCCTTCCCTTCCTGGAGGGTTTTGAGCACCCGTGCCAGGCCAGATACAGGCCCTGCAGGACTAATGAGCAAAGTGGGGAGGCCGCCCACGGTCACCGTCCCTGCCTAGTTCCATCTTGAGCTCTTCAGGCTCCTGTGAGGGGCAGGAGAAGGCTCCCTGGGTGCTCAGGCTGGTCTGTTATTCCCTAGGTCTCCAGCTGGGGAGGGCCAGCTCGGGGTGCTCTGGTGTCCACAGCTGCCTTGATTCCTCTGAGGACCTGCGAGTTCCCGGGGCGGGATCAGCCTTTGGAGTCCCCGCACTGCTCCTCCTTGGCACACCCCATACCCTGCACCTGTAGGAGGACATACCGTCCCGTCTGCTTGGCTCCTCTGTACTTGACACACTGACCACCAATGGGCCAAAAGAAGACAAGTTTGAAGGTCAGGGGACAGACATAATGGGAGGGTGGGGTGGGAGCAGGAAGTACAATTAACGTAGAAAGTTTGGGCTCCCAGGGCACCCTTGGCCTTGGGACCATAGGGACAAATACCAGGGCACAGGACTGAGGGCAGCGTCGAGCCATCACCCCTGCGGACCTTTGAATCGGGTCAGCTGGGATAAGGCAACAGCCCAAGACTTAAAATGCGGTGCGGGGAGTGAGCCAGGGTGGTGGGAGTGTGGGGGCCGGTGCCAGCTGCCATCTGAAAGAGACATTTCTAGCACAGAGGGATGACACTCGCTTGAGATCCTTTCCCATTTGAAAAGCATTAAAAAATCATAACCCGCAAGCCCAGAGGGCGAGCACTCTGACTTAACAACCCCTTTACTTTCTTTGGCAAAGCATTAAAGTCATTAACTTTCAGCGAGCAGGGAAAGCAGGTTCTTACTTAACTCGTATCTTCTGAAAAGTCTTAAAAATCAGCAGCGGTGAGACCTTGTCTCTCTCTGGCAGTGTTAAATCATAAAGCGCCACCCTGCCGCTCAGCAATGGGGCCTTTCTGTCAGGCTGGAGCTTAAGAAAAATGGAGCCTAGCAGGTGTCCTCTGCTCACAGGCGCCTCCCCGTTGGGGACCAGCTACAATCCTGACCCTCCGGCACGAGTTTCTGGGGCCCCTCCACCATCTGAATGCAGCCCTGTGTTTTCTGCTGCCCCCCTGGGAGGGAGCCCTCTATGCCAGCGGACTCCCAGCATCCCCCCGCCCACCCTGCGTGGCCACCCACTCGCCTTGCCCGCCTCTCTAAGCCTCCCCACGTGGACCCTGCACCTGACACAGACCCCAGTGGTTTTAATAACACCCATCTTTTGTATAATCCCTTAGGCTCTCCGACTGCGCCCTCAGCTTCCTGAATCTGACCAGACATCCTCCTCTTAGCTCTTCAGTCCGGCCAGTGCTGCTCATGAGATGTGTGCACTGCTTCGCGGCGGCACACCTGGGGGCGGGCACGTGCCCCGTATCCCCCACTAGCTGGGGCATCCCCTAGATTTATCCTGCCCAGTCCTTTGTCTCTGGGCAGACAGTTGGCCCCTTGTCACGTGTTTATCTAGCGCCATGTGTCAGGCATCGTGCTGGTCTTTAGACTCTGGTAGGAAAGAGAGACATTAAACGATGAGATGAATCATAGGTGGGCCAGGGCCTGCGAGGTAGAAGGACAGATGCTTTGGGAATATGTGTGAGTCTATGTGGGGGCGGTTGGAAACCTTTCCCCGGGAGATGGTGTTAAACTGAGGCCAGTGGGGGGTGGGAGTTGGGAGGTGGGCAGAGTTGGGGACAAATCCTTCCAGCAGTCTGCCCCAACTGTCATGTGGAGAGCACGGGATGCGTGGGCAGGACCGGGTCAGCTCAGCAGGCGGGCTGGTCCAAACCTCACACGTGCCCGCGGTCATCAGGCCTGCCCCTTGACCAGCTCCTGCGAGGCGATCCCTGAGCTCTTGGACATCCTGCCTGATAAGAGGGTCTCCGTGGACCTGAGAGCTGGGGCCAGGCAGACGGTCTGTGCTCACAGTGTGGCTGTGTACACGCCAGGCTCCTTGGGGCCATGCGGTGTCAAGGCTGACCTCTGGGGCTGGAGCCTGAGCAGCTAAGGTCAGTCTGGAAAGGGTGGGTGCCCATGGGACCCACCCAACAACAACCCGGGGTACCCAGGCTTGGAGGAACTGCACCCTCCGGCAGTATTTATCTGTTTCCACAATCGCTGGGAGCATTGTGTGTCCATGTGATGCCCCTGGAAGCCCGTGCCGGCTTCGCCTGGACTCTGCCCCATGCGCCCTTCCCCTTTGCTGATTGTCATTGTGTCCTCTCACCACAATGAGCCATCATGGAGAGTATGACAGCTCTTCTGTGAGTCCTTCTAGCGAGGGTGGTCTTGGGACCCCAACACGGGTAGAGCAGGGAGAACAAGGGCTATGGGGGAGGAAGGAAGGAGATGGAGGAAGGGACTGGATTCCTTGGGGCCTCACAGGTCATGGTCAAAAATGGCGTAGTTCTCCCTGCGGGCTTGATCCCAGTGTGGTTACTTTACGTACTTCTATTCTATGGCCTGAGGCTGCACCCAGCCCCAACTCGACCTCACAAAGGTGTCTACAGAAAACATGCATCATGCAAATTGGTGAATTTGCTTGGAGTGGGCTTGGGGAGCCCAACGGCATGTAGAACCCGCTGCAGGAGGTGAGGAGTGCCACCCAGCCGTGGGACAGCCACGCCGAGTACTCTCTGTATGTCCCACCTTGGGTCCGGAGCATAGATACAGGTAAGGAAGAGACAGGGCTGTTTTGAGTTGAAAGGTAGGGGGAGAATCCCAGAACTGTTTGCCTTACTGAATCCCACATATTGAAATCTCAGAGGTGACATCACCAATTTGTTTCATGATCACATAACCATGGTGACAGAATAAGTCAAGGGAAAAATAGGGTGAGAGAGTGGTTGAAGCAATTTAAGGAATTTATTGGCATGAAGGGTTCAGTTATCAAGGTTGCAAATAAGTCATCAACTTCAGGCGTGGACGTGCACCAAGTGTCTCTCAAATTTCTGCTTGCTTGGACAAGCATGCTGTCTTCTCAAGAGTCCGCCTTGAATCCATAATAGCCGGGGGAAAATTTAAAAGTAATGGAAGAAGTGCTCATATAACTCATTTCTCAATCGATAGGGGACGATAGTTTTGATGGTGCGGGAGGCTTGAGGCGGAAGCCTGTTGGGATGGTGGCCGGCCTGGCAGGTCAGCACTCCCAGGTCAGAGAGGCACTGTCCAAGTCTGGCAGGGGTGGGGAGCGGTGATCCCAGATCCCGGGGACGGCCTGTGAGTCTCAGTGCCTCGCTTCTGGGGGCACAGATGCTGCTGTGTACTTTCTAATGACAGCGAAGTCTCCTCTCTGCTCCCAAGAGACAAGCAGTTTATAGTTAGATAAACCCAGGTTTGAATCCTGTTCTAGCTGTGTGACTCAGTGTGCTGTTCAAACCCTCCGGGTCTCAGTTTACTCATACGTGTCCTGGGCAGTATAGCGAGGCCTTGTTTTAGGGTTGTTTTGAGGATTCAGTGAGATAATGTCTATCAAGTATTTGGCATAGAGCCTGGCGTGCATTAAGGGCTCGAATAACAACAACAAAAACAGAAAGGATAATAGAGTTTTTAATAAATCATCAGACACAAAAAGACATTTGCAAGGGCTCAGTGCCATTCACGTGGACCTCAAGATTGTCGTGCTGGGTGAGGACAAGGCCTGCTCTGAGGTGTGTAGTGGTGGACGGGACAGTGACCTCATCAAGCAGCCTCACTGTTCTCGACTTACATGCTTGGGCTGCGTTCTAAAGCACCGCCCGCAGCTCAGATGTGTTTTCAGTCGGTTGTTTATTGTCTGGCCTCGTAGGAGGATGGAGAGAGGGGATGTCGGAGGCTGAGTTGGTAAGACGGCCCTCGACACCAAGCTCCTTGAAGACAGACCGCCCCGTGTCGCTGGAGGCAGGGGAGGTCCCGGCAGGCGGGACGTATGGATGTGATCCTAGCTCCTTCCCTGCAAGTGTGAGGCACTGGGCAAGTCAGCCGGCTCGATGAACCGCGGTGTATCTATGAAAAGGGAAAAATACCTGATCTGCAGAGTGGCCGTAAGGATCAAATGACACAATGCGATGTACGTAAAAACACCTGCTATATGGGAGATGCGTCCTAAATATGACGACGGCAGCCGTGTAAGCAAACTAGTACAGTCACGGCCAAGCGTGAGACGCATTAGTGGTGACTGGTATTGTTTTGTGACAACGCGATCCCGTGAGACTGAATTAGTTTCCTTCTTGGAAAGAACGGCGACACAGTCGGCAGAAGGTTTGAGGCTTGGCCAATGAGTGCAGTTCATTCTGGGAAACAGTTTATGATTTGGATCAAATCCGGCCCCGTGATGTGCTCATCAGTTCCCTGGGAAGACCCAGGGGGTCTTGGGGGGCAGGTGGGGGTGCTGTGCACGAGGAGTGGGCTTCCTTCACCTGGGAAGGAGGGGTGATGAGCCGTCCCATGGGACAGGTCCCCGCGTGTTAGGAATGGCTGCAGGGGTGCTGGGGAGCCGAGCTCCAGGGAGGTGTGGGGAGTGGGCAGGACGCAGGCTGATCTCTGCAGCAGGAGGCTGTGTGCGGGGACGCAGGCCTGGGAGGCGGCCACGGGAGCTAGGGCCCGCAGAGCAGAAGAACCCTGTGCGTGCAGGCCGGGGTGAAGTGGAGGCGGAGGGACCGGGCCAGGGAGGGATGGTCTCAGACAGTGGCCGGTGCCCCTCCTGTCCTGATGCCGGTTGCTTGTGCATCGGAACAATTCTCTGGGAGAGGAACCAAGGAGGTGATGGCTGAACCCGAATGACATGGAGGGATGTCCATCGAACAGCCTCCACTCAGCAGGGAATTGAGGTCACACTGCAGAGAATACACGTGAATGGAACTTTAAGGTCATGGGGGTGCGAGTCCCTGTCACTGCAGCTGTGCCCCCAGCTGCCCATGGAGAACAAAACCCTCCTGAATGTTGGAAGTGAAGGGTGTCTGTCACCATCTTGAAAACCCGGTTAGAGGGGAGGGGCTGGAGCTGGGTACCGGGCAGTGCTTGAGAAGGTAAGAGTGTTTAATGGTGTTTGGTCCTTTCTCCCCTCTCAAGACGTGTGCACCCACGGGAGGGATTCCCAGGCACGTGCCCAGAGGAAAGGAAAGCTTATGGCTGCATCTGGTCTCATTGCTCTGATGCAGGCGTTCTCAACTGGGACCAATTTTGTCCTCCTGGAGGACATCCGGTGATGTCTGGGGACATTCTTGCTGTCACATTTCTTGGGGGGGGGCTGCTACTGGCATCTAGCGAGCAGAGGTCAGGGACGTTGCTAAACACCATACAGGACACAGGAGAGCCCCCCACAAAGAAGCCCCCAGCCCCAGATGCCAGCAGTGCTGAGGCTGACAGACCCCGGTGGGAGCCAGTGTGAAGGTTCTGTGTCGGGGGAGGTGGCTCGTTGGTCACACCTGTCACCTCAGTGAAGGTAGAATGGGGAGGGTCACAGCTAGCCTGTAACCCCTCGTTGGTGGCTGCGTACAGAGGACAAGGTGGTGAGCAGACAAAACATTTGGGGGTGGGAATGAGCCCAGAAGGAGCCTCAGGCTAACCTCCCAAGGTAGATGAAGCGTAAGGGCAGAGTTTTTCATTTCAAGTCAACTCTTACTTATTTAAAAACCGATTTCCTTAAGCACATAATTATATGTTTATTTCCCGGAGGAACTCTTGAGGCAGCGGAGATCTGCTTAAATTATGGGGACGGAGGCTGCACACAGGGCTCTAATGGGGTTAGAAAAATGTTCTGTCTCCTTTGAAGGAGCCTTGGGAGGAAGGGAAGGGCAGATTCCTCCCCTGCAGTGCAGAGGATGTGGGGAGGATGGAGCGCGGGGGAAGGGAGGGCGGTGAGTGTGCGCACTGGTGGTCCCACCTGGTGGGGCAGGATCAGAGCAGACGAATTCTGGGGTGCAGCTTCAAGCCTCCCGCCTCGCCTCTCGTTCCTACCCCGCTTCCTACCCTGCCTCTCGTTCCTACCCGGGTAGGCGGAGGGAGGGGCTGCAGGAAGTGGGCCATCCGCAGGCTTCCTGCCTTCACGCGCGCGCTCACACACACACACACACACACACACACACACACACACACACTCACACCCCCCTTTGGAAGGCTCTGGTTTGCATCAGCTAACAGTCTGGGATGCTTCCGGGGAGCACAGGTTGGGTGGGCAGGGTGGAAGGGGTGGGGGGCTTCAGTGCCTCCCTCCTGTCTCTGTGCTGCTTCCCAGTCTCTGTGGCAGCCCATGTGCCTGGCATTGGGGGCTCCTCATGCCCCCACCTGGCTGGGTGGTGGGGACCAAGGGAATAGGATGGAGAACTGAGTCCTCAGTTCTGACACCCCTCAGAGGCAAGGGGAAGGCGTCTTACGGCCTGTCCCCCTCCTGGAGACAAATGGTGAGACTCTGGCTGATCTGGTACGCTGTGAGAGTGTTGGACGGGGGTGGCGTTGGGTGGGCGGCTGTGGAAAGGAGAAAGATGTGTCAGCAGCAGGTGCCTCAGACCTGCCTCTGGCGTAGGCTACACAGGATGAGGGCCTCAGGGAGACCCTGGCCTCCTCCGTCTCCCCTGCACCTGGAATGCGCGTCTGTCATAGCGCCATTGTCTGGGGTTGGACCCTGTGTGCGCCCACGTCCTCCAAGAGGCTGTGAATCATCGCACTGGGCTGGGAAGCCTCCGCACCTAACAAAGCCCAGTACACACAGGCCCCCGGGCCGAGGTTCACGATGAATTTCTACCTTGTCCAGCCTGTCCTGCCACAGAACAGACCGAAGCTACAGCAAAAAGAGTCCGTCTGGCTGGTCTATCCCATCCCTCCTGCCTCTCAAAGCCTGAAGTGCGGTGCTGGGGCTGCTAGGACGGGATCCAGCTGGGGAGTGAAGCCACAGCTGAAACGTGGCCAAGAGTTGTGGGCCTCAGGGTCCTCGTTTACCCATCAAATATCGTCTCCGTACGAGCACCAGGCTGGCTCAGGTCCGGCCTCCCTCGGCCTGAGGCTGTCAGCAGCACTAAGGGGCGGCGGCTCAGGGGAGCTGAACAGCCCAAGGCTGGTGAGGGGTGGCCAGCCCTTGGAGTTGGAGATGGTGGTTATCTGTGAGCACAACACCCAGGCCTTCTCTGTCTTGAGAGGATGACACACGAGGGGCAGGGGGGCCTGGACTGGGGGGTTGTGTCCATCGGGCTCTTCTGGCCTCTTAGCATCAGAGATGTGGGGCTGCTGCGGATTTGTGCCCTTTTTGTTGACCAGCTCCCCCGGAGACACATCAAAGGTCATCAGAGAACACAGAGTCTCAGCGTCTTTAAGAGGCTGAAGGCCTGGCCCACTCTTCCGCTTTCTAGAAGTGTGGCCTTGGGCCTGAGCCTACCTCACCCAAAAAACAGGGACGGCCTTGCCGCCATTCCCAGGTCAGGGAGCTCGTATGAGGCTCAAATTAGTCGACGTGTGCGCATGCTTGGTAAACTGCAAGGTGCTATGCACTGTGGGCTGGTTCTTAGAAGTTATTTATTCAGGGGAGCAGCAGAAGGACCCCCTCTTCCCCCCTCGCCCCCAGTGCAGCTGCAGCCGTCTCCTCAGTCAGGACCTGCCTTAGGGAACGGCTCTATTCAGTCTCCTGAGTCAGCAGGAGTGGGAAGGCTTAGCGCTTTCCGTGCATGTCTGTGTCTCTGGCGCCCCTGAACACGGGGGTCAGGGCCCAGGGCCGCAGACAGGTGCTGAGGCTCTTTATTTAGTCCGCTGGTAGAACTGGAAGACGGCTTTCTCCTGCTCATAGGTCTCGATGGAGCCAGGTCGAAGGCGCCGGATTTCAGCGATGGCATCTCCCGCAGACAGGCCCCGCTCATTCACCAGGTAGCAGGCCAGCATGGTGCCAGTGCGGCCAAAGCCTAGGGTGCAGTGCACCCCCACGGCCTGGGAAGAGGGAGCTTGATGGGGTGGAGCCTGATGCCCTCCCAGCCCCTCCTGCCCCTCCCTTGGGCTGGTCCCAGTCTCCCTACAGCTGCTTCTTCTGGGTCAGGCCCAGGACCTCGAAGGTGTCTCAGGCTCTCAGGGGCTCTCGAGAAGTGACATCAAAGTCAGGGGTGGGCTGTCGTGTACCTGGTGGCTTGGAGGCCACCAATCACCTCCCATATAGTTGGCTCCTGGCCTGTACCCCTGCCTCCCAGTGCAGAAGCCACTGGCCACACAAGGCCACGGAGTGCCCGAGAGGCTGCTAGTCCAAATTGAGATATGAGGTAAAATACAACCAGGTTTTGAAGACGTGGTACAAAAAAGAATAAAAACACGTCATTTAGCATTTATATTGATTATAGGTTGAAACGATAATACTTTTGACTTACTCGGTTAAGCTCTATTGTCAAAACGAGTTTCCCCTGATTCTAACTTGCCTTTTCGAAATGAGGCCCCAGGGTATTTGGACAGCGCGAGGCTCCGGGGAGCGCTCCACAGCCTCTGCCTTCCACCCTTCTCCCCCCGCCACACTGGCGGCTTCCCTGCCGCCTCCCCCACCGCCCGGCTCCCGGTTTCACGTCCGGTCCCCGCGGGGGCCCTCTCCGCTCCCGGAGCCCGGCCAGGTCCCTCCCGGCCCGCCCTGTCCCCGTCCTGTCTGACCCCGGCAGGCCCCGCCCCGCCCGCCGCGTCCCCGCCCGCTGACCTCCCCGCGCGCGTTGGCCTCGTCCACGATCCGCACGAAGCGGTCGATCTGCTCGGGGCCCGGAGGGCAGAAGTCCGGGATGCGCAGCCGGTGCAGCGTGAGGCCGGGGCAGCTGTCGCTGTGCGGGGGCCCGCGCTCCGTCAGGGACACCAGGTGCCGCACGCCCTGGTCCAGCAGGAACTGGTAGTGCGCGGGGAGCCTCGGCAGCGCCAGCCCCGCCAGCCGGCCCGGGAGCACCCACGAGAAGTTGGGGGGCTGCACGCCCATGGCCGCTGCAGAACACGCCACCGCACCGCCCCCTCGTGCCCCGCACCGCCCCTCGTGCCCCGCACCGCCCCCTCGTGCCCCGCACCGCCCCCTCGTCCCCCGCGCGTCCGGGCCCGGCGCCACCTACCCGCGCCCCCGCCCTGGGACCACGTGGGCTCCGCGCCCCGCCCGGCGACGCCCCGCTCCGCCGCGGGGATTGGCTGAGCCGCCTCAGGGGCGGGGCTGGAGCACCGAATCCCGGGGCTCTGAGTGACAAGACGGGCGCAGGTATCCGGCCCCGGTCCGGGGCAGCGCACTCGTTGATTGGTTAAATCGTCAGTACTGGGCGGGATTACCCCAGCGGTGCGCACGGGGATTGGTGGAGGTACCCAAACAGCCGGGGGGCAAATCCAGAGGGAAGGATGAATTGCCCGGTGCTGACGAGGCAACCCGGGGTCGGGCTCTGCTGCTCCCTGGCGGCCGGTGGCGGTTATTACACCAGTGTCCACTGCCTCTGCTGTCCCAGGGCCTGGCCTCCTGGGGTCTGACTTTCCTCACCGTGGACTCCCAAGGGTTCCGCCTCGGGGGAGGAACCTCCTCTACGGTAACTGACTGGTCCTTATCAGTGACTTGGGGAACTTGTCCCGTAGGGGCGATCGCCGCTGTGCCAAAGGACTATTCTATTTTCCACTGATGGGATTATTCAAAAATACTGGGCAGCCATCTGCTGCCCTGAAGTCCTACCCAGGGTAGTAATTATAGTCCAGGGATAATAACCACCCACGACATAAGAATGATCGTTCATTGAGCATTTGCTATATGCCAGGCACTATTCTTAGCCCTTTACCTGTGTTAACCGATTTAATTGCCGCAATAATCTTATGAGGCAGTTAATCTAATTAACCCTACATTACAGATGAGGAAACTGAGGCTCCAGAGAGGTTCAGGAACTTGAGCGAGGTGACTCATGGTCTGGGGATTTGAACCCGGACAGCCTGGCTCCCGCATCTTTAACGCCCAGTATTGTTTCCTGCAGTTAAATGGAAGGATGCTGCCTCTTCACGTGGCCGTCCTCACACTCCCAAATGCCATCCGTGTTAAACAGCTGAAGGATTTCTTAATTTCTCTTAATATTTCGTGACTTCCAGGCTCTCTGAGTCACCCTCCGGTGGGGAGACCAGAGTTCACCAGTGTTGTTAGTAGAGACCTAGCTCTGAACACAGTGTCTTGGCTGTGATCGGACCCGTCTGTATCCTCCTTTGAACAATGTGCTTCTAGTGATGCAGATTAATTATAATTATGAAAATAGTTAACCCTTGTTGAATTTGCCTATGTATGAGGCCCTCCGCCAAGTGCTTTCTGGAAGAACTACATGTGGATGGTATTGCTGTGTCTTTTTTGTACACACGTAATCTGAGGCTTTGGCAAGTTGGTTAACTCGGCCAAGGACACGCAACTAGTATGTGGCTGGGCTGGCTGAGCCAAGGCCTCTCTGAGTCCAAGCCCAGGGCACTTAGCCGTAAAGATGTACTTCCCTTGAGACACATTTGGCCATTTAAACCTCTGGTTCCAGTAAAATGGAAATTTCTTCCTCCGAGTTCGGAGGCTTCTCTGACCCTGTGGAAAATCCACTTACCAGTTACCCAGACAAGGCTGAAACATTGCCTCCACCCACCCTTGCCAGGAGCCAGCAGCTGCGTGATGCCCCCTCTCCTCCCCTTCCCTGCAATCTGAGCCTTGGGGTGGCCCTTCCTATTGGCACTCCAGTTTCCCACCGACTCCTGATCAATCTTCTTGCCCATCTGCATCCATTCCTTCCCTCCTTGCCTGCTGTGGCTCCCCAGGGCTTCTGACAGCACTGACTCTGGAGACAAGACTCGGCATGCGCTCCTTTCATGTTGAACCTTTCTTGGTACCTTTGTCTTGCTCTCCTTTCTTTGCTGCCTTCACTCATCAGACAAAAACTTCCCACATCACTCCCTACACCCTATGCCCCTTCCTTGCTTCTTTGAGATCTACCTCAAAGCCTATCTTCTTCATAGGGAAGACATTTCTGGGGGCGGGGGACAGAGATTCTCTTTTCCCCTTAGCCCTTAACAGTGACTCTCCGCTTGTGCTTGTCTCTGCAGGGACAGGAGTGCGTCCTTCCACCTGCTTGGACCTCCTTACAGAAAGTTTAGTTGGCTCCCTCTGTAGCAATTCCCTTCTTCTCTACAGCTGTGCCTCTCCCTTCCAACAGAGGCTGGGTGAAAAGGGCCCAGCATCCTTGCCTTGGGCTGTGTCCTAAGGTCAAGGGTGCTATATAATTTTTTGTCTTGAGCCTGGAGAGTCTCGAATTGAAAGGAAAGCCCCTCTGTGATGGTTTTTTGGCTCAGACCTCTGTGACTTAACCGTGTCAGCGCCCTGTACCCCCCCCCCCTCAACTCAACACCGATCTTCCTTTCCTTTCTCCTCTGTAAAGCGTTACCTGACCCTCAGGAAGATTTAGGCTTTTTCTGTGCTCACTTCTCACCTTGTATAAATATGTGCTCCCGGGAAGCAGTTATTTTATTGGATTGGGTTACCTCTTTGTGTAGGAACCACAAGTCTAATACACGGTGCTCAAAAATGTTAAAGGAGCCAATGAATGGGAAAAAAAAAAAAAAAGGAATGTATAGGCGAGACTGTGAATGCACATTTCTGGGGTGTATGCGAGTGTCCAGGACTAAGGGACGGCGCGCGGTGTGTCACTCTTCAGTGCGTGAGCCTGTGGACCACGTTGGGTACCGCGCAGCACCTTCTCAACGGGCACTTTTTACCTGTCTGTGCTTTAAGGAGAGGATGAGTGTGTCAGTATGATCCTGGCTAAGTCCAATTACTGTTTTTGTAAAAAGGGATAAACAAGCCTTGCTCTTGCCGAGCTCCTCCTCCATCGTTTGCGTGTATGTGGTTGCAGGTGTACGCAAACGCGTGTGTGTTGACACCGACGGTGAGCTAAGTAATAAGCTTAATTTCCCCGACTTGGAGGAATTTACAACATACTTGGGAGGATTTAGACTCCAATGTAATTGTTCTTATAACATATAATAAAGCACTAAATTACTCATCAAAGACAATCAGGTAATATATATTAAAAAGTTAATTGTGCAGTAAAAATAACACATGCTAAAGAAGTTGGTGGGGGAAAGATAAGCTGGGGTTAGAACCACCAGAAAAGTCCTCCGAAGACAGGAGCCTTCCTGTCTTCTGGTTGTTCTCTCCATCGTGAAACAGTAGAAGTAACTCTCCTTGACAAGCTCAACAGAACAGTTTTGGGGCATCCTAGTTCCCCCTACCCCAGTCCATAAACATGTTTGGACCTACTTCTGTTTCACATTGAGGTCCCAGTTCCCAGACTGGCTCGATACCAGTGGTAGTTAGACTCTGAAGCCAGAGTCAGAGAATTCCTTGCTCCAAGCCGGCCTCTGTGTCCCATCAAGGCAAAGGATTGCTTGGGGTTGTGTTCCTGGGGCCCTTGGACTGCAGTCAGAATTCTCAGTGTCTTAACTATGCTGATCTTTCTTTGTGTGAACACGTTTCACACCTGGAACCTGATGATTTGGAAATTGGATATAGGAAGGGGTGGTGTGATGTCAACGTCCAAGATGGCGCCAGTGAACCACCTCCTGCCTTGTCTGGTCCTTTCCTACACTGATAGATGTGTAACCACCAAATATGGTGGATGTGATGGCATGTGACTTCTTAAGTTAAGTCATAAAAGACCTTGTGTTTTTTTCTTGGAGAAGCCAGCCGCCGTGTTGTGAGGACACTCAAGGACCTTCGTGGAGAGATCTGTGTGGTGAGGACCTGAGCCTTCATACCAATGTCGCGCGAGGGAGCAAGCTATTTTGGAATAGCCCCATTAAGACTTCAGTTGGCCAGCATTTTGACAGTAACCTCACGGATTCCCTAAGCCAGAACCACTCAGCTAAGCTGCTCTTGAATTCCTAACCCACAGAAACTATGAGATGATAATTATTTATTATTTTAAGCCATCAAATTTTGGGGTAATTTTTATGCAGTGACAGATAACTGATACGAGGAGGATATTCAGAAGAAAGGAGGAGAGATAATTTCTAATCAACTCAAGAAGTGAAATAAAATCAGCTTTGCTTTTGCAAGAGAAGGTTATACCATAAACAGCTGTGGTCCAAGTGTGTGTACATTTGTTGGGGATGAGGTGCTGTGATAGGTCAACGCAAAGTTCCCACATTTGTAGAACCATGCTGTATAGAGGATCGGGGCAGACAGCTTGACCGTGGGTGTTGTGTGTGTGTGTGTGTGTGTGTGTGTGTGTGTGTGTGGTGTTGGAGCTATGGGGGTTTATGTAGTATTCATATAGTGAGGGATGATATACAAATTATTTAATAACTGCCGTGGCACGGGAACTAGGCAATCAGCACGGACCCCCCACCCATCAGTTCCATTGCTGTAAACCAAGAGTGGAGCCATCCTGCCGTCCCTCGGTCGCACATCAGCATTGAGTGTGGAGGCTTCCACGTGATCTGGGTGTGGCCAGATTACCTTGGACACTTTAATATAGGTCTTTCCACAAGATGGCACTGATAGCTTTTCCTTGTTTCTCGTTGTCGTCTTGTTGAAAAATTTGTGATTTGTACCCTGTTACGGAACATTCCATGACAGAAATCTCACAATTTACCAGTTGATGCCTTGTATTTCCGACAATTCTATCACCTTCGTGGCACTTTAATTTTTCCCTTTAGACCATTGCAGGAGCACATGGGTTCTCCACGTCAGGATGCTGGGGGTGCGCCTTAGAGCGGCAGCTGTGATTAGGGGAGCTGGAGATGGGAAGGGCCTGTGGCCGGGCTGCGGCTTTTGCAAAGCCATCAACCCTGAGCAGGGGAGAGCAGAGTTAGAGAAGAGGGCACACTCAGGGCTAAGAGCCACGTGCGTGATGGAAGCCCTTCTGGCTAGCTCTCTCACGTCCACTGTTCACGCTACTATGGCTGTGGCGTTGCCTGAGCCCAAGAGGAAGAAACTACTGAACATCTCAACCTTGCAGTTTTCATGGAATAATTGTCAAAATTGGAAGGAACCTCAGAGATCTCCTGGCCTCACCTCTCTGTTTCTAGGTGAGGAAATTAATGGTCACTCAGGTGGTCCAGACTGGGACCCAATCCATTCTATCAAAAGTCACTGGGTCATTAAATGGTGTAGCTATACCAAGTTACTTAAAATTTCTAGGTCTCCGTTTCCTCGCCTGCAATAATACAGATCACCAAGGAGCACGGAGAGGGCTGAACGAGGAATGTGTGGAGCACCTAGCAGAATGCTGGCGCACCCCTGGGGCTCACGACACGGGGGCTGCTCCTTCCACCACCATCATCACAGGATGGTCTGGAGCCTGATGAGAATAAACGGAGGATTACACTTACGCTGAAGTATCTCCAGTGTGAGATGGGCACTCACAGGATGCTGTGGTTGGCAGAACTCTAAGACGGCTCCAGAGGCGCACAGCCTTCGGTGCAAGGATATGGCTCTCAGGATTATGTTACGTTACTAGGCCAAAGGGGGCCCATGGCATGGTGGCCTCCAGGAGCTGAGAGTGGTCCCCAGCTGACAGCTACCAAGAAAGCTGGGACTTCAGTCCTACAACTGCCAGGAAGTGAATTCTGTGTCTGAACGAGCTTGGAAAGGGCCCCTCCAGTGAGAGTTGTAGCCCGTCTGGTGTCTTAATTTCAGCCTGATGAGACCCTGAGCAGGGGATCTCGCTAAACAGTAGTCGGACTTCTGACCTATGGAACTGTGAGATAATGAGCGGACATTTCTTTGCTAAGTTTGTGGCAATTTGTTATGTAGCAATAGACAAGGAACACAGAGGCCCTCTTTTCTTTCTTTCTTTCTTTCTTTCTTTCTTTCTTTCTTTCTTTCTTTCTTTCTTTCTTCTTTTCTTTTCTTTCTTTCTTTCTTTCTTTCTTTCTTTCTTTCTTTCTTTCTTACTTACTATGCTGGTTGCAGTACTCTATCTTTGAGGTTTCTGAATCGCTGTCTTATTTCTTGTGTCTTTCCGCCTTGTTTTAAGTCTTCCAGTGCCCCAAACTGTACACTGGGCAGGTCCGTTCCAGTGCAGAGGCAGCAAATACAGTGAATCAAGGGAGCTCAGGAGTGGTCAATATCTTACTCCTTCTGGTCACCTGACCAACCTCCTGGCTGTTCTTCTGACTGCTTTTAGACCCGTCCTTCGCAAAGCGTAACCCACAGTCGAGCAGCCTTGGCATCAGCTGGGGGCTTTGAGACATGCAGGGTCTCAGGCCCTGCCCCAGACCTGTGGGATCCGCCGGCGGTTCACTTGCACAGCTATGCCTGAGAAGCCCTGGTGTAAGGCCCCGTTGTCCTGCAGCTCTGTCCCCCCTTCTGCCCGACAGCCTTTGGCAGCACCTGCAACACGACCTCAAGAGGCCACATGTAGGTGTCTCCTCTCTCGAGTGGAGGAGCTTGGCTGAGCAGGGCTGTGGCCAGAGGAACCTGCCAGCACACACAGAGGCCTAAAGGCCTGGGTCGAAGCCCGAGGTCATTTAGAAACACCCGACAGTCCCTGATTGAGACGGTTTATTGCTTTATCTACAAGTTAGGAAGATGTCCAAGAAAAATATGCTTAGATGTACATTGTGACTTTCCTGTTTTTGTTCCAAGGAAGGGCTTGGTTCTCAGATTTCCTTTCTGGAGGAATTCTTGAAACATCATTTTCCACTCTCTCCACCTATGAAGCACATTCCGGGCATGGCAGAAATTGCCTGATGTCTCATCCTCCAATTTAAGCGCCCCCAGCCTCCCTGCAGGTTAGGGGAAAGGGGAAGGAGCCATGGACCACCCCCTGTCCCATCCCCCAGCCCCCCAGCAGACCTTCTTCCCACCCAGACCCCATCTCTGTGGCATCTTCTAAGGGTCTGTCACCTCCATGGCTGTCTGAACTGGCCTCCGCCATCCCAGCCTCTATGCTTTTGCCCTCTGCGCAGCTGCGGTGACTTTCACAGAACACAGATCCTACCTCCAGTTCCCTGGTAACTCCTTACTGCCTTCAAGACAAAACATCCCAACATTTGTAGACTGGCGTAGAAAGCTCTCCGGATGAGGTCTCTTGCTAATATATATATACAAAAAAGGAAAATGATTACCTATCACCTAATCCTATTAGTTGGTATTCCAAGAGAAGCCACTCTATGTTTTCCGAGCATAAAGAGAAGCAATATAAGGGCATTAGAAGTTTGCATACCTGTGGGGTGGGCCATGGTAGCAAAGGTCCCAGATGATCAATCTTAGCTCATGACAGCTAAGTGAGAGGCTCTCAAAGACCTTGCCTAGAAGCCACTCAGCTATAAAGCTCAAGAACATCTGGAAAATTCCTACCGATTAGCTCAGTCTGCAACACTAATGTGCAGAGTCTCAAGAGATTCACCGGGATGCTGTGTGGAACCTCTCTATGCATTTGTCCAACTCTGGAAAATAATGGCCTCTTCCCGCTTTCAGAAATGTCGTTCCCAGCAACTCCGCCGTGGTGTGGAGGCTTTAATAATGAGGGGGCATTGGTGCTAAGTTTACAACAGACAGTTCTTCTAAAGATAACCACATTTGGTGCACTACCATTCATAGGTATTTGTGTGTGTATGTGTATATAAGTGAGTAATAGACATATAAAACTCTCTCTTTACTGTGCTCGATCTGTATATCTATATACATTTCTCCCCTCTGGCTCCTTGAAGGTTTGATGAGCTTGCTTCTCCACTTTTTAGAGCAAGGATTCCCAGCACTGGTTTGATGACACCCTGGAGTGTCTTCATTTATCTCAGGGGGTGCCTTGAAATTCACAAAACAAGATTAATTTAAATTCATTTTCATTTAAAAAAGTAAACAGACATTATATAGTAATTACAGGTACAAGTGTGTGTGTTGAAATCAAACTAATAAATGCTTGCCTTAGAGAGAAATCAGCAGGATGGGGGTGGGGTTGGAAGGGACCATAAAGGTGGTTTAGTTTGAATCCTTTAAAAACATCCCCTCTAATTACTTCCAGGCTGGTATTTCCCCAAATTAATCATGTTTCTCCAGTTGGGCGCCAGGGCTGCGGGGGCCGAAAGCTGCCAGTGTGCTGGTCTGTCTCCTGGGCTTGCTCTGGGGCCTGGCACAGAGTAGGTCCTCAGGAAGCACGTCGGGATTGACTGGTTGGGGGGGCTGGTGGTGGCGGCTGAGGAGGGTGGATGGCACGAGGGTCCCAGCTCTGGGTAGCAGCTCCATTCAAGTTCCAGGAGAATGTAGATGCCTAGACCAAGAACAGGACCTAGCTTGATGTTCACTGCCTAATGTGACTGGCCAGAGCTCCTGTAATTGACTTTCTGTTAACTATTTGTGCAAATCATCAGAAAATTAAGTCCACTAACACCATATGTGTGTAGATGTCAGTGACTCGCTGCTGAAGCTACAGTCCCAAGGTCATGGATGCTGGAAGGAATTTTGAATTCTTCGCGAGACTAGTATCTTTGAAGGAGCAGAGCTGGTGGTGGGTTCAAATCCTAGCTCTGCCATTTAAAGCTAAATAAACAAATGGCTTTACTCCTCAGTGCCCTCCTCTATCAAGTGGAGATGATCATAGCACCTACCTCACACGATTGTGAGGATTAAATGCATTATTCCATGCAAAGTGCTTTGAACAATGCTTGGCACAGTGAGAGATCAATAAATGCTGGCTCTTGTTATCACCATCGTCCCAGGAAGCTCCAGGTACTTATCAGGACTACTCGGTAGTAGGCATTTCAGTGAGAGAGCAACAGGGATGTCCATTCCCCCCTGTCCTTGGCTTGGAGTGTGTTAGTGACCCCATCTGGACCCAAAGAATAGGTTCGGGAAGTCTTCCTGTTGCCCCCCCCCCCCATGGGGGTAGGAACATCATTTGCCTTGTGGAGGCTAGAAATTTAGGCAGAGAGTTAATTGTGTAACAAGGAAGCAAACAAACAGAACAGAAAACCACCGCATATGAGTCCAGCTCCCGGCGAATCCCCTTATTGCCCTTGGAGGGGATATTCTGCTTCGTGGGGAAAAACAGGGCAAACATACCTGGATCCTTAGAATCACAATTGGTAGCAAGGGAAGAACGTGTCTTTTAGCACAGAGTTTTATGGCCTATCAATCCTTGAAGGCAAGACATCATTAATCAAGAGACAGTTTCAAAATGTGTTCATCATTACCCACTACTGTTGATGAAAAACCCCAACCTCTTCTGGAGAAAATGATTGATGGAAAGAGAGTCTTTGAGGCCATTAAAACACGTTCATGATTCTCTTTATTTTAGTGAAAAACTAAGTATACCTTTTCCTCAGATGAGAAAGACAAATCAAGTCTTGTGTCTGATCTTAGGAAAATTCAAATACTGGCTTTGATATGCCAGTAATTCTGTTCAATTCCTTTTCTCTTGTGCAAATACTGAGGGATAGACATTATGTGATTGTTCAGACATTTCAAGGAGACGTTATTTAGGATCAGGAGTTTTTCAAATTCATATAGAATTTATTTCTAGAATTGCCTCTGACCTTAACAGAAACAAGGTTGATGTGTTGGGGCTGCTTATTTGAAATTCATGATGCCCTAAAGACCTTCAACCAGAAAAGATATCTGGTTCACAAGAATGTTGGAAAGATGGTGGGGAAAGAGTTTTTGTAATGGTTACCTTTGTTTTGTAGTAGTTTGCATCTCCAAGGCTGTAGTAACTTTAACCTTTCTGTTCCTTGCATTTCCAAAACTCTGTGCCCCTTCAGTTCAGTTACACAGATGTGGATTCCAGTGATGCCCACGTGCACAAGCTGTTGGGCTATATGCTTGAAAGAAGATAGAAGGAAAAACACAAACGTTACCTTTTGGTGCTGTGAGAGTTTGTTACAGCCACGACCCCAGTGAATTGCACCTCCCAGTAGCCACACCCTCATAGGTTCCTCTTCCACGATGATGCTGGGCTCAGCCGCATGCCTTGTTTGACCAATGAGACACACACAGATGTGAGGGAGGCTGAGGCTTAATAAACACTTGCGACTGAGTGAGGCTTGTCCTTCAGGAACCCTGAGATCACTGGGTTATGAGGAAGCCCAGAATTCAATACCACGCAGCAGGAAAGGGCCGTTGAGTCCAGTCCCCAAGGGTCCCTCAGCTGAGTGCAGCTGCACAAGTCATCCAAGACATGACCTGCTGAAGAGTGACCCAGCGAATTCACAGAATTGTGACAAGTAATAAATGGTTAGGTCACTAAGTTTTGGGGAGATTTCCTACACAGAGATGGAAAACTGATCTAAAAATTGATACCCAGAAGTGACATGTTGCTGTAATAAAAACCTATACTATTTGGCAGTGGCTCTGGGACTGAGTGGCTGGCAGAGGCTGTGGGGGCAGCAAGCAGACTTCTGATGGAGCCAGGAGACCCGAGAGGAGGCTTTGACTGGTGGCTGATCCCGGGCAACCCATGTCACATAGCAGAGCCACCCCCAACAGTGCTGCCCCTTCCAGGGACCTGGAAGATAGAAAATACACCTAATGAAGTTGTAGGTTTGGCTTAAGGTTTCCATTTGGGATGCTGGAGGGGTCAATTACCTTAAACAGTTGTATTTAATAGGGTATGAGGAGAGAGGGATGCACTCCAGAAAGAACTGCTCTGTTTGGAAGCAGAATTTAAGTTGATATGCCGGTTCCAGGGTATGCTGGGCTGGGCTGGGAAAGAAAACCACTTCACATTTCCAGTCTCTCCAACTGGCAAGATTCTCAAAATAAGAAATGACCTCAGAATCCAGATCGAATCAAGAGTGGTTGTAAGACTTTGCGAGGTGTCTACTGGACTCTCTTAGTTAGACAAAAAGGCTTCTAAGAATTTTAAGGGCATTTTTTTCTGTAGCACCTTGACATGCTGACCAAAGTAGAGGCCTGTCTCAAAAACAATTGTTGGTATAGATTTGTGTAATGAAATGGATCATAGCCTGGTATGTAGAAAGCCCACAAGGTTTATAAGAGAATCAGACCAGCTTAGACTAAATGGCACAGGAAACAAGAAGATAAAAATCACTTAGTGGCACACACAGGCTATTAGTTTTTGCAAAGGAAGACCGTTTCAGTGGGGCAGGGCCAGGCACCTCCGGGGATTAAAGCCGGCTCTATGCAAGAACTATTTCCTGCACTCAGAGTTGGAGGCCCTGCAACTTTGGTCCAGCTGGATTTCAAAATCGCTATGGACCAGTGACTGCTATGTGGCTCCCTGTTCCTCCCTTTTTAAAATGGGAGTATCTATTGGGTATGCCATCTCAAAATCGTGTGCTCAATATGTCTGGAGTAGATAACATTTTTTTAGTCCATGGGTCCTGAATGATGGGAAGTCACAGCTGAGAAGCTGCATGAGGAAATGCACCTTGGGAACCTCAGCCCACATCTGGACCTGAGACAGATCAGGAGGTCCTGGACTGGAAGTTTGGCACCATGCATGGATGAGATCTTTGGTGGTTTGGGAGGGGTAGTGCATTTTTCAAATGGAAGAAATGTGACTCATTGGGCCACAGGGGGAGACTGTGGTATATCAATGAATTACTCCTTGAGGTATCCATGCCCTGAGTAGCCTCCTCCCACAATGACTCTGGCCATGGCTACAAGACTTGCTTTGGTCAATGGGACATTGGCACCTGTGATACAAGTGGAGGCTTGAAAACTGCTTTCGCTCTGGCCTTGTCCTCTTGGAAGCTGCCCTGAGACCACCATGCTGTGAGAAAGTCTGCTGAAATACCACATGGGGAGACAGGCCTTGTCACCCCAAACAGTCCTATTTTAGCCCTCTACCTGGCTAAATCTTCAGCTAACTGTGGCTTCATGGTGGGGGGCAGGGCTTCAGGCAAGACCAATGGAGAATGGCCCAAATGACTTACAGCATCATGAGATAGAATATATTGTTTTACGCCTCTAACTTCGGGATGGTTTACCATGTAGCGATAGATGAGTGATACAGGGTCCCTTATTAAGCACCCAGTTACATTGAGTAAATTGTGGAATAGGAGGATGCTGTAGACTTGGGATATATGGCTTTCTGAAAGTCATTGATGTTCTCTTGGCAGCGTTGTGTACAGAATGAAGGACTGATGGTGGAGTGAGGATAGGTGTCAGCTGCAGGTAAAGATGCTGAATAATGGGGTGGAGTCCTTGATGAACATGGGGCAGAAGGGAAAGAGAATGGGCTAGGAAACAGGGAGATCCAGTGCCATTGTAGTTCTGCAGCTTAACTTTGGGCAGTTACTGAACTTCTGAGTCTTTGCTTCTGTGCTTGAGAAACAGGAATTACATTGTCTGTGTAGGAGATTACTATCAGGATTAACTATGATAACATGTACAGAAACATGCTGTGTAACGCCTTGCACATGGCAGCTGTGCACTGCAGGTCGATCTCTTTCTTCTTGAGTTTGCTTTGTTCACCATGCAGCATTTCTTTGAGGAGTCCACCGGGACCTTGTCCTTGAGGATCATGGAACGGCAACTCCAGGAGGAGAAAAGCTGGGGAAACTGGGCAATGCTTGCAGGATTGGGGATCTGTTAGCCAACTCCAGGGAGAGAGGAGAATTTCTGAATTGGCGTCAGGATTCTCTCATATGCGATTTCCTTGGTCTTCTCAACATTGTGCTTTGGTTCAGTCCCTGGAGCATTCTTCCTCTCTCACATGTCAAAACACTCTGTCCTCAGTCCCACTTCCTCAGGCTCCTGCTGAATAAGTTGCTGTTAAAATATGAATTCCATCTAGAAGTAGAGTCAGTAACATGTCTCTGACATAACCCATGACATACAAAGGAAAGTATCCCTTCTGTGAGAAAATGATGATCTTACTCTGGGTCTGGGATGTGGTCAACCCAGCCAAAGGCACGGTTTCATCACTCAGATGAGGTGGTCCCCAAAAAACCAAGCAGAGGATGCAGTTGGGCACATATTCAGGACATTTCTGGAATAAGGTGCCAGGGGAACTCCAGGCCAATTGGAAGGGCACCATGGTTGCCAATAGTTGTCTAGTTCAGTCTAATTCCCCTTTCACCTCTGCTGGCCTCCAGGATAGTTTGTGGTAGTAAGAAATGATCACCATAGTGCAGTGGGGAAAAAGCATCAATTAACCTCAAAACACAAGATGGTGGAAGAAGAAAAATGTTGAAGTCACCCTTAGGTGACCCCTTTGGGAAGGGAATCCATCTATTACGAGGGCCCACAAGTTGTACATGACCCACGGTAGACGAGGGATACTCTATCGACCTATTCCTTCCCATTTCCCCCCCTAATCTTGCTGATTTTCAGACCGTGGTTGGGGTATAACCCTTTGGTTTCCTCTTGTTGGTTTTGTTTTTGGATTTCCATTTGTTGAACAAACTTTAATTCATTAAAGATTGTACTTGGTATTATACATGCATTTTTCTATTTAATCCTCATGTCTACCCTACATTGCAGATATTACTTTCTCTACTTTATAGATGATTTTGATTTGGAGAGGTGGGAAAGCAGATCTGCCTGACTTTGAGGATTTTGTTCATTCCCCGCACCACGGTGGTGGAGGGTAGGGTACCTGCAATGCCTTCTTTGAAAAGTCTTTTATTTTAATTCCGGTATTTTAATTCTGGTATAGTTAACATACAATGTTATATTAGTTTCAGATGCATTGCCTTTAACTCAAGAATGACTGCACTTATCTTTGGAAGAACGGGTCTCTTCACTGAGTAGTTCTGGTTTTGCTTCCTCGTGTAAGTCCTGTTGATTACAAAGTATCTTCTGAAGACTTCTCACCACCAGAACTGCTTACATTCTGCTCCAATTGAGAGCTGATTTGTTTACTTTTATTAATTTTATCTGGTTGAAGCCTTCCTTGCCCTGCTTTTTTAAAAAGGACAGTATTGTTCTATCAAATCATAGAACCAATATTTTGGTGGTCTCTTCCCTTCAATGTTGGGTTGATTTTGTCTTTCATAAATTATAGTTCTGGATTTTTTTCTGACTGATATTTTCTATGAGGAACAGGTTGGACTGCCATATGATATTTCATCATTAACCATGTTACACTATTATGTGTTGGAAAAACTTGTTAGGAGTAGCTTTAATATTTCTCATAAATGAATCGATCTTTCTTTGGTCTTTGTACATAAAGCTAGTAATGGACTAGTGTATCAGGGCTTGTGAGGAAACAGCCCACACAAACTGAAAAACTGAGGAGAGGTTAGTAAAAGGAATTATACACATAGGAGCAAACAAGGATGAGGAAAGCCTACAAGGGTGGGTATAGGACCTTGGGAGCCCTTGCAGCTCCCAGGGCTGAAGAATCGTGACATTGGAGAACGCAACTCTATGGAGACAAAAGCTGTAGCCCTTGCTAGGAGAATACAGCCAACCCATGGTGGCCTGGCAGGGAGAGAGCTGGACGCACAGGGAGCCTAACCTTTCAATCTTCCCATCCTCTAATCTCCTGCTGATGCCATCCATTGGGTGAGTTTCAGAAGCAAAGAGGCAAGGCAGTCTACTGACGCAGCCCATAGGGCCAGTCTCCTGGGGCACAGAGCAGGGGGCAGAGGAGTGCGCAGGGGATGGGGAGGCCAAACAGAAGACATTCAGCACAGCTGGGATGCGGGATCCAGTAACGAATGCTTCCAACCAGCCTGAGCTTTAGGCCATGGAAAACCTTCCTGAGAACGGTCTCCTAACAGATCAGATAGTAATTCCAGTCTTTAAAAAAATGGACAGTGTTCTGCTTCTGCTTCCTCCAGTGCTTCTTTTTAATTCCTTTCTTAATGATTTGCAACAATTTGTGCACGATCTAGCTGCACATGCCCTTATTATGAAGAGTACAAAAATAACTACTCTCTGTGCTGGTGAAATAATTTTATTGTCACTAACCAGAAATGGCCTCTCTGTCTTACTGGAAAACAGACTGGCTTGACTTCGACTTGCCTAAATCCCAAACCATCATTCTTGGCAGATAGTGTTTCCAATTTAATTGGCTTGTAGCTGATGATTATATATAGCAGGCCGACTCTTTCAGCTACTAAGGGGTATATTTTTCTCTGGTGGTTTCCCGAGAAAATTATGCTATTTAAAGGTAGATCTTTCTTGGGTGCATTATTGACATTGGTTTGTTTGTTTGTGGGGCCTAGGAGACTAGTAGAATCTATTTTGGAAATGTTCTCGGGTACGCAGAGTAACATCCACGCCTGTTCAGTAAGCACTGGTTGAATGAAGGAGTGAGGGAATTTACTTCGTAGCTTGGATTTTATCTTTCTTTCTTAACTGTTTTTAGGAGACAGTTTTTGGAAACCCCCGCAGGGAGGCCAGCGCTCTGGGTCTTCGTTCGGGGGCCTTCATTTACTTTAAGGGAAGTGAAGCTATCTTTCATCCTACTGATTTTCAAGCTGTATGGGAGTCTCCTTCATTAGCAAGACAGATTTCATGCAGTTCATACTCCTGTCAAATGTTGAAATTGGGAGATTTCTGCTGCCCAATGCCTACCAGTGCTTTAATAAGAAGCATGAGCGGATCTGATTGACAGCTAAAGGATATACAGCCCTTTCATTGTTCCAGATTTGCAATGGCCAATAGAACTTCCCGCAGTGATGGGAATGTTCTGTGAATGTGCTGTAAAGTGTGATGGCACTAGCCACCTGTGGTTACTGAACGTTCAAAATGTGCCTATTAAGATTGAAGAATAGCATTTATACTTTTTTGTTTTATCTTAATTAATTTAAATAGCCTTGCGCGCCAGTGGCTACCTGCCATATTGGGCAGCATAACCCTAGATTTTGTAGATTTTATCCCTCGATGAAGTCAGACTATCTCTTCTTTGGCGTTCAAAAGAAGAGCGTTTATTGGGCTGCGGATTTCTGCTGTGTAATTTATGGTGGTTTTAAAACACGTTCTCATATTCTTGGACAGTCTTCCTTTGAACTGTGGAGGCTCATCCCCCTGCCCTTGAGTGCGGGTTGGCCCTGCTGACTTGCGTCTGGTAAACAGAATGTGGAAGAAGTGATGCCACCTGAGTTTCGAGATGGCTCACGAGAGCTAGGAACGTCTGCCTGGCCCTCTCCCTTTCAGCCTGAGCTTCCCTGTAAGAATTCTGGGTGCTCTAACACTACCATGCTGAAGTCTCATGGAGAGAGCTCCTACAGGTATCTGAAGGGGCCCAACCGTTCTAGTCCCCAGCGACGTCTTCAGCTCCAGATGATTCCAGAGCCAGCTACTGTCTGATTGCAGCTGTGTAAGAGAACTTGAGTGAGGATTGCTTGGCTGAGCCCAGTCAGTCCCCAGGGAGATAATAATAAATGATGGCTATTATTTGAAACCATGATTTTGGGTTTGTGGCCGAGCACTGGATCACCAGAATACTCTTATATGAAAGGATAAAGCAGGAAACCGTTCTAAGAAACTCTCTGGTCTATTCATTGTTGGGCAATGTCTACTCCATCACTTTCTCTTAGATTTTAATATCAGGAAGTGTTGCCCTTTCTTGGACAACTAATGTACTTTTACTTTCATACCTTTTTTGCTTTGGTTGCTGGGAAGCTCAAAGGTGAATTCTTGCCCCACCTTTATAACTCAGTAGGACTATAGAGGATTTATTTCTGTGTGTTTACTTTTCCTTTGGTCTCATCTTATTATCCCCTTTACCTTTTCTTCTTCTTAAAGACTTCATTGCAGTGTAGACATTGTCAAGCCACTTCCGACAACGGATGTGAGTCATGTTGAGCATTTGCTGAACCAATGTGCGCTATAAACTCAGCCAGTGGGTTATGATGATGGCTGGGGGAGCTCTGGCATTTTATAACTCTCATGTGGCCTTAGTTCACAGGAAGGAAATGAAACTCTGAGATGCAGAGTGACAGCTGAGGGTACGTGGAGCTGGTGGACAGCAAAACGTCAGCCCAGGAGCCGTCTTACCACCCATCACTCACATGGCGTCCATGGGTCAGATACTGGTTCCTTACGAAGGGCCCGCTCTGGGGATGGGACAGTGGTGTAAAGATAAATTAGACCTTGCTGAGGGATTGACCCTCAAGATTGTGCCTGGTGGGAAATAGCCACATGCGTAAGCATGAAGCAACATGTATCATAAACGACGCGTGAATTCAGAGTAGTGAGGGATCACCTGAAAATGGAGGGTGATGGGAGGCTTCATGAGAGCGGCTACTGAGCCTGGAAGGGGGGCTGTGATTCATGTGTGCAGACACCCGGGGAGAGGACGAGGTGAAGGGCAGGCAGGACTAGCAGCGGTGGGTTTCATGCTGGGAATTCTAGGCACTGTGGCATGTGGCCGCGAAGATATTTTGGGCAGCCGAGTTTGTGACACATCTCAAATTATACTATGCAAGTACTTGCTTACTCTTCTGTTTATGAAACCAGCTCCGTCCAAGGGCATGTGACCTGCACATGTGGACGGGACGGGCTCAGGGAGAGAGACAGATGCTAATTACGGCTTCCACAGAGCTGACTGCTCAGAAAACCCAACACATGGGGCTGTGTTCGGAGGTAACTGCTGAAAACGTTTTATCAACAAATGGCACTTCGGCTTCAATGTGGAGAGAATGCTGGAAGAGATTCCCCGGCCTTGAGCAACCCTGCAAACAGAGGACATCTCAGGACATGTCTAGGAGCCCAACGGTGTGCTCAGCGGCTTCCTTTGACTTCTCGTAGCCTCCTTGGGACCATGGGAGCCTGGCATTCCGTGGACAGGACGCCCAGCAGAGCTGAACTGTGGGGCTTCGTGGGGACAGCTCCGCAGTTCTTTCCTGTGCTGGATTGATAGGTCACAACTAGTAATAGGTGGTTTTCCTGAAAGTCCACAATTGCCTCTTGAAAGAGGAAAACCCCAGGTCAGATGCGTAGGATATTGCTAATGGTGTGAAAACTTTTCCGGGCCATTAAAACAAGATCCTTCCCCCTGCCTACAAGTGAAAGTTTAAACAAACTTCCTTTCTTGGTTAGGAAGACAGAAAAACAAGGTCTGATTACAACAAAATTCAATGCCATTCTGCCAGATTCTTCTGGGCACACAAAACCCCCAAAGGGCAGGAGCCCGCCAGTGTCTGGCCTTGGAATTCAGCCTCTTGGGGTGCTTTCCACGGAGCGCTTCCAGCGGTGTCAAACCACCCATAACCGTAGCTGCTATATTCTCTTTGCATCGTGCCATCCAGCCTATAAATCATTTTCCTATGCAATGTCTCATCTAATCCTAATCACAGCTCAATGAGGTGAAGATCACTCTTCCACTTTTGCGGAGGAGAAAACTGAGGACTGGGTAATTTAAGCAAATTATCCTAAATCTCCGTGGAGGGGTTTCCATCTGGTGTTGGGGGTCGAAGTCCATTTGTGCTCTTGAGCAGGGTCTGAAGAGGCGAGGCAGGGCTGGGAACCACAGCGTGACCCCAGAGCTACCTTGGGCAAACATCTGACCATCTAGGATACCCCGTCCCCAGACAGGGACAGCCTTTCACGAGCCTTCCCTCTGCCTGGGAGGTCACGACTTGGGGTCCGAGAGCCCCGGATGCAGAAGTGACCCAAGTTATCGTGTCGTTTAAATCCCTCATTTTTCAGATGAGCCCTCAGAGGCCCAGAGGACACACATATCTTGCAGAGACTCACACGGCCAACTGGTGAAAAGCTGAGACTGCTCCCCAGTCTTCTGGATCTTATGCAGGAATTTCTCCTGCTTCTCCTGGATACTCTTTCTCACTCTCTCCCTGGATGAGGTACAAATGCGTTTCCGATGAGAGGCGGTTGGGCATCCCCCGGATAAGCGAGCTCATTCAACAATGGCTGGGACTCATCAGTGCGCGGGTCTGCGCTACACACTTCACATACCTGACGTGTAATCTTCACAAGGACGCTGCCAGTGTGTATCGTTGTCTCTGTGAGGAGACGAGGCCGGGGGCGAGGAGGGGCTTGGCGGGAAAATATAGACTTCGTGCTCTCTCCGCTGCGCCGTGCGGCCTCTGCGATAATTTCTCTCTTGTCCTAGAAAACAGAAATGTCTGCTTTTTTTTTTTTTTTTAATATGGCCAAGTATCATTTTTGGGAAACCATTAAAATTCAAGTTGTCTGTGTTTATTCCTAGAACTATATTTGATTAAAAGGGAGATAAGGGAGACGAATCAGTTATCCCTTTCAGACAGCATCCTTAGAAGTCTTGATTTTTTTCTTTTTATGGTGAGGGAAAACCAACAAATGTTTAAAAAGCTGTAATTCAAGTCATATGCTTAAGTAATTTTTTAAAGAAGAGAGACTTTTTTTTTTAAGCCCTGTTCATCTAGAGTGCTGGGGGCAGAGCTCCGGAGGCTCTCCTGTATCAATCAGCTCTTCCCTTCAGGTACTAGCACGTTCAGGAGCCCGAAGCATGTTGATCACTTATACGTCTGTTAGACTTTCTCTGGTGCACCTGCCTTCCTCTCAGCATCTGTGACAGGCCTTCCAAATTAAAAAAAAAAAAAAAAAGCACTTTTTTAAAAACTTGGACAACTTTGAGGAATGGAGAGATGTGAGTGCCATGCCTCCGAGGAAGAATGTGGACCACAGATGGGCAGCCTGGGATTGCTTGGCACTGGCGAACCAGCAAGGAAGGTGCCAGAAGGTGGGGATATGGAACTGATGGAGAGGGAGTTGGGAAAGTGTCAAAATGAAATTTCTCAATTTCCGTTTTTTCCCCTGACCCCTCATGGCTATTCCTGGCCCGTGTGCCCCCCAGTCCTGACACGACGTAGGTGGCTAAGGACCGGCTGGCAGTGCTGACCGTCACCGGGTCCCGCATTGAAATGTCGTGATGTGTCTCTCAGTGTGATTACACACAAGGGCCTCTGTCATTTGACTCCATCCTTTCTCATGCGGACCCTCTGCTTCTACCTGCGCCATCCAGAAGGGTCACGATTGCGCCCACAGAACTAGAGTAAGAGCCTTTCCCCCTGAGGGCGGGTACCTCGGTGTCAAACCCTTCGTGATGACGGCCCCAAGTTCGATGTTGCCTGGCTCTGGGGCTGGTGGGTTCCATGGTCCTAACTGCTGGCTTGGTCTGTGACCTCCTGAGAGATTGATCGTGACTCCTGAGAAGCATCTGGTTCCTGACTGTTCATTTGGCTTCTGAGCTCTGTCGGCTTTTCCCATTCCCAGCCTCTACCTGTAATTCCCAGATTTGTTATATTTTTCTGCCTGGCTTCCCACCCTGGCTCCGGACCCCTCATCATCAGCAGTCCTGACCCAATAGGGAGATACCATCTCATTGAACAGCCAAGTCAACCAGAGGACCATGGAAGGGTCAACACCTCATGTTACCATCCAGCAACTGGCACGATTCTCATGGCCTCTTTATTGATAGAGCTGTTTTATGTGTAACAAGAGCTCGAAGAATGCTTGAACAAAAGAAATATTTTGGAATCAAGGAGCAATAATTGTTTTTCTTGCCAGTTGTTGAATTAGCTATGCTTCTATAAATTATAACATAGTGATCGAAATTTATATCGAGTTCCTGTGGTGTCCTGAAATTGGGCTCGGCCCACCTCTCCAGAGACCAGACATGTTCCTGTGATGTGGGTTCATGAATGATAATTTTGATTGATTCTTCCTCATTCAAAAGTGAACAAAAGTCAGTTTCCGCATAGAGCCTAGATTTTTGACGTAACTTTGCCTGTGGGAAATCCCAACTTATCTCAATAGGGTATTATCAAAGGAAGGGGAATTTCCCATCTGAGATAACTAACCCAAATCAAGACAAAACTCAATACCTGATTCCCAGCAAAGTTCTGGCATTTTGTCTCACAGGTTTTTAGAGAATATATAACCATGAGTAATTTCTTGGGCAAAAGTGATGGGATCAATTTCTTACCATTTTCTGGGAATATATTGAGGTGTATGCAAATTAAAATAGGGTGGGTCCTTGGGGTGTGTGGGTGGCTCAGTCGGTTAAGTATCTGCCTTCGGCTCAGGTCATGATCCTGGGGTCCTGGGATCATGGGGCTCCCTGCCCAGTGGGAAGTCGTCTTCTCTCTGCCCCTCTGCCTCTCTCATTCTGCCCCTCTTCCAGCTCGTGCTCTCTCTCTCTCTCAAATAAATAAAATCTTTTAAAAAAGATAGGGTGGGTTGTCAAATATCGATTCTTTCAGACCACTGTTCTTAAGAACTCACACTGAGCTTATTTCTGAACGTATGACATGGCAGGTAAGTCAATGTGTCAATGTCAACTCTTAGAGTTCATGATGATTTTAAGGGCATGTCATCAACCACATTCCTAACCCAAATCAAGCAATTTCAGGTGTGGCTCTCAAAGTCGTTGATCCCTACAATGTCATACCTGACTGTATGCGTAGCAGGGTTGGAGCTGCTGAGTCTGGTGGGGCTGGGAATGCTGGCCTTGGGAGGGACTTGGGATGGTGCTTTGCAGTCCTGTGACACACCAGCGTTCCTTCCCGTCATCAGCTTGGCATGGGCTGAATCAACAACAGAGCACTATTCCCGGTTTATGTCGAAATTCTCTGCTGTCCTTTGAAATCCTAAGTAAAGATTTCCTCCCATTGTGTAAATGAAGAAGGCTGACGGAGTATTGTGTTTGGCATTCCGCTTCTGGAAATCTCTCTTACAGAGGCTACCCATAGGTAGGTGTACGAGAGCGGCTCGAGGGACCGTTAGTGCTGACGTCGCCACAGAGGGCCCGAGGCGAGTCTGCGTGGCGATGAAACCATCCTCGAGGAACAGAGGCAGAGCTAAGCAGCGGCAGATCTAAGAGGGATGCAGCAACAGCTCGAAGGATCTATCACTCAGACAACCAAGGTTGCAGAGAGCAGAATGGGAACACCGAGAAAGCAGTCCCTGATAAACCAGGGCGGTAATTGGAAGTGTTTCCGAGGGTTGAAGGAGGACTTGGGAGGCCTCCGGGGTGAGGTAAGGCAAGCAATCAACGTGTCAAGGTAATTGGCTGGCAGTTCTGGCTCTGGGTCGAGGTGTGTAAGCCCGCCTATGTGATAGATGAAGCCTGCTCACCTGGGGAAGCTTGGCCACAGGAGGACAAGAGCAAAGTGGAGGCTGCTGGGGACTGACAAGAGGGACCACCTGTCCCTGCGAATGTGACATCTGTCCTGCTGAAGGCAGACCCTCAAGACAAAGTGCGTATACAGCCAGCGGGGTGGGCCTGGCCTCCATCGGGGACGGCAGGGCGTTTCTCACCTCTCATCGATCATGCTGAGCGGTTCTTATGGACTGATGCTCTCAAAAGCTGCAAAATGGGTCTAAAGGCTTTCGTGAAAGTTCATCAGTACTGGCCAAAGGGGCGCTAACTAAGTCTCTGAACCCGCACCGACTTTGCATACCCTCCCTGTCTCACTGAGCCCACCCACATTACGCACCAGTCTTCACTTTGTCAATCTCCCACTGGACTCTGCGTGCTTCCCGCGGTCCTACCAGCTCACACCTACAGTGCATACCCCTCACCATTCCGACGACTTTCACGGCCACTGGTGCTGGGCTCACTGACTTTACAGACTGTGGATTGCTATGAAAGCACTTGGTTTTTGCCCCCTCAGTATATGTTTTTCCATTCTGCCTCGAAGTAAACCCTGGCTCATTTCCCAGCCTCCCTTGCCCTTAAGTTTAGTCACATAACCAAGTCTGGCCAATGGTATCTAAACAAAAGTCACGGACGCCTGGGTGGCTCAGTCGGTTAAGTTTCTGCCCTTGGCTCCGGTCATGATCTCAGGGTCCGGGGATCAAGTTCTGCATCGGGCTCCTTGCTCATCGGGGCGTCTGCTTCTCCCTCTGCCTCTGCCCCTCCCCCCTGCCTGTGCTCTTTCTTTGTCAAATAAATAAATAAAAATCTTTAAAAAAATAAGCCAAAGTCATTAGGTGGGACTTCTGGGAAGTTTCCTTGAAAGGGGACAGAATGCCAGGGCATAATCTTTTGCCCTTAATCTTTGTATTTTTTCTGCTAGTTTTGAAAACAGATAAAATGGCTTAGATCTCATCAGTCATCTTGTGACCTCGAGAACCAAAGTCACCAAGTAAGAATGGTTGGTTCCTAAGTTCGAGGGAGCTTGGGTTCTTGATAACTTCGTGGAACTACACCAGCACCCTCTGTGCCTTGTGTCGTTTGCTTTCTTTTATGTGACACAACGAGCCCTTCGTTTTGCTTAGGTTGCCGTCTTGGGTCTCCTTGACTTCAGCCGAATGCGATTTCTCTGGGCACAGCCCTCACTGTGGTTCTGAGCCCACCCTGACCGCGCACCTGCCCCCCAGCCCCTCGGCCAGCGTGTGTCCTCTGCATATTGTCATCTGGCCACGATGTTGCATAAGTGCAACAACTATCGTTTTGTTTTTAATGCCAAGAGGAGTCTGCATTTTCCTTCCGACTTATGCAGTTGTATAAAGTGGAAGGACCAGACTCTCCGAGGTTCATAAATCACATTGTATAAATGTTAATGGAGCAAGTGAAACCGGTACAGCACAGTTTACACAGACACCAGCAGTTAGGGGTACAGAGACTTGGGATCAACGATTCTTCCTTCTCTGGGTAAGCACCAGATCATCCACACCGGTACTTCTGCTTCGCGGAGGGTGGGTGGGATGAGGTTAGCAGTGGCAAACGTTACGATTTCCTAGCGTAAAGCTGAGTCACACCCACTATACTTCCCAAAGGGCTATATTTGGAAAAAAAAAAAAAAACTCATGAATTTCTTTACCTTGTCTCAAACCTTTCCCCCTAAAGATCCAGCAGAAATAAAACTTAAGGTAGGGAGATCACAGCTGGAGGGCCGGCAGTGGGCAGATGGGCTGCCCAACAAGGGAGTGACGTGAACGGTCCCCTGGGGGCGGAGAGCAGGGCCTGGCCTCGTCCCACCTGCATGGTTCAGCGCTGGGGGCAGGGCCTGGCCTCGTCCCGCCTGCATGGTTCAGCGCTGGGGGCAGGGCCTGGCCTCCTCCCACCTGCACGGCTCAGCGCTGGCAGAGCCCTTGGGCCGTCGCTGTGGTCAAACTCCAGCTCTGGTTCCAGTCCCTCCCTTTTCTTTTGGGAGAAGCCCCTCCCCCAGGCTTCAGCACGGTTGGGGGGGTTGGTCCTCTGAGGAGACAAGTAGTGAGGTGAATGGTTCCTCCACCAAGGACCCTTCAGGCTGTAAAGAGCAGGGTGGAAAAGGATGCGATTGGAATCTTCAGGAAGGAAGCAGTTGTGTAGGCACGAATGAGAGCTGGCGGCCTGGCTTCAAGCCCGCAAGCAGATTCGGGATAACAATGACAAGACGATCTTAACCGAGGCGCTCCTGGGCATCTGGGCTCCGCACTTCTAGGCCCCTACTCTTCTCACCCCGTGGAAGCGCCTAGGAGTGGTGAAGTTGTGTCTGCACGACCCTCTTCACGAGGCACTTCACTACCAGCTGCGACTGGCAGGTGGGGCCTGTGACCGGTGGCCTCGGGTTCTTTGCCAGACCTGGGGTTCTGGGGAGTCACCCGTGTGAGCCATGCTCACTCCCTCATTTTGCTTTTTATTGATTCCACAGGCATTGGCATTCACCTGGAGTCATTTCTCTGAAAAAATAACGAGAAAACAATAAAAATGATTTTTCAGTGATGGATTTCCTGTCTTCTGTACCTCAGGAGTCCTACGTCCTGCCCACCCTGCCACCTCAGCCTTTGGATATCATTTCTTTCTTTTTTTAAAAAAATATTTTATTTATTTATTTGACATAGAGAGCGAGCGAGTGAGAGCACGAGCAGGGGGAGCGGCAGAGGGAGAGGGAGAAGCAGGCTCCCCACTGAGCAGGGAACCCCATGTGGGACTCGATCCCAGGACCCTGAGATCATGACCTGAGCTGAAGGCAGATGCTTCACCGACTGAGCCCCCCGGGCGCCCCTGTATATCTTTTCTATGTGGACGAGAGACCCCATAATAAAGAAGCTATTGCTTCAAGGGTTCACACTTTCCAGTCTGTCCCCTGGTATTGCTGGTTGGTGGGGACAAGTCACTTATCCCACGTGGGCCTCAGCCTCCTTGTTTGTAAAATGAAGACAAAACTTGCCCTGAGCACAAGTCACTCCCTTAAGCCAGCAGCAAGCAGGCGGTAGAGACTCAGGTCTCCCGATCTCCTCGCTTCTTTCCTCCTGACCCCAGTGGCTCACAGCTTGTTGTGAAAGTGAGAAGAGGTGAGGAGCTGAAAGGCATTTTATGCTCCAAGAAGTGACATGAAGATCGGTGTGATTATTGGTGGGGATTTGTGCTCCTTAACAACCCGAGTGGCAGACTGGGGCCTTCGCTCCTGGAGAAAATCACTTCCCTTTGCTGCTTTGTTTCTCCCACAAGCCTCCGGGGAATGGCTTGTAGGCTTTTTGAAGAGTCAACTAATACTTCCCAGGCGCAAACTCCGGTTAATGAGGCTTCTGTTGATCTTTTCCAGTGTGTGAGTCTTCTGTGATCTCCTGTAAGCAGAGCTAGACATCGCAGTAAAGTCACCCCCTCGGGTGAACTGTGAGGGTGCGTGTGTGCACTGGTGTGAGCACCATACTCATGTGGATGTGTGTGCGTGTGTACATGTGTCTGTGTGCATGTGTGTGCATGTGTGTGCACGTGGGCGGTGTGTGTGCACGTGCATGTGTGTGTGCATGCGTGCATGTGTCTGTGTGAGTGTGGGCACATCTGCGTGTGTCTCTGTGTGTGCACGTGGGCGGTGTGTGTACACGTGCATGTGTGTGTGCATGCGTGCGTGTGTCTGTGTGAGTGTGGGCACATGTGCGTGTGTCTCTGCGTGTGCATGTGGGGGTGTGTGTGCGGTTGTGCACGTGCATGGGCCTCTGTGTGCACATACGTGTATGCATGTGTGCATGTGTGCGTGTGTGTGCAGGTGTGTGTTGCTCTCAAGAATCATGAGGATCCCGTGTTCCCG
Source organism: Ursus maritimus (assembly GCF_017311325.1). Taxonomy (NCBI): domain Eukaryota; kingdom Metazoa; phylum Chordata; class Mammalia; order Carnivora; family Ursidae; genus Ursus; species Ursus maritimus. Next base: position 43,698,045 of record NW_024424452.1, on the reverse strand, counting down.
TGTTCTGTCCCCGTGTTCAGCTGCTCCGATGCTGATGAGGTCTGTCTGTCTGCCGGAAAGCTGTCCGGAGAGGAAGACCTCAATGACAGGACACTGTGAGCAGAGCAGGCTGCCCTCGGTGGGCACCTCGTCCAGGGCCGGTCTCCGGAGCGCAGGGACGGGGAGGCCGAATCTGGGGCAGCTGGTCCCCACAGCAGCTAAGCAGGTGCACAAGGGCTGCTGCGGTCCTGTCGCCTGGCCCCGGGGGCCGGAGCCGCCTGGGCTGTCCCTAACCCTGCTGCGGCCTGGGGGGCGCTGGCTCCTCCCACTGGGGGGCCTCAGGCTGTGCAGTGGGGGGTCCACACTGAGGGCGGCCCCTCCCTCTCCAGCCCACTGGGAAACTGGGGACGGTGGGGGGCGGATATGTTCCTGGGAGGAATGAGCTTCTTTACAAGGGCTGGCTCGCCAAAAAGAACAGAATTGCAGGATTGTTTTAAACTGAAGAGGGTCTCAGAAACCTGACAGGGCCAAGCTCCTGTCTCATAGACGGGGACACTGAGGTCCCGAGAGCTCCGGTGATTTGTTCCAGAGTCGGCCGCACACAGTATGTTCGGGTGATAGTGCGGGTTCCTTGATTTCTAATTAAATGATCTTTTCTACTGAACCTTTTTGTAATCAGGAAGAAGACAGTCTTATGATGAATAACTATAGGAGGGTTGGGGCAGATACAAGCATCACCTGATTTATTATCTGGCAGTAGTAGCCTCTGTAAGAGAAATGGCTCTGAGCCAGTTTTAAGAAACAATCAGGGTCACAAAAATGCACAAATAAACTGTAATGTCCCATTCACGTTTCCCAGGGCTCTTCATTTCTCTTTCTGTTTATGGTTCCAACTTCCAGTGTCCTCTATCTGAATAAACTAAAAAAGTCCCCATGGGAGCCTCTGGAGCAGGTCTACCTTTCTTCTTCCTCCTCCTCCTCCTCCTCCTCCTTGTCCACAAACACTGGTTCTTCTGAAAGCCCCCAAAGGAAGAGAATAGGAAGGGCACAGCTCCTTCCTCTTGATCCCCACTGACTGATGTCCTTTGGGGCCAGGGCAGGGGAATCTGAGCTTAATTCCAAGGCTATGTGTCACCAAGAACTGGAAATGGGACACTTAGTTATCTTCTATTTTAAAATAAAATTTACTTTAGTCTCCAAAGGTAGACCCTGAGACAAGGGCTTGGGTGCACACGGTCTGTCAGGCAGGTGAATGAGGACGCCCAGGTGAGACAGTGAGCACAGTGGGGCAGGGGAGTTTGGTTGTTCAAATCAGAACCCAGAGATGGTCCTCACATTTCATTGGTTTACGTGTTTCCTAAACCTCTTTATATGCTCGCCCTTTCCCCTTGTAATTTGTTTATTGAAGAAACTGGGTCAGGGCGCCTGAGTGGCTCAGTTGGTTAAGTGTCCGACTTTGGGTTTCCGCTTAGGTCATGTTCTCAGGGTCCTGGGGTCGTGCCCCCCCCCCGGCTCTGCAATCAGTGGGGAGTCTGCTTGAGATTCTCTCACTCTCCCCCTGCCCCTCCTCCCCATAAATAAATAAATAAATCTTTTTTAAAAAGAAAGAAACTGGGTCATTTTACTGATTGGACCCCCATGGTATAACTTAATATGTTTCTCCGTATGCTGTATTGCATATACATTATTATTAGATATAAAGGTAGAAATTTGTCCCAGTTTAATAATGATGATAAAATAATGATAGATACTCTGATTGTTAAGCTCCATTCATTTTTATTATCACCATTTTTTATAATAAACTATAATTTAGAGCAGTTTTAGATTTACAGAAAAATTGAGAAGCTAGTACAAAGGTTTCCTCATATACTCCCCTACCCCTGACAATTTCCCCTATTATGAACATCGTACTTTAATATGGTACATTTGTTACAGTTAATGAGCCAACATTGATGCATTATTATTACCTAGAGCCCCTGGTTTATTCGGATTTTCTTAGTTTTTACCGAACGTGGGAGATTGCATCCAAGGTGATGTTACATTTATTGTCGGATCTCCTCGGGCTCTCCTGGGCAGTGACAGTTTCTCAGACCTTCCTGGGTTTTGACGGCCTCGGCAGTTTTAAAGAGTGCTGGTCAGTAGATCGTAGTGCGCTCCTCGACGGGCATTCGTGGGACGTTTCTCTCACGATTAGACTGTGGTTATTGGTTTGGGGAGGAAGATCACAGAGGTCAAGTGCCACTGTCATCCCATTACAGCTAGAGTACAAGACTGTGACGTGATCTGTGACTGTTGGTGTTGACTTAGGCCCCTGGTAGAGGTGATGATTGTGGGGTGTCTCCCCGTGCAGTTGCCCTCCCCGCCCCACCTCCCTGCTTGTTGGAAGGGAGTCACGAGGCAGCACCCAGACCTCTGGAGGAGGGGTCACCCCCCCACTGACTGCCCCTTCCTCGAGGGTGGAAGGGGTCTGTAAAGTCATTTGGAATTCCTCCTCAGGAGATGTTTGTCTCTTCTCCCACATATTTATTTACTGAATCCTGGATTTATATCAGTACGAACGCGTAGTTATTTATTCTATATCTCAGGCTGTAATCCAATCCTGCTTTATTTTGTTGCTCGAATTATTCTCACTGTTTCAGTTGGGTCTTGTGTTACTCTGACACCCTTCTCATTGTGGGTTATTATTTATCATTTTTGAGCACTTCCTTAGTTTCTGGGCTCCACTGGTTTTAAGGGGGAGAAACTCCATTTATCTCAAGTATTGAGTGAGGGGATTACATTTTATAGTAGGAAGTGCACAAAGATTACTCTCCTCGTCTAATGAAATGTGAGGGCTAGTTTTGCTTGACTTCCTAAACCCCTGGGGTCAACAGCCCACACCGCATCCCCCATCCATGCTCAATTCTTTGAGCTTCTTCCATGTTATATGGCCCAAGTCACCAACAGTCTATCACAAATTTATGTATGACACTCTATCCACTGATTGGATTCTCCTTAACTTTGTTGAAAACAAGAAATTTAAAAAGCACCTGACTTGCGAATGGATTTATTTCCCTAATTTCAATTTCTCTGAATGATACTGAAAAGACTTTATCAAGACTTATTGAGTGACCCTTAATTTTATCCTTTAGAAGTCTCTGTTTAACCCAACATACATAGAAAGGTTTAGAAAATTTCGAATATTAATTTTAACTCACCAGTGTTAATGTAATATTTTGATAACATACATTTATTATGTCCTTTCTAGGGAGGGCAGTAAAAAAAATCTTAGCTCTGGAGATTTAACTCCGTCAGTGTGAAAGTTATCCGCCATATAACCCGATGATGGCGGGCTGCTAGTTATCATGCTAGGACAACAGGCATGAACAACTACCCTGGGCACACCGAGGCCTATGTTTACTTTTCCTAATGAGCAAAACCACTCTTCATTGTCAAACAAATCAGCCAAATCAACTTCTCTTCTGTCAGGAAAAGTCTGACTTTATATTTAACCCAAATAAACATGCTATTATGCATTTCCATGACAACCAGCTCACTTCTGAGCACAGTGACTAGCTGGGGATGAGAGGATCCCATTTCCACTCACGTCAATTTAAAAAGATGGCAAGTTTAACTCCCTTGATTTTATAATATTTACAATTTAAATGGCAACATCCATTACTCCCCTATAAGTCAGAACTTCCCTTTTTCTTGCAACCGAAGCTCGTTTATCAATAAAATCCTGTTCCCAAGCTGAAGTAAGGTTTAAAGCATGGATGAAATGAATCAAACTTAATTCCTGCAGAGTCATTGTAACAATCAGGACCGGTTACATCATTTGCAGGGCCCGGTGCAAAGTGAAAATCTGGGGCCGCTTGTTAAAAAATTAAGTATTTCAAGATGGCAGTGATGGGGCCTTAAAGCTGGCGTGGACTCTTCCAGGTGGGGTCCCTCGAGGAGTAGGGCCCCGTGGACCCCCATGAGGCTGGCCTGGACAACAGTTCTGTCCGAAGAGACCCTAGTCCCATTCGTAGTGTAGGCCAAGTCCGTGTGAATAAGAGTTTCCAGATTACGACGGTAACATCACCGGGACACTCTCTGCACGCATGCTGTTCTCTGTAAATGTGGACACAATGTATTGACTGGAAGCATCTGAGGGTTTTCCTATCTGTAAGGCATACAACATTAATCTACCCCAATCTTCTGCGTACTCTGGTGAACAGTTTTCTTAGCGCCTCAGTGTCCTCATCTGTAAAATGGGGATAGTGCACGCACCCTGAATTGTAAGGACTAACTGGATTAATATGGTAACGCGCTTGAAACGGTGTCTACGAGGCTGCTTGGTATTATTATCATTATTTTCACTGTAATTATTCTGTCATTTCATTCAAAATACAGACTACAGTTAGAACAGGGACTTGATTTAATGGCAGTGACAGAGTCGGCATATAAAATCTTCTTCCCATTAACAGTATACGAGGAGCATAACCCTTTCCATATTTATGCAAGATTTTCTACTTTTCGCTGGAAAAATAGTGACACTAGTGAGCGAGCTGACTCAAAGCAGCCCTGATAACTTGATTCAAATGTGAGCTCACTGGGTCCTCTCTGCCCCCAGCCACCACGCACAAATGGGGGGCCGCCTTCTCTGGCGAGTGGCCCACGCACCCGTGTGGGTCACTGAAGATGGTATTTTGAGGTGGCTTTTGCTGGGACGTTGCAATCATCATGGAATGAGCCAGAAGGACACTGTTTCAATTGAAGATTGAAGATCAATTGAAGATGGATCAATTGAAGATTCAATTGAAGATTCTAAATCTTCACGCCAGCATTAGAATCGAACCACTTCCAAATCCTAGGACATCGAAGACCAAAGAGAAGAGATAGGCACACAAATTCACATGGGCCCCTCTCGCTCTACGAGAACCCCCAAACCGGCACCGCATCTGAGAGTCGAAGTGTTAATCCTTCGTATTCCTGACAAGGAGAACGCACACGGAGGCCGAAGGGGAGGAAGCGATGGTTTAACATTAATATCTGTGAGCAGGGGCAGCCGTTGAAGGCAGAAGACTGTCCAGTGTCAGGCAGGATTAATTCAAGTTCGCCTGGAGGGGCCACCGGGTAATCCAGGGGTTCCCTGCAGAAGGACTCAGGAAAAGTACCCGAAGTGTACCCGACGGGTCTACACCCCTCTCTCGCTGCAAGTACGTGTGTGAAGTTCAAGATACAGGTTCAGTCTCTTCTTTTATTTTATTTTATTTTTTTTAAAGATTTTATTTATTTATTCAACAGAGATAGAGACAGCCAGCGAGAGAGGGAACACAAGCAGGGGGAGTGGGAGAGGAAGAAGCAGGCTCATAGCGGAGGAGCCTGATGTGGGGCTCGATCCCATAACGCTGGGATCACGCCCTGAGCCGAAGGCAGACGCTTAACCGCTGTGCCACCCAGGCGCCCCAGTCTCTTCTTTTAATACCAGTGTTTTCCCCCACTTTAAAGGGAGTGAGGAGTCCTCCTCACTACAAGTAAGGAAAGGAGCCACATTATTACGCGTCCATTCCCAGGACTCTGATGTGAGTGCGGATCGCCAAAGCCTCGGGATTTTCCATCAGAGAGTGGGCCGTTCTGGTTAGGTTTTTTGTTTTTTTTAAGCTTTTTATTTATTTATTTGAGAGAGAGTGCAGAGGGAGTGAGAACACAAGTGGGGCAGGAGAAGCACAGGGAAATAGAGAAGCAGACCCCCTGCTGAGCAGGGAGCCCGATGCGGGACTCGATCCCAGAACCCCGGGATCATGACCTGAGCCGAAGGCAGAGGCTTCACGGACTGAGCCCCCCAGGCGCCCCTGGTTACATTTTTTAATAGCGGGGCATCCCGCCACACAGAGCCGGACGGGTGTCAGAGAGCAGGTGCACAAGGCAGGCAAACGAGCGCCAACGGTATTACGTAAAGCATTTGAGCAGTTAGCTCCGTGAGGACTGTGGACTCCATGAGAGGCCTCGACGGGTCTGACGCAGACACAGGAAAGAACAGTATTGATTGCAAACTGGAAACCTTGCACACGGGCCTCACTTCGCTGGAAGTCCTACTGAGCCAGCTAAGGTCATCCTGGGGGCACAGTCCTGCCGTCCTCATCCTCGGTCGGGAAGTAATGTTTAGTGAGATCGAGGGCCTTCTTTCTGGTAGATCTCCTGGTTTTCATGGTTCTGTAAGAACCATTTTATTTTATTCACACCTAGCATGAAGTGTGTGTGTGTGTGAATGGGAAGCTTACTGATAATTTTACCAGTACCTTTCTTCACGAAGAATTAATTCTTTTAATTTTACAGTCTGAACGTTCTATAAATAAATTACTGTATGTTGTATGAGGTGCTTCCATTCTGTGGTTTGCCAGTGTTTCAGGATGAGGGTCACAAAGCAGGGTTGTTGGGAGAAATACACGTTAGAGGTGAGAGTCATGGTGTGTAAGGATTGGTGTTTTGCTTTCAATTCTACTTTGATAGTCCTTGTTGAAAAACTTCCATTATATTTTTATTAGAGCTTGAGTCGCCCATAAAAACCCCCAACTGTTGCTTTTCTGTGTCTGAGGGAATCCTCATGTCTGCTTTCTTCAAGATTCTGACTCCTAAGCAGGAATCTTAGCCACAGCCTGGCAAATTTAAACCATTTTAAATAATATAAAACACCAGCTCCTTTTACTGGAAAGTGACAGTGTGATTCAAACCTGAAATCATACGTGTGTGGAATATTCATTTCCCATGGCTGCTGTCACAGGACACCAGGAGCTGGGTGGCTGGAACCACAGAAGTGGAGGTCTCCCAATTCTGGAGACTGGAAGTCTGAACTCGAGGTGACAGCCTGGCTGGGGTCCTCGAAATTCCAGGGAAGCCTTCCTTGCCCCCTCCTGGCCTTTGGTGGTTTGCTGGCGGTCTGTGGTGGTCCTTAGCTTCCAGCTGCGTTGACCTGCTCTCCGCCATCGCTGTCACAAGGCATTCGCACTGTGTCTCTGACGCCACACGACCATGTTCATATAAGGACACCAGTCGTACTGGATGGGCTCACCCACTTCAGGATGACCTCATCTTAACATAACTAATAACATTTGTAGCAACCGTATTTCCAAATAAATTCCCAGGCTGAGATACAGGGGGTTCGGACTTCAATATGTATCTTTTTTTGGGGGGGAAGTTACAATTCAACCTTTCACAACATCCTATTACAAAATTTTTTATATCAAAAGGTGAAATTTTACCAGAGTTTTAATGATATTATTCAGATATTGGAAAAATTTGCATCACAACATTTTTTCATCATAACTAATATACAACTAAGTTTTAACTTTATATACGCCAATAACAATGTATGTTTCATTAACAAATGATTTTCAAATAATACATCTTGCTACTTAGATTTGTATTTCCAAAGGCTATTATAAAAACCACTAAGAAATAACTTAGGGAGAGGCGCCTGGGTGGCACAGCGGTTAAGCGTCTGCCTTCGGCTCAGGGCGTGATCCCGACGTTATGGGATCGAGCCCCACATCAGGCTCCTCCGCTGGCAGCCTGCTTCTTCCTCTCCCACTCCCCCTGCTTGTGCTCCCTCTCTCGCTGGCTGTCTCTATCTCTGTCGAATAAATAAATAAAATCTTTAAAAAAAAAAGAAATAACGTAGGGAAAGAACCTTGTGATATAGATTACTACAATCAGTAGAGTCCAGATTAAAATGATATCAATCAAATGTGATTATTAATTTTTATAATAAAAATCAGATAACATGTCAACTGTGCTCTTTCTCATTGCTTAGCTTGTAGTAATCCAATGTGGTGCGAGACCAAAATTTTATGAAACACTATCATAAAAGTCACAATATTTCTTCTGCAAATGCGTGAGAACACATGTGTCAAACTGGGGATTGGCTTTTGGAGGAAGGTAAGTCAGAATCGTGTGTTAATATCAGAAGCCATCCCATTAACTTCATTAGACATCATGATTGAACTTCTCCGTACATCGGAGGAAGGAGAAAGGTACCTAGTTCAGAAGCTCATCAGTCTGGAAGCTAAGGGGTGGCAGGTGCTCCTCGTTTGTTATGGTGAAATGGGAGGTGGGAGAGGACCGCCCAGGAGCTGCCATGAGAACAAACGTGCTCAGCGGGCTCAGCTCCAGGACTGACTCTCACGGAAGTGGAGACTCTGCAGATCGACGCCTTTGCAAGGTCTTGGTGCATCCAGCTATCTTGGGTGAGAGTTACTGGTGGCTAAACTTATGTCACACGTGGACACTTGGCGGCAGAAGGTCTGGTCAATGTGCCCTTTAGCTTTTCCAGGTCTGCTAGATCAGGAAAGGGAGCTAGGACGTGGTGATGTGGGTCTTGAGCGAACCAAACAAGTTTACAGAATTTACTACCTTCCGTGGAAATTACCCACACAGTTGCCTTGTACTTCTTGGGCACAGACCTAACACTGTGTGAGTGTGTGTGTGTGTGTGTGTGTGTGTGTGTGTGCGCGCGCGCATCTGATGCTTCGCGCTGTGATTTATAAATCTCCTGGAAATTGGAGTAGCTGGCCCATAGACATGTGGTCCTGTCCCTGTGAAGGGAGGTAGGACGGTTCTTGAGTCTTAAAGCCGGAGATGATGAAGTGACCCTATCAGGGAGTACAGGGCAAAATCATAAAACTGCACAGAATGATGTCTGCAAAGAAAGAGTCTCGGGAGAATCCGGACGACTCTTTCTATGCGTGCTTTATCAGAGGTCGCGCACTTCGTTTATCAGTAATTTGTATTTCCTATGTCTGTTTCATTAATGTTTATAGTAGCAAACCAAACCAAAAACCTCAGATGAAGTCTGTGAATTTTCTTGGAGGGGGAAGGGCAAATGGCCAGAGTGGAACTCAGGAGACACGGATTCTGTAGCCTGTCGAGCGAGAAGCCGAAGGACCGAGCGGGTCTTTGAAGAAGAGGGTGGGACAGGCTGAATCCAGAGTCGGTGAGGGGAGGGTGGGGGTTGTGGGGGCCCTGGGGTCAGCTCTGGGCAGGATGGCTGCACAGCGGGGGTACCTTCAGAACTGCTGCCTGTTAGCCAGTGTTCTCAAGCAGACCCCGGTTTTCACTGTCCCTGGCTCCTGGCCTGGAAGGCGGCCAGAGTCCTTGCGCTTTGCAGGTCCTCCCAGGAGGACAGTGCAAGGGCAAGGGCACCGGATCGGGCAGGGCTGCCAGGCTGTGCGGTTTCGGCCCGGTCACCTGATGTCTCTGAGGTGTTTGAGCTGGGTGACCTCGAATGTCCGTCCTGCTCCGATGCTCAAATGTGTTTGCCCCAGAAGCATGGGCGCTCTGTTCAGGTGGTTTCCAGAGCCCCAGCCCTGGAGCAGAGCAGCGCGGGAGGGGAAGTCATGCCCATTCCTCTGTCCTGCCCCAGCAACCTTGACTTTGGATCCGCACCCCCCGAACCAAGCCCGGCAGTAACACGAATGTCCGTGTGTGACCCACACTGGCTTCCCTGTCGGGGAACCCCTCTACTTCCTCTCCTGATAAAGCTTTGAATCTTGGGGCCATGATGCAGTTGTGAAAGGTCATTTGCATGAGTGATTGTACCCTCCACTCCTTGGTAGGATCTGAGTCTAGGCTCCACCTGTCAAAGCCCCAGGTGAGGGGAGCCATGTTCATTCTGTAAAATGGAGGCGGAGACTTTCTTCCTTCGGGCTCGGTTTTTCACTTCCAGGTTTCCAAGAACAGCCACCCAGGGTACCAGGACCTGGGAAACACAACCGGCTGCCCCTTGTTTCCAGGCTGGCAAACATTTTCTTGCCAAGTTGGAACGCCAGCAGGCACAGGAGCTTTTTCTAAGTAGCGCTCGTGGCTTGGCCTTTTCTGGAATGAGTCTGCTGCCTTTACCCTGGAGCCTGGACTCCTGGCCTGAGGGGGTGAGTGTGGGAAATCATTCACATGGCAGCTGTGATGTCCCCACTGCTGTGGATACACATGCAGAAAGGGGGAGGTCTTGAGACAGACACCCGGACCACTGAGGCCCTGGGGCAGGGGCCTCCGACACCCTCTTTGCGGACGAGCACACAGTGAGGGGGCATGAGAAGCTGTTGCTGTGTCCTGGTGCTTATCACCCCCAGTGTTTCTGCCCAGGAAGGGAGAGGTTGCCCGGGGCTGTGCCTGAGGTCTGCTCTGAGGGAACAGAGGTGGCTCAGAGCATATGCAGGGAACTCACAGCCTGGGGGAGGGGGAGGGGGCAGGGTGGGTGTGTGGTTTCCTCACTTTTACAGAGAAGTGAGAGAAGAGGTCTTGTGTTCCAAGTCATGTAACTTCTTCGTCTCTCTACTCCCCCACGGACAGATGTGGGCAGGAAAGCCCTCGTGTCCCCATCAAGCCTCTGTCCCACTTGAGGTGCAGTGAGAGAAGCCACCAAGTCCTTCACAGCTGTGGGGTAGACTCTGTCCTAATCTCACCCATAGAGATGCAGTCTCTACACATAGAACATTCTGGAGCAAGAACATGCATCCTCCTCTCTGAAGAGGAGGGTCAGTGGGTGGTTCTCATAGGTATTTCAAGATGCCACAGAGCGCCCCTGGTCCAAAGCATGTGTGTTGGGAGCCTGGGAGCCTGGCCCCGGGATGGCAGAGCTCCAGGCGGGTAGGACAGCCATGGCCAGGAGGAGTCTGAGGAAGGGGGACAGGGGCATGTTGTTCTGGGGCAGGAGCAGACGGCTTTTGTGGGGACGGTCTTGGATAAGAACCAGTCCTTGGTGGGACACCCTGGGGCTGTGAATGAGTGTGACTTCGTGCCGTCACCAGGTGAGATCGGCCGTGTCTCTGCTGGCAGCACCTTCGGTCCTCGTGTGCTGGCCGGGAGGGCACCGGCGTGGGAGGTCTCGGTCTGGTGGGGTGCACACCACGTCCCGGTCATGACCTTGAGGTCCTTCCCGCTCCTCTCGGAGCACAGGGTCCTGAAGGGCCAACTGTTGGAGACCAAACTTCCCTCTCCGAGTGTGTCAGTCTCTTCCGTGTTGGGGTCCCCCGCACGCTCGGTCCCACGATCAGAGCCCGGCCTCAGCTCTGCGGGGACTGCGTTCCCTCCCTCTTCAACGCACCACCGCCTGCGGGCGTGTTTAAGGGGTAGCGAGCAGCCTGCTGAAGCGATCATCGCGGGGAGCAGAACGGAGGAACTTGTCTTAGCTTCAAGGGACCTTAGAGACCATATAAAACAGTGGTTTTCATACGTTTTTTTCTTTTTTGAAGACTTGGTACCAAGTAAGACCTACGGAGCACACCGCAGAAGAGACAGGGGGAAGCAACGCACGGGTTCCTCAAGCTGTTTAAATCTTCATCATCTTGTGGAAAGTGTTAGCTGCTCTGGAATCCCTAACTCGTGCCCAAAGCCCCTGTTTCCCAGCAGCACAATGGGAAAGGTGACCCTTTAGACCCAAGCCCTCACCGCACAGACCGAGAGAACAAAGACACCGTCCCGAGGTGGGATAGTCCGGCCCTGGGGGAAAGGAGATGCTGGTCTTCTGAGGCCCTGCTGGGGCGGATGTGTTCTGGAGTCTTCCCAGCTCCCTTCTTCTCGTAACTGAGCCCCCACCCCACATGGAGGATGGTTCCTGGAGACCGTGTTTGGATTACGTGCTCTTAAATCACCGACAACGGTTGATTTGGACCAGTGGTGATCTGACCTAGTGTGGACTAGGTGTGTTATTCCTCTAGTTATACCTTTGAATCAAGACCAAGAGCTTATCCTTCAACCAGAGCAGAGTGGAAGGATGCAGAGAAAGCGAGGATTGCTTGGGTTCCTGGTTCTCGTTCCTAACGACGCAAAATCCTTTCTGGTTATGCTACCTGCTGCTGGAAAAGTCTTTCCCGAAGACCCCACATAATATTTCTTCTACCATCATTTCTACGGCAAGAGACTTACACTAGTAGCTGTGGGTGAACAGCTCTTGCCAATTTTCGGGAGTCCAGCCATTGGCTTTCTTTCTTTCTTTTTTTTTTTTTTTAAGATTTTATTTATTTGACGGAGACAGCCAGCGAGAGAGGGAACACAAGCAGGGGGAGTGGGAGAGGAAGAAGCAGGCTCCCAGGGGAGGAGCCTGATGTGGGGCTCGATCCCATAACACCGGGATCACGCCCTGAGCCGAAGGCAGACGCTTAACGGCTGCGCCACCCAGGCGCCCCCAGCCATTGACTTTCTGTACTGAGTGTCTACACAGTCAGGATTTGGCTTAAGTGTTCGGCCCGATCTTAAGGATCGGAAACTCTGTGTGAATCAGTTCATAAGATCATTTCACAATCTCTCTGTGAATATTTCTCAGTGGGTGTTTCTGGTGTAATACAATATATCATGAAGAAACTGTCCGTTCTTTAAAATTACATCCTAAAAGGTAACAGGGATTATGGGGGAAATATGGTTTGGGGCATGCCACCTAAAACTTCTGCAACAACGTAATGGGCCCAAAGTCCCGAACAGTAACTATTCTAATAAAACTAATTTCATGAATAAATTAAGATAAAATACACCGAATTTTAGACTTTACCTTAAAAAAACACACAGATAAGTCTCACCTGATGGGAGGATGTATCAGCAGAGCTGAGTACCAGAGACGGAGGCAAATACAACAAGACGGTCTTTCTACGACAGAGCCAGATGGCCTGCGAGGAGGAACATGTGGCTGTGGGTTCCCCGTGGCTGTATTCCGTGGTGGTGTCCTCCGTGGTAGCTGCTGTTCCTTGGTGGTGGCAGTAGCAGCTGGCTGAGAAAAACAGTGACACCACATCTGGGTTCCCCCGATTCTCCCTCACTTCTCAATCACACCTGAATGGGTTTGGGTTGCTGAACCAAGGGCTGTCATTGGACACAATGTACTAATGACCGAACTCGGTGTTGCTAAAAGTTATCTTGAAGCTTCATTTGAATAACAAGCATATTTCATTGATTTTTTTTTTTTTTTACTTGAATTGAGTCACCCCTTCCAAAGTTGGCTCTGGCTTTGTTCGTTACATCAGAAAATGCCATGGCAGAATGGGCACCGTTCAGGGATGGCCCGGAGCATTCAAAAGCTGGCCAAGGGATTTCTTAAGAGGGGTGTTTGGCCCCATGGGCCAAACTTCAGAAGCAACAACAGCAACTTCAGTTCAGAAATCTGCTTGGAGTGATGATAAAGTTGAAATTGTTGTGAGGACTCAGGAAGGACCTTCCCCAATTGTTCCCACCCGAACAATTCTTTAGGAGGAGACGTTCCTGCCCAGAATGTGTCACTCGCTGAGAGCCCACAGCAGGTGTCAGAAATGGGACATCAAAACCAAAAGGCGCAAAGGGATGGGAAGGAATCAAAAGTGCTTGATTATACAGAAAGGAGAAGCAAGACACATCAAATGAGACATGGTGACAGGCTGTGCCAGTATTGTTGATTACCAAATGGTCCAAGCAATGGCCCCAGTCCTGCTCTCAGAGCGTGCAGCACTGGGTTTCTATCCCAGATGGGGTAAATCCCTGGATTTCAGGTTAGTCTTTCAGGCAATTCTTCCCGGGAGTTTCTAGCATATAGACTCGGGACAATGAACCTTAATTCACTGCCCTCTTGTGAAGCCCAAACCAAGATGTTCTTCATCCTCATTCTCTCAGACATTCTGGAATTTCTCATATTGCCTTTGGCAACACTGAGTCCCGGGTTTGGGGAAAATTATTTTCTTTTGTCAGTGGTATCTGATTTAGTAGCTGTGGTTTTAGCTTGTTTTCTGTGTTTTACAGGGGGGAGCCCATGCTGTGTTAATCTTTGTGTCCCATTCAAGTCTTTGAACTCTTGAAAGGAAGGCCTCTTGAAGGAGCCACACTCCTGTCCTGGCAGAGGCCCAGACTGCAGACAGGGAAGGAAGGTGACTCTACACGGGGGCTATGCAGCATGACAGGCGGATACCAGCACAATTAGACATGGTGGGGAATTCCTGTGGATTTTTAACTCACAAGGGTGAGACAATTTGACTTTGGACTTTAATTAATTTGGACTTTACTTACAAGGGAATTTAATTTTTAGACTTTAATCTTTCCCTGGAAATTTAATAATGAAGAGATTTTAAAATTTTGATTGGTGCGTCTATATGCTGTTGACATTTATTACTGAAATACCTTCATATTGTCATTTAATTTCATTGCAAAACTTTTGATGGAGCTACACCTGGGCAAGACGACCAGAAATCATTAGGATGGGGGAGAGTAGGGAGATAATTTTAGATTTGGTGGTAGCATGGCCTTACAGTTAATTTAATTAATCTATTGTTTGGACCCACTTGGGTTTCTGGAGCAAAGTCTACACTGACCACCAGCTGTTATAGGAGAATCCGTAAAGGAGTACTGGGACAGCCACATCTCTGGCTGGTGACAGGTGTATTGGTTGAGCCCTGTAGATGAAAAGAACAACAACAAAAAAATAGAAGTATTTGGGGATGAAATATTTACTTCCCATTCCTCATATGATAAAAGCAGCATCAGAGAACTGTTCCTGGCCTCACTTCCCTTCCACTCAGTTCCCTCCTGGAGAGAAGTAGTTGTGTTCTGTAGCTGGCAGGGGCAGGCTCTGCACCCCCCTTCCAGAGAGCACACCGGTAGTCTGGGTCAGCCCTAGTGGGACTATTTATGGCATGGAAACCTGCAAACACTACGAACCGGGATTTTTCGTTCCATAGAACTGGCTCTCCCGCAGGGTCTTCTGTCACCCATCTGGAAGGAATGACTTATCCTTTGATGACTTTGGGATGGGGAACTGAGCATGTAGACGGCTGTCCCCTTCTGTCCCCTGCTTTGTGTGTGGGTGGGTGTGTGTATTTGGGGATCCGCCTGTCTGCAGATAGCATGTGTTTGGGTCTGCTCTCGGCTTTGTGGTGACTTTGACAATAGGTCCTCTGCACCCTTGAGGGGAAATCTGTCTGTTTCAGTGGGGTGGGTGAAGCTGTCTACACCTGGGGGTTGGTAGGAAGCCCTCTTCACCAGCCCTGCTCTGTTGTCTTAAAGTCAATGTTTTGACCTCTGTCTGTCTGACTTCTTAATTTCTTCCAGCTGGTTCAGAACTCAGATGAAAAGGAGAGCAGTACCATTTATTAGCTTCCTTACACCCCAATTCTTACATTTTCTCTCTTGATTTGTTTGGAAGTTGTATGTATATATACTCTTCTAATGGCTACTTGTAACTTCAAACTATTCATTTTTTAAAAAATCATATTTTTTGTTTTGAGAAATGATCCCACCAAGAATGGAAATCTGCATCAAATATTTTTTTAAAAACTCAAATCATTTAAAGAAAGCTTTGTCCTCTGTCTCAGATGCAAGCATAGCAATGAAGTTATGTGTATCTTTCTTACATATTTTTTTAATGAACTTCTAAAAATAAACTTTTACTTTGCCATAATTTTAGATTTATAGATAAGTTACAAAAATAATATGGAGTTCCTATAAGCCCTTCACCCAATTTCCCTTCATTTTAACATTTTGCATTACTGGGGTCAATTTGTCAAAATTAAAAAACCAACATTGGCATATTACTTGTAACTGGACTCCAGTCTTCATTCAGATTTCTCTAGTTTTTACACGAATGTACTTTTTCTGTTCAAGGATTCAGTCCAGGAGACCGTGTCCCACTCACCATTATGTCTCCTTGGCCTCCTCTGGTCTGTGACAGTTTCTCTGCCTTTCCCTGTGTCTCATGACCTTGGCAGGTTCGAGAAGTACTGGTCAGGTATTTTGTGGGAAGCCCCTTGATTTAAATGTGTCTGAGGTTTCTCTCCTGTGAGACTGGAGTTGTGGGTTTTTAGGATGAATTATTCATTAAAAATACTTTATAGACACAGTAGATAGATGGATACCGATGTACAGTATGTCCTATTGTTTTGAATTTTAAAAGCCGCATAAGAGATAACATTTACATAGCTTTTATAACTTGCCTTTTTTTATTCAACGTTGCATTAAGATCCATCCTTTTTGAAATAACAGGTATTTTTTCCCCACTATGGTGTGATATACGCATTCCTGAAAGTCTTCATGTTCTGCATAATTGTGCACTAAAAATAGCAGGGCTCGTGGGATAATTAGACCCCATACACGATTAGGGGCAGACCACTCGAAGCCCGCGTGCCCGCGCACCAGCGCCCTGATGCGGACCGTAGCCATCCCCCGACCTGAGCAGCGGGGGGAAGGCTCCCAGCCACGCGGCCCCACGCCCGCCCCCGGCAGCTCGGGGCTCCCATGACCTTTGAGGGGCTATCACCTCCAAGAAACGGTTTTGTCCAAATTTAAAATCTGATCCCCCGTGTCGCTTTAATGATCAGAAACTGTTTTTAACGCAGGGAGACACATCCTGGCAGCTTTCTCATGAGCACGTGCGGTACCATGGGGTGGTTTCATGCTGGGGACACACAGCAGGGTCTGAAGCCTATAAATCATGGGCCACATGCACTAATGGCCCTTAAGCAGGCTGCCCAGCCTTTCACGAGGATCTTCCTGTATTACGAAGAATTTTGTTTTAATTGCGCGGAGGTGTGGTGTTTATTAGGAAGCCAGGGCACGGACTTGCCACCAGCTTCCGTATTACCTGTAAGTGTGGGTAAATGCCTCTCTTCTTGGGGTTCCCGAGCTGCCGATAGGTGATCTTCCTTACGCACCTGGTAAAGCTGCTGGGAACCCTGTCAGCGAGGTAACCAGGCTGTTTTTCCAAGGGGCTTTATTGATTTCATAAAGTCAACCTTAGCTCCTGAAAGCTGTCTGGTCATATCTAATGCTCTCCGGATTATTCTCAGGTATGACCTTCCAGTCAAAGCCTTGTTATACAACCAACATTTCCAGTGTGTCCTGTCACAAGGACAGCAGATTCTCATTGAACTCGCATACACAACGATGTTGCCATGAACGCAAGAATACGCACAAAGAGTTTCCAAGTTCTTGAGGGAACGGGTAGGGAGAAAAAGATAAATGGTTAGTCTTTGTTCACATAGGTGTATGTTTGCAAAAAGGCTGATAGTTTAAGAGGGAAAGGTTTTCTTAAATCTGGAAAAACAAACATGGAAGAACCAAGGATGTTCCAGAATTTAAGATCGTAGAGATTATGATCATACTTATCAGCTCATTTAGTCCCATGGAATTAATGCCAGCCGATCTTGATTTTTTTGTTCGAAGTTGTACCAAGCCCTTGGTTTCTCTGTTAGAGTTCTAGAAATTCTTACCCACTTCAGTGGTGTGATCTGAAAGTCATCAGAAACCCGTTCTTGTGAGTGTCCTTTTCATGAATCTCTCTGAAGACAACTTTTGCAAAAACATCAGAATAAAACAATAACTTCTGTAAATGATGAAAAGACTGAAAAAATGACCATAGTTAAAGATCTGTTGAAAATTCACTATTGATTGTTTCAGTGACACACAACATTTAAAGATAATAACTGCAATTATGACTGATAACGTTGTACCAGAATATATTATTAGGATTTCAGGAATTTTAGGTAAATTCTAGAACCACTTATATTAATAATGTATATCCACGCAAATATAAACTACGGCTTCACCTCACTTATGTGACCATGCTTCCCATGTAATTTAACATCAAATAAGCCTAAATTAGTTTAATGCTTCTTCTTTTATAAGGAGAGAGAACAAATCTTTTGAGATGTTTCAGGGACTTCCCGGAAATTACTTCCAGGTCAAAAAAACTTCGCTTAGAATTTGATTTGGGGAAGTTTGTTAAAAATTACAAAAGGTTTGGACACTTGACTGCATAGAATCACAGATAATTATGAAATGATATTTAATTATCTATTTAACCAAAGAGACTATTTTAAAGACAAATACAGAAGGTTATACAGTGTTAAGCAAAACTCAGCTCTTAATATTAAGACTCAGTTAAGTCAGTAAACACTTGATAAAGACAACATGAAGCATAGCGAGTGATTTTAGTAAAAACAAAATATTTATTTTCCAGGAAGATGGCTTTAAAGGTAAAAAAAACCCCTTTCATCACATCTTTCCAAGCACAGACCAATAGTCCAAAACCACTTTGGCCTTCTAGCAGATAAAACAACATTACATAAACAACCTGCCGATACTAATATTTATTTTAAAAACCCTTTAACCAATTTTTAGCCAGCTTGACTCCATGAGGTAAAATTCTCTCTCTCTCCCTCCAAATACACTGTTAGTTTGTCCTCCATTATTTTCCTTCTCATTCTGAAATAACCAATTTTACTTCAGGACAAATTCACTTTTTCTCCCCCTCAACAAAAAAGTGCATCTCTGTACCTCAGACCTCTCCGTACCCAGAAACACATCCCACTTTCCTTGCATACAGAGTTGCTTTGCTTCCCTTATTATTACTAACAGTTTTAACTACAGGTGTTCATTCGAATTCTTTAACCCGAGTGGTGCCTGGGTGCCTCAGTCGGTTGAGCGTTGGACTCTTGGTCTCGGCTCAGGTCGTGATCTCAGGGTTGTGAGACCGAGTCCTGCGTTGGGCTCTGCACTCAAAGGTGTGTCTGCTTGAGATTCTCTCTCCCTCTGCCTCTACCCCTGCTCCCTCTGTCTCTCTCTCAAATAGAGAAATCTTAAAAAAACAGCAACAACAATTCTTTAACCCTTAGAACGCTTAATGTCTAGTAAACACTAAGAAGTAAGCATTTGTGAACTGTTACATCAGTATTCTTTAGGTTGACAAATTTATGAATACATTCCATAATTTCTAGAAACACATGCTCTTTCACAGAACAACCTTTCAATACGGCACCTTTGGCCATCGTTCCTAACAGACCCAAATACCTTTAGTTTCTATGAAATAGAAGGCCAAACGTAGATAAACCTATGTCCAGTAACTAGTATTTCGGTATTTTATCAGATTTGTAAATGATCTAGATATTCAATAAATATCCACCATGTAACTTATCTTAGTAAAACTCTAAGGTTTCAAGTTACCCCAAAGACTTGGGAAACATAATTATTGCTGAAAAGTTCATCTATAAGCTTTTACCCTACTTACATATATCTAAATTACTCGCACACGACAATTACTTTTAGACTCTGAACCCAGACTTCCTGAGACACTCAGCCATGAGTCCAAGCTCTTTCCC
>NW_024424452.1:43624803-43678994 GCF_017311325.1 Ursus maritimus | reverse complement strand
AATTCTCGAAGAGATACCATGAATGTATTTGACTAGTAAACGCACGTAGAATCAATGTTGCATGTCTGCATTAGATTTAATGTTCATAACTCTTTTTTTGGATAACTCTGAAGCTGTTTATATTTTATTTTTTTATTTTTTTTAAGATTTTATTTATTTATTTGACAGAGAGAGACAGCCAGCGAGAGAGGGAACACAAGCAGGGGGAGTGGGAGAGGAAGAAGCAGGCTCCCAGGAGAGGAGCCTGACGTGGGGCTCGATCCCGGGATTCCAGGATCACGCCGGGAGCCGAAGGCAGACGCTTAATGACTGCGCCACCCAGGCACCCCAAGCTGTTTATATTTTAAACCAACAAATGTAAATTAGCATTTTAGTTAGATGATCCCGCATCACATGGACTTGTAGAATGTGCATGCTAGTGTCTATATTTCTGAGTTTGAGAAACTCTTAATTCATAACGATTTATTTTTAAGCCAATGAAATGGAGCTCTTTTACAAATTAATTTTGACAATACCCTCTGGGGGTAGAAGAAAATACCGTCTCTGCATGTACATACCCAGACGTACATAAACACACAGACACAGAGAAATTCTAGCCTTATTTTGAAAATTCTAGCCACGAAACAGGTACATCGATATAAAAGCCACTAATTTATAAATAACAGTTGAGTTCAAATTGTAGCTGTCAGACAGAACAAGTTAAGATTACCTGCTCAAATGGCTGAAGCTTTTTACTAATGCTTCTGGGAAGACATTTAGATTTGTATTTGTCCTTGACAGGTTATCTTACGGGGGGGCTGTGGCCTAGCATTTGCACAGGGGAATCTCTACAGCATTTTGTGTTTTTAAAAATCTTCCCGCCCCGCCCTTCAGTCTCAAGTGGTCATGGGCTGTGTTTTAGTTGTTTCTGGGGGTGTTTACATTTTAAAGACATGGCAAAATTTACACATGGAGGGGACAGAGAAAGAATGTGAATTTTCTCGTAGGTGTTTTGAAGGGTATTTGTCTATTATCAGAAGTCCAGGGTAACTACTGGACTTAAAATTTTTCTTCCTTTTCTGAAATGCAGAACCACTGCCTTCCAATATTTGGATTTTTTTTTTTTTTTTTTTTTTTTTTTTGGCGAGATCTGCCAATGTCTGAAGGCAAATAGGAAAGGGTCTGAGTGGTCTGAGTAGCTCTCAGTGTAACTTTCTTGCCTCTCCAGAGATTCAAGTGACAGATCAGGGATTGTTGGTTTTAAGTCCTTTTTTTTTTTTTTTAAGATTTTACTTATTTATTTGACAGAGAGACAGCCAGTGAGAGAGGGAACACAAGCAGGGGGAGTGGGAGAGGAAGAAGGAGGCTCCCAGCGGAGGAGCCTGATGTAGGGCTCGATCCCAGAACGCCGGGATCACACCCTGAGCCGAAGGCAGACGCTTAACGACTGTGCCACCCAGGCGCCCCTAACTCCTTTTCTGTCTTGCATTCCTGCGAGCTATCTTCAGAGAATTGGATCACTGCTCCCACTATAATGCTTAGACGTGGACTCGTCCATGCCACCACACTATTTTGAATATGTCTTTTTATGTCAGGGAGAAGATTTCCTACTAAGGCGGAAATTAAAAGATTTCTATATTCTGGAGCTTCAGGGCATAGTACAGTATGCCTTTGAGAAGTCTGTATAAAGCATTCAACAAAGGCCTTTGGAGGTTCTCCCTCTTTCTGAGAGCACAATTCAACCTTATACAAATTCACCGTACAGGGAAAGACTACTATTGCTTCTATCAGCCCCTGGACATTGGCCTCCAGTTGGTCCTTTTCTGGATCGTCTGTAGGAGGGCCTGGGAGAAATCCTGGCCATCTCTTTCCCCTGTGGGAGGGGTTTGTCCCCAGGGGGCCCTTGGCTTGTCTGTTAACCACACTACAATCATGATGGGACAATATTTTAGCAGCCAGTCAAGGTCCTCATGGGTGTCATGGTGAATGGTCGTCAATATTTCTAATTCCTGTCTAACTTTGTCAGGGTCTTCTGAAAGTGGAAGTTAAAGGGCATTATAACTTAGAAGGTCTGTTGCTATCCAGGGGACATGAATTCTTTGCGGTGGTGGTGGGTCGTTGGGGGGGGGGGTGTCCAGGATGTATCCAAAAAGGACGTTGCATAGAAAGGCTTGAAGCTGAAAGAGCCTGATGATGGAGCCCAGCAAAGCGAGCCTGACTCTGTCGCAGGTGCTTCTGCGAAATTCACTTCCTGGGTTTCAGCACTTACATGAGTAACCTGTACACTCAGAGCCTGGAGAACAGGCCGGAGTGCTGTCTGTAAATCTTGTGGGGAAAGGGAAGCTAAAACAGGCGGCTGGGTGTTTAGGGATTTTCTGGGGGAAAGTGGAGGAGTTTGGGGGAGTTAAAGGAATTTGCTGAGGAGATGAGGCTGAATTTTAAGAAGGGGAATTGATAGCAGATGTGGGTTTTCATTTTTGTTCTAAGTCTAATTTCTGATCTCTCATCTTGTTAAGGGAGTCCCTAAAACTAGCTGTTATTCTCGTTTGTATCTACTTTTTAATTTGGTCTTTCCATAAGTAAGGCATAATAAGATATAAGAAAGACATATGTCTTTCCATAATAAGACAGTTGTTTAGGATGAGAACTCTCTAAATTTTTTTTTTTCAGATATAGACGTTTTCCAATTCGAAGGATCCTTTGGGCATTGATGAGTAGGATCTTATATTAATCTCAATATTAGCTCAAACCAATTAGGCTTAGTGGCTTAATGAAGGATGCAAAAGAGATGCACCAAACTAAACCAAACCAAACCAAACCAAACCAAAAGATGAACCAAGTGCGGGTACGAAAGATACAGCCGTCACAAAATCCAGAAAGTTTACTTCCAAATGTAGCCCAAGAAAACAAGACCCTTGGGGCGCCTGGGTGGCTCAGTTGGTTATGCATCTGCCTTCCGCTCAGGTCATGATCGTGGGGTCCTGGGATTGAGCCCCGTGTCAGGCTTCCTGCTCAGGGAGTCTCCTTCTCTCTCTTCCTCTGCTCCCTCTGCCCCTCCCCCTCGGCTGGTGCATGTGCACATTGTCTTACAAATAAATAAAGTCTTAAAAAAAAAAAGAAAACAAAACCCTTCATTGTCATATGCAGTAGGAATTGTGTAGTGAAAATGGTGTCTCCAGTATCTCATGAGAACAGGAGATGCTTCCAGTCCCAGACTTGCTGATCTGCGACACCAGGAAAGTGCTACTGAAATGGGATCTCTCCAGCACTAACAAGACAACAAAGGTTGAGATGACAAAGGCCCCTTGTGGATTGGAGCCCTTGTGACAAATGTCCCTGTGAGCTGGCATGGGAGTGCTGCTAGACACACACTGGCAGGGGCACCTTCTGGCTGGTGGAGACCAGAGAGAATGTTCTCCCTAGTCACAAAGCCAAGCCCTGAGGACATAGAACAAGATGAAAAGAGAACCTCATGTGGTTTTCACACAGGGGACCCACAGCAAAATTTGTTTAAACAGACGCTACTACGGTGAGAACCATGAACTCACCAGTCTGTGAGGCTGGCTTGAACAGCAGGCTTCTAGGGCCTCTGTCTGTGTCCTACCCCATGGTTTCCCTCCTCATCACAAATGACACACAAGACAGAAAAAGGAAAACAGTGACCATCTCTGGGAGGAAAGGGGTCAATAGCAAACAGAAGTACTCATAACAAATCTTTACAGTAGTGGCAGTAACCAAGGAATTAGTTCACACAAACATTTTCTCCTGCTAATCTAAATTTAGAAAAGAAAAGGACTCTTTCCACTCTTGCTCCCAGCAGATCCTGCAGGCAGAGACCCAGGAGACTGATGTGGTTTAAGAATTCTTACTTTCTAAAACTAAGGATGTACTGTATGGTGCTTAACATAACAACACAACAACAACAACAACAACAACAACAACAACA
Source organism: Ursus maritimus (assembly GCF_017311325.1). Taxonomy (NCBI): domain Eukaryota; kingdom Metazoa; phylum Chordata; class Mammalia; order Carnivora; family Ursidae; genus Ursus; species Ursus maritimus. The sequence goes on along the minus strand of NW_024424452.1, from coordinate 43,675,069 downwards.
ACAACAACAACAAAAGAGTTCTTACTTTCTGCTGCCTCCATCAGAGACCCCAGTATCTCCAGCTGCACGGCCCCAGAGTGAGAGTGTCAGCCAGTGGAGAGCCCCATCATGGGCACCAAAACTGTAGGGGAGGAAAACTTTTTCCTTCTTCCCTTCTAGGTTCTTTGGCTGGTCTAATAATTAAATTGACATAAGACAGATTAACAAGAGGAAAACAAATTTAGTTTTGTACAATGAGATCCTATAAAAATATGAGACTCAAAGAAGTGACCAAAGCAGGCAGCTTTTATGCCTGTTAGCCAAGGAAACAAAAGATTCATGAAGAATTGATGAGACAAAGGCATTTGGACTTTGGATAGCAAATTAGTGAGGAAGTAACAAGGTTCATTTACGCAGCCTTCTTGGCCCTGAATTTTCTACCTCTGGTGATAAGCATGTCTTCTTTCTTGGTGCAGGGAGGGCACCTTTCACAATGGAGACTTATTTCTAGCCTTCTGAGGGACAGAGGAGGGTCAGAGTGTTCTTCTTGCACTGGCTGTTTCTTTTCTTTTCTTTTCTTTTTTTTTCTTTTCAAGATTTTATTTATTTATTTGACACAGAGAGAGACAGCCAGCGAGAGAGGGAACACAAGCAGGGGGAGTGGGAGAGGAAGAAGCAGGCTCCCAGCGGAGGAGCCTGATGTGGGGCTCGATCCCAGAACGCTGAGATCACGCCGTGAGCCGAAGGCAGACGCTTAATGACTGCACCACCCAGGCGCCTCACACTGGCTGTTTCTTAAGTAACTTTAATTAAAAAAAAATCTCTCTGCCAAAGTGGCATATTTGGGGGTGGCCTATTCTGCTCCCCTTCAAAAGTAAGTAGTTCCAAGGGTTGTCATAAGAATCAACTACGATCATGCATAGAGAGCACTTGTAGTGCCTGGCATGGAGTAAGCGCTCAAAACAGTTTCTGCTGTTATTATCCTTAGGCTGTTCTGCTGTATATCCCTGACATAGGTTCATTCTATACCATCAAAGTATAGTTTGGTGGAATTGGTCTGAGGTGACGGCGATCGAAGGTTTTGCTAAAGATTAGGTTCAGGATATTAGGAGGATGAACAGCAAATCTTCCAGGTAATTATTTGTGAATATTGATCCCCCTTTTTCGATAACTATTTGGAAGCATACAAGTTAAGGAAATATTCTCGGGAAAAAACGTGAGTGCAAATGTTCTCCATTGTCCAATTAGGGCAGATCCATATACCCTGACATTCAGCTAAGCAGAAGAGAGGGTCGACACTTTTTTCTAGTTAAAGAATCCAGTCAGGAGATACGTCTTAATTATAGGAGACCATCCCAACTCCCCAGGGACGTGGGCTGAGCTAATACTGTCCTCAGAATTCAATTACTATTACTTACTACACACAGTTTAGTGGACAGCCTCTGGCCCTAATAATCTTAGCCAGGAAAATTTTTATAGCTGGGATTTGCATTTAGTGAACATTAAAAATTCTCAATAAAGCTTTCTGGAAATGTTTAAATTTAAACAGTTTAGCTCCCTGGTAGATACTTCCATGTAATTTTGGTAGAAAATATATCCCAAGGTAACGGACACATTTCTACTGTATAGAGTGGTCAGACATAATCCAATTAAATGTTGGATGACATCTGCCGAAAAGGGTGATTTTAGTTTGGGTGAGTTGGTTTTACGTAATTCTTTTTCACAGTAAATGGAGAGTAGGAGTAATTGTCCACTGAGGCCGCTTCTCGCTGCTGTTGATAAATCATTAGCACTGGTTTTCCTTTAGAGTAGGGATCATGCGTCCGGTTTGTCCAGACGTGGACTCATAGGGAGATGCTGGAGGCTGCTACCTGACAGGACACTTTGCCTTGGGGACTGCAAGTAGCCACGTTGACAAGAGTCAGGGCCAGGCCTGATCCCAGGGGGAGCGCCCATGGACGCGCAGACCAGGTACCAAAAATTTCCCTGTGCCGAACAGAAGCAGTGGGCCGTTGATCATGGTGACAAGCCTCGCATGGCCTCCAGCTGGATGAGCGGACGAGGACCCATCTCTGAGGTCTATGCAGGGCCCGGAGGAGGGACTGCAGGCTGCCTTGGAAGTGGGGCTGGGCCTGCTGGAAATGGATTTGGAGTCCCAGGTGACAAAGCAGGTAGGATGCAAAGTCTGTGATTTTTTCCCCCCTGCTTTTCACCACCCCCAGGTCTGATGTGCAAGGGTTGACAAAAATAGCAAATGACTCCAGGTCCTTAAAATGTCAGCAGTAACAGCAGCATAACAAGACAAATACCCAGGCGGTCTGCTGCAGGGCCCGCGCTTCTGAACTGCCCCTGGCGCTCGCGTGGCCAGGCGAGGAAGGAGGGGATGGGGCTGTGTGCGTGCTTCCTCGTGGGGGGCCTCTCCAGGGTGCCATGCATCCAGGCCGTTGGCTGCCATTTCTGGGGCGCTGGCCATCTCCCCGGCTTTCATCTCGTGGTTGCATGGGTAGGAGAATGGCTTGCGCATAAAAATTCTGCCCTGCCTCAGTGTCCCCGCAGACACTAGGCAGAGCATGTCCATGACACCTCTTCTAAGTTCTTCTCTACTGCCGTGTATGCTGGTAGACATAACTTCATATCCTGGGAAGCATTTACCCGGGGCGTGGAAGCATATGAAGAATCCTCGAGGCCAGTGATTCTCAACTTGAGATGCTTATATTGTAATGACCTGGGAGCTTTTAACAGTCCGATTGCCCAGGCCACCCCGTAGGTGGCTAGAGTCGATGGGCTGGTGGTGAGACCCAGGCAGCAGAATTTTTAAGTCTCTTTCAGTGACTGCAATGGGCAGCAGTCTCTACTAGTGGGGGCTGGGGACCCCCTGTTCAAGGCTGAGTGATAGCTTCAGGAAGACAGCTGTTGTCTCTGACTGATTGTGCGGCTCTTTCTGCCTGATGTGTCCCTTGCTTCCTCTTTTCTGTTTGGACTGAGAGAGCACAGCAAATGCGTGTTCAGACCCCAGAGTCCAGTGTCTAGCTACTCCAGGATTAAATAAAATGAGAGCCCAATGTTTACCATCCAAAACATTTTTATTTATTCACTAGACTGGCACTGTGATAACAAATGTTCTGTTTGTCTTAGAACGTTCTTCTTTTTCCACAATTGATACTTTGGATCTCTGCAGTTTGGGGTGTTTGTCTCATCTACTGGGGCTTGAAATGAGGAAGAAACCGAAGTGTTGAGGTGTGGGGAAAGGCTGAGATCTTTCAGGATTTTTATTGGAGCGCCGTGACCTGTAGGAGAAAGAGAGCAGAGAGCGTCGGAGCAAACACATCTGAGGCCAGAGTAAGGGTCACAGGGCATGTGGACTTATTGCACCTCCTTCCCTGATGAGGTCCATGGCCACGGTCAGATCCGGTGAGCGGTCACTGCGCTGTCCAGGCAGGTTATGGGAACCCGGAGCCGATTGCGAAACACTCACAGCAGGGCTTAGAGTCCCTCTTCCTTGTTCTTTCTCTTCTCTTCCACTGCTTGAACCCTCCCTCTCCCTATCTCCATGTCCATCTCACTCTCTTTCAGTGTTAAGTCTTGTTCAGAATATCCACTTTGGAGATCTTTCTGACAATGTGCTGGGCTCCTTGAAATCCGCACGTGTCCCTCGAATCCATCCATCCTACTGGTACCTGCATTCTTTGGACTCACGTGGGCAGCCCAATGCTAACAAGAAGGTAGTTTGAGCTCAGCGAAAACACGTCTTCCTTCTGTGTTCCCATCTTTTACCTATTATGTATATATTTTCTGTTCAAATTATGCATCTGTCTTTAATTGGGCAAATGGCTAGAATAAGAAAAGCTTTCGAAGTAATCACTTTAAGCCAATCTTATATTTTCAAAATAAGATGCAGAAAGTTTGGGAGAGGGTCATTTGAGAACAAATTTAACTGCACATCATTTTTTAAAAAAAGATTTCATTTATTTATTTGAGGGGGGAGGGGAAAATGAAGGGGAGAAGCAGACTTCCCTTGAGGAAGACGAAGAGGGAGAAGCAGACTCCCCTCTGAGCAGGGAGCTGCACGCGGGGCTCGATCCCAGAACCCTGAGATCCTGACCTGAGCTGAGGGCAGACGCTTAACCGACTGAGCCACCCAGGTGCCCCTTAACTGCACATCATTTAAAAAAAAACCCGAAACTTTTCCAGAAATGTACGAACCATCTGAAACAGTCCCATTACCTTGTATGTTTGGAATACGCTACCCACATAATAGTTGATTCTTCCAATTGATTGAGAAATAACCTTTATTACCGATCTTTCATTGAATATCCATGGGAAAAGTCATGATGAGACCATGGCCAATAAGCTCAAGATTCTTTTCACATGGAATTATAATGTTTTACATAGAAACATATATCCTGCAAAATACAAAATCAGGATGTCAAACTGGTCTTGTTCTCTGTTCCAGGTATAGTGGGAATAAAGCCAAATAGCCACACTCAGACTGGGTTTCCTGTTGATAAAATGAAATAGTGGCTTTTGGGGCTTCAAGGGCTACCGATATCCATACTCTTTTTCCTTGCTTCTTCATTAAATGCACACACACACACACACACACACACACACACACACACTTCATTTAAGAAGTCATGTAACCACCTTACAGAAATGTTGCTAATGAGGGAAAAGCCCCCCATAATTTCATTACTATGATAAGAACACGTATTGTTGGGGGGTATTCCTTATAGATTTTTTTTTCAAGCAAGTTACTTCTTTAAAAAAATAGTGTATACACAAATTTATCTTATTTTTTCTGTTACAGTCTCATAAGCATTTTTACAGGTTGTAGCATAAAATTCACAGCCTGCATTGTGAATGGCCATCCATTCTATGGAGTGGATGTAGACACATACGATTTACTTCACGATGCCCCGATTTTCTAATTTTGTTCTCCTAAGTAATGTCGCGGTTGTCCCTGTGAGTCAAGCCTCCTCTGATATTTTAGAGCATTTCCCGAGCCTGGATTTCCAGGACGTGACTGCTGTAATTGGCCAAGCACCGCCCCGCAAGGCTGCTGGGGCACCCGCAGGCACCACGGCGTCTCTAATAAATAACCCGCATTGATCTCTCATTTTGTGATTTATCTTGGTTTATTTGCTCTTCGAGCTTTGATTCATGGCTCCAAGGGGCGATTTTGGAAAATCATTTACCCGTCAGCCGTGGCACGCTGACTGTAGCCCATAAAAGGTCGAGGTGGAACAGACCTGAGATGCGGATCTCACCTGCTGATCCCCTTTCCAGGACGATAACCCGGACTCTGCACACAGTGACTGCAGGGAGGAAACATGGACAAGCTGTTGCTGTGTCTGCTGGTCGTCGTTACCCTCCCTGGTGCTTTTTCGCAAGGAAGTAGGTGCTTGCTTCCGATGGCCTCTGAGTCCTTGTCTCTGGGCTAGCCTGGGCAAAGCCACAGGGATGATGTCCGGCGAGGGGGAGGGGTACTGGTCTGGGGCAGAGGGCCATCTGGTTTCTAAATCCGTTCTATCCATACATAGAGAACACATCTTTGTGGCCTGACGAGCTGTTACAAAAGAGACCACTGGCCCCAGTGGCATCACTTGGGTTAAGCCCCACATCAGCAAACCAAGACTTAACAGCTAACCTGACTGCAGTGCCAGCCACCCCCCACCCCCCGAGTGTAACCTTTAACCAGTCAATCTGGAATCACCGGCTCATCAGTAGTGAGGTCGTCAGCCTGAGAGCAACCCTTCCTTCCCCCATAGGAAGGTGGCTGCCTGAAATAATCTACTCTTTGCTAGAAACGTTTTCTTCCCGAACCTTCTACGACGCAGCTCCTCAGAGCTGCTTCCTATCTGCTAGATGGGGGGCTGCCTGATTCATGAATCAGTGACTAAAGCCAACTAGGTCTTTAAATGCACTCATCTGAATTTTGTTTTTTTAACGTAACTCAACGGCTGACACTTTCTCTCTCTGTTTTCTATCCTGCAGACACGTACAGAAAGGCCTTTGTGTTCCCCACAGAATCAGATACTTCCTATGTAACCCTGTTTGCTCCGGCGCAGAAGCCGCTGAAGGCTTTCACCGTGTGCCTGCAAGCCTATACCGACTTGACCCGCCCGTACAGCCTCTTCTCTTATGCCACCAGGACGCAGTACAACGAGATCCTCCTCTTCAAGGAAAGGCCTGGCTTATACAGCGTCTCCGTGGGTGGGTCCGACGCCTACATCAAGGCTCCTGAGACTTTTTTTGCACCAAAGCACTTCTGTGTTACCTGGGAGTCCAGAACAGGGATTACAGAGCTCTGGGTGGATGGGAAGGCCATGGTGAGGACGAGTCTGAAGAAGGGGTACACTGTGGGGGCAGGAGCAAGCATCATCCTAGGGCAGGAGCAGGATTCGTTTGGTGGGGGCTTTGATAAGAACCAGTCCTTGGTGGGAGACGTTGGAGAAGTGAACATGTGGGACTACGTGCTGTCACCAGATGAGATCAGCACCGTCTACAACGGCGGGGTCTTCAGCCCTAACTTCCTGAACTGGCAGGACCTCAAGTATGAAATACGAGGGGAAGTGTTCCTCAAGAACCAGCTGTGGCCCTGAGGCCCTTTTGTCTGTGCTGAGGTTGCCTCCTTGCCTCCCTCTCGTTGCCCTGTCTCGGGCTCTGAGGCGTTGCTGTCCTACACATATGGCTCTGGGGCCCTGGGGGACCATAGTCCCCTCTGCCTTCTCTTCCCGGTTTTCCTCAGCTCAAGGGACAGCGCAGGGCAGAGGGGCTTTTTGGAGAATTACCAGGCCACACCCAAGGCCAATCAAGTCTGATTTTGGGGAGCGGGATCTAAGCACCAAAGGGATTCCAGTGTTCGGTCAAGATGGGGAGCACGCGTTTTCAGCACGCTCAGGAGCAAGCGAGCCAACTTCTCTTTTCCCCCTGGAAGCCTGCCTGTGTTCACCTGCAGCCCTGCTAACATCTGCATTTCCCTCTCAAGGCAAACCCACCCCTTTGACTGTGCTTTAATGAATTGTCTGCATAATCCAGGAGGAGAGTCTTTCCAGCATTCTGACCCACCATCCATTAGGATGTGGTCATTATAAGTTAGAACGATCTGTAACTCTTTAAAAATCTAAAAAGAAATGTTTCGTTGTTGTTTCTGTTTCATGTGTTCTACTTTTTCCTCGGGACCGCCAGTTCTCATTGTGTGACATTTCCATTACTTCTCGTTTACCATCACGTAGAGCGCTCTTACCTGTGGGCCTCGCCCTGACAACGTAGCTTTCACTTTTCTAAGTCTCTCCTCCGCACCACTGATTCGTTTTTCTGTTTGGCATATTGGGATCCTTCCTATTTCTAATGCCACCGAAAATCCCACAGCGCGTTTTGAGGCTGTCTGGAATTCCTTCTTGGATTTAATCTGTTCTTCCAAGGCTCAGTTTTCCTCAAGTCCCTGTTTCCTTCAGTTTGCCTGAGAGCTTCATGCTGTTGCTGCGTCAGATTTTTTACACATTCCATCATTAATCTTTTTGAAATAAATCTTTTACGTGCCTTAAATTACTGTTCTTTCACGTCTGAGTACTTTCCGTCATCCTGCTGCTCAAGGCTGGTGCGGGGGTGAGTTCTCGAGCCCCTGCCCGCTGACCTGGTCACGGTTAGACCCTGACAATCTGTCGGCCTCCTGGGGACTCCTTTGCACAGGAGGAGCTCCCAGTCATGCAGCGCCCTCCCCGACAGCCTGCAGCTCCCCGTCAAAGTGACCACCATCTCTACCAGTTTCCACCAACCATCCCAGACTTCAGAGGTGTGCTTACTGAGTCATCTGTGTCTTCATTTCTCTATCTGTGGAGTAAGGAATGCTGGAGAGGACAGCGTAGCAGCGATCAAGCAAGACCAGGTCTTGGGTTCTTTTGGAGAGGGTCCTAGGCAGGGGAAGCTTCCGTCTGCCTCTGACGGGCTCCTCCTTTTGGGAAGAGGAGGGGCTTGTGCTGGTGTCTCTCCCCAGTCTGACATACACTGGTCCACAGTTCAGGGTCAAATGTCATATGCAAGGGACAGCTCTCCCTGGGGCTCCGGGACCCTTCCCTCTCCACTAGGTGGGAAGTAAATAGAGGCTCTTCTTGCTGAGCTGTCTTGAAGCTTAGATCTGGGGGAGGGGGCTTTCAGGAAGGTCTTTCTTACTTTGGATCCCAGCGGCATTCTCGGCCCACCGAAAGACAAGGCTGGTGCTGTGATCCTTATTTGAGTGCTATCTCTATTTCTCAGTTCCTTTAGAATGCTCAAGAGAGGAGAGGACGTTGTCCCCTCAGAGCTCTAAATGCCACAAGGAGAGAAGGGTGCTCCTTTGTTGAGAGGCCTGTATTTTTCCACGTACAGCAGCAGGAAGGGGGGCTGGCAGGACTCCGGGCCTGTTAGAGCCGTAACAGAATGGTGGGTGACCTGTCACAGGGGATGGGCCTTACACCTGGAGCCAGCACAGGCTTACCCAAGAGTTCCAACTCTGGAAATTCAGATGTTCCTCAAGGGCTGGGGCAAGTTCACCTCCAAGCAAACGTAGTCCAGTGCCTGGAATCCTTGGCCTTTGTACTGTGGGTGCCAAGCACTGACAGGCTGAACTAGGTCCTGTTCCTCTCAATATGCTTTACTCATGTTCAGGGTCAAAGAGGGACTATTGAAGGTCTAATCTATACAATTCTATGACCCATTACAGTTTCTTAAAGCCCCCACCCCTTTCACCCAGCGTTTAAGACAACAGACCACCTGAGCTCAGATGCTGGTTCCATCTTTTAGTGGCACGTGACCTTGGGCAAGTTATTTAAAATGGTGTATTCTACAGATTTCCTCATCTTTAAAATGGAAATAATGAGCCTGGGTAGCTCAGTTGGTTAAGCATCCGACCCTTGATTTCAGCTTAGGCTATGATCTTAGGGTGGTGAGATCAAGCCCCATGTTGGGCTCTGTGGTCAGCAGGGAGTCTGCTTGAGATTCTCTTTCTCTCTCTTCCTTTGTCCCCCCCCAATAAATAAATAAATAAATAAATAAATAAATAAAATATAAGAAAAATAAGATAGGGATTATATAGGGACTCCTTTACTGGCCCACAGCCAGTACTCAAGGCATGTTATCTATGATTTGTTAATAGTACTGTTAGCTTGATCACGATTGTGGATTTCAAAGACCCAGACTCTGGATCAGAGACCCAGTGGGTTGAAGGGATCCAGCAATGAATAGATACAGAGGAAGGGGGCCTCCAGCCCTGAGGATGATGTGTCAGCTTGCCATGGAGTAAAAAATCATGGACATGATTACAGACTTACGGGGATAAGGGGGCACATTTGGAAGGTCTGTCTCTGGGACGCTGTGGTTTCAGGAGACAGGTTCACTCAGAGGCAGAGTGAAGAAACAGGGAGAGGGGAAGAGGCTTCCGAATTTGGCAGAAAACTCTCACTCAGATTTTTAGGAGGACATCGCAAACTTAGAGAGGAGGAAATCAACCTACAAAGACAGGCTCTATGCTACAGTGAACCACCAGGAAATGGGAAAGACGTGGGTGTTCTGTGACCCGTCTGCGTGAGGCCACAAGACAGAAGGCCAGGGTCAGTGGGCCGCTGGCCTCGAAGGGCAGAAGGGGCCATGTTACAAGGAGCAGCACAACCTCAAACTTCTGGGGCAAAGAGGTGGGAAGGCTGCTGTCTCTGTCACTGAACAGCCTGTCACTTTGGGTCTGAAAACTCTAATCTGAGGACAGGTGGTGGCTGGGGCGGCACTGGGTCGGAGGACACGGGGGTCACCGCTGGACCCTAGAGCAAAGGCGCTAACTACGGAGTCACTGACCCTTTGCTGGGAAGCGAGGCTCAAACAGGAAGCATCTCCACACAGGCTTCCCTGTTGCCATTAAGCAGAGAGAAGGACCCTCCAAATGTAAATGAGAGCCACCCCGCCTGCTGAACAGCCTGCACAGGGTTTCCGAGCCGCTAGAATACACTGGAACACGCTCCCTGGCCCTCAGGCCCTGTGTTTTCTGACTTGTGCCCCCTCTGTCCTGTCTCCCTCCTGCCATTTTGCCTGTTCATTGCCCCCACAAACAGGTGCCAAATGCCTGTGGTGTGGCAGGCACTCGCTTCAGATGCATGGATAAGCAGGAAAGCCACAGAAGCAAGAGCCACAGAACCACACGTGCACACACATACGCATGTGCACACACACACACTCACACGCACACACACGCACGGTCTCAGACAGCTGGGACCTAGATTACGGCAAGTTTACACACGTGTGATGTGTTTCAACAAAGAGCTGCCTGTGCTCTTTCTCCAGATCTTCACATGGCACGTTCCCTATATTTGTTTTCCTGTCTGTTCTTACTTTCTAAGCAGATATCACTACCTGAAAAAAGTTGGGGGTGCGGGTTTTGTTATTGTTTCCTCTCCCACTAGACTGCAAATTCCGAGAGCAGTGACATTATTGCCTATAGTATTCCCAGTTTCTAGGATGGCTCATAGTATGTTCTCAATAAATATTTGATGAATTAATTAATTCTCGAGAAGGCAGAAGCAGGGAAGACATGGTTCGGATGCAGCTGAGGATGGAGAGATGCATAAAGAGTGGGATGTTGTGAGCCCATAATTTTGCTCACGGGTTGGTCTGCTGTAAGTGTGTGACGGTAAGCTTGCTCCTTGCGGAAGGGAGGGAGTGGCCAGAGTCCACACTGGGTTCTGCAGGATGCTTCTGGGAATAAAGCAATTAGGGAAATGGAAATTAAAAAAATATTAAGAAGGGATGCCTGGGTGGCTCAGTCGATTAAGCATCTGCCTTTGGCTCGGGTCCTGGGATCGAGTCCCACATTGGACTCTTTGCTCAGCAAAGAGTCTGCTTCTCCCTCTGCCTCTGCTGCTCCCCCTGGTTGTGCTCTCTCTCTGTGACAAATAAATAAATAAAATCTTAAAAAAATATTAAGAATAAATGTTGGAGTAGGCAGTTAGTTAAGTTCTAACGGGAGACCGGGAGGTCTGCAACAAGAAGTCCTGGCCAGCTATGGGAAGGTCAGAGGCCCTCCACAAGAAGCCAGATCAAACCAGATAGGCCCAAGATGGCGGATGCCATGACAGGAAACCCCTGACCAAACAAGGAAGAAAAAGCTCAAAACCCTGCTTCCTGCCCCAAGTAATAAATACTCTGTCCCCTAGTTAACAACTATCAATACAAGATAGAAACCCAACCCCCGGGGCATGCATATCTCTCTTCTCTCTTCTCTCTCTCTCTCTCTCTCTCTCTCTCTCTCTCTCTCGGCTGCTCTCCTATCTTGAGAGTGTACTTTTACCTTTAATAAACTTGCCTGCTTGTGTAACTTGTCCACTGTGCTGCGTGTCTGTCCTTGAATTCATTCTCGTGACAAGACTGAGAACCTTCTGCGACTCCTTGGGGTCTGGCTGGGTCGAGGTCCCAGGGCCTGGGGTTTCCCCGGTTTCCCCGGCAACATGAGTAGGGCAGATAAGGGGATGAAGAGAACACTGTCTTGATGCACTGGGAGTAATGCATGGAATTGTTGAATCATCACATCATACACTTAAAACTAGTAACACTCTATTTTAACGATACTTCAATAAAAATAAAGAAAAAAATTTTTAAAGAAAAAGTGGGGTAGACAATAGGGGGATCAGGTAGCTTCAGGAGAAATCTGCCTGTTGCTGCTTTGCCAATTGCAGACCATTACACATCCCTCAATTTTTCAGACACAAGTATTTCAAATGCTAATCACCACAACAAGAGGCAGGACACAGGTTGCTGAATTTCCCCCGGGACATTGCAGCATGATGAACTTCTTCATGAGAGGGTGATTTCTTTTAAGTGTGTGTGTGTGTGTGTGTGTGTGTGTGTGTGTGACATGTGCTTACTCATTGATGCTGAAATTTGGCTAGAGTCTCTTTTGTTTTTAGATCAAAGTATAATGAAGGGGAACAGAATATGGCACCTCAAAGCACGCCTCTTTGGCATATTCACTATTTTGAGCTGGTTATTTTTAAGGAACAGCAAACATAGGAGGCACTCTGAAAACAGAGTAGAAGCAACCCTATTGTAAAAGACATTTGCCTTTATGAGGGGAATCTCCATTCGTAAGGGTGTCTCCCTCTCTGTACCAGGAAGATGGGGATGACTCAGTCTCTTGACTCTCTTATCAGTGGAGAAGGTCAGGAGGATATAAATCTGCATAACAACTTCATTCTTGTTCATTGTGCTTTTCCTGGTGACTCCCCACCCCCAAGGCCTTCCTTTGTCTTTCGGTGGACTAGGTATTTAATTTGTTGGCTTGGGCCATTTTGGAGAGTTTCTCTGTTTTCCTGGTTGTCTCCCACACAGACAGGAAGAACACGTTATTAAGTTTCTGTTTGTTTTTCTCCTATTAATCTGTCTTTTATTACAGGGGGTCTCAGCCAAGAACCTAGAAGGGTAGAGGGAAAATTATTCTGCCTCCCCTACAATAATATACATATAAAAATGCACAAATCACAAGTGTGTAGCTCGGTAAAATTTCCCAAGGTGGAAGATTCCCACGCCAGTATGGACTCGTAGGTTAGTTTGGCTCCTTTCTATCGTATAGCACCTTCACCTGAATGAGAATGGTCATTGTCAGCGTCCACTTCTGGTTCCTAAGCTCAAAGGGAATGTTTTCAATAATTTGTGGTGAAGTATGATGTTTGCCCCATGCTTTTTTTTTTTTTTTAAAGTACCCTTGTATCTTCTTATGGCAAAAGAGAAAGTTCAGCCTTGCAAACAGGCCTTTGCAAGGATCACAGTCTTGGGCCTGTTCTGCTAACATTTTCCTGTGCAAGCTCGCATTCCTTTGGCACTGTCAGCTACTTTGACAGGCAATATGTAATGTGATGGAAGGATAAGACCTTTGCCCTGGCTTATTCTTCTGTTGGTGAGTTTGAGAGTGGGAATGGGGTAGAACTCAGAGTAAAGAGCTTCTAGTATTGTAAGATGGTCTCATTTTCTGTTCATTCCACCCACCAGGTGACCCTGTCCTTTTGTCCCCCTGCCCACCTAGCCCAAGTACTTCTGCTTTCCAGAGGCCCTCTCTTACATCGGATTTTTCCTCAGGTGAGACTAGGGGAGGAGGGTGTGGAAGGGAAAGCTCGGTAATTGGCCTGACTGTGCGCGCTTCCTGTCATCAGCTCTCTGCCTCCTGTGGAAGCACCTCGGTTTACCCGGTGCGACACCACAGTTTATGGCTGGAGCTGGCACCTGGAGGGCCAGTCGTCCTCTCGGACAATGTGGGGAAGAGGATAGAAGGTGCAAGTGGACGACTGCTTCCTGAAACTCCCCCAGATGTGCGGCCTGGCTCCCTTTTGCTGGAACCTTCTTCTTTCCTTTCCCACTGGGGCTCAGTCACCTTATCTTCCGAAGCACTTCTCCCACTTGTCCTGGAATCCAGAGGTCTCCCTCTCATTCTGGTGGCTTCCCCAGAGTTTGGTTCAAAAGAGGGAGCCACGAGTCCACGCTGGTTTGTCATATTCTACAGAACTGTCAATCTCTTGAGGGAGAAACTTAATAGGAGAGTCCTAAGATCCATACGAAGGAAAGAGGATTGTTATTGAAGGACAAGACATGAATAAATTGAAGAGATGTGTCATATTTCTGGACGGGGAGACTTCATATGATAAAAATCTCAGTCATTCCAAGGATGTCAATCATTCCTAAAGTAATATAGAAATTTAATTTAATTTGAATAAAATTTCCAGCTTATTTTAATCAAAGAAAATAAATCCGAAATTGACCTTGAAGAATAAATGTGTGTTAAATGGCAAGAAATTTTTTGAAAAAGAAAAAAAAAAATAGTGAGGGGAACTTGTTTTTTTTTTTTTTTTAAATAGAGAGCAGAGCTTCCTATCTCTAAAGCCACTAGAATCAAATCAATATGGCATTTGGATAGGAATTGACAACAGACCAATGGAACACAAATAAGAACTCAGAGACAGATCGAGGTATATATGGAGCATATACACAGTGCATTTTAGGGGAGGAAAGGTAATTTAGGCAATAATTAATGTTGGAACTGCTGTCTATCTGTTTGAACTAGAATAAAGTTAAATCTTAACTTTGTATAATATACAAAACTAAAAATTTGAAGGGCTAAATCTTATATATAGAACAAGAAAACACCAAAACATATTAAAAATTTTAGGAAAATACATGTAAAGTCTCCAGGTCATGGAGACTTTTCTGAGCAATGCAGGAAACCCATGGCTACTATAAAGCCCTACTAAGGCCAAAGTCAATATAAACACAAGAAATACCAAATGGCAAACTGGGAGAATATTCTCTCTCCTCTCTTCTCTGTGTGTGTGTGTGTGTGTGTGTGTGTGTGTGTGTGTGTATCAAAGGGGTAATATCTTTAATATACTAAAACGACTTACAAATAAATAAGAAAATTAAATGTCCAGTGGTTACATGTGACAGGACAGTCACAGGACATATATTGCAGATGGCCAGAAAAGATCCGAAATGACACTCAATCTTACTTGTAATCCAAGAAATGCAATTTAAAGACAACAAATTATTGAACATTACATCTGAAACTAATGATGTACTATATGTTGGCTAATTGAATTTAAATTAAAAAGATAAAAATAAAACAACAACAACGAAAAATCAAGACAACAATAGTACACTACTTTTTAAATGTTACTAGATTGGCAAAAAAAGTTGTTGATATCCAGTCATCACTAAGTTCTGGGGAAATAGGCAGTTTTGTGTAGTCGTGCTGGGAGTGTAAATATTTACAGAAGCTTTTTGGAATTTAACTTGACAGTGCCTATTACAACTTTGAGACGCTCATATTCTTGGACCCAGTAATTCTGCTCGTAGAAACCGATCTTGCGTCAGGAAGATGAAAGTTCATGAGGAGGTATGTAAAAAGATACTCATTATGGAGCACTCACAACAAACATTTGGAAAAACACAGGTGTTCATCAATAGGGATTGTTGACAATGGTTGAATAGATTATGCTACAGTCATGCTACGGAATTCTCTGCAGCTCCTAGGAGACAGCGAGACCGATGTACCACTCAGGATAAACATTCAGGGAGAAAAGACCGTTGCAGACCCGCTTTGTAGCGTAATTCCATTCTGCGACACAAAACCATGTTTATGTCTGTGTGCATACAGATAGTAGGTAGGTAGGTAGATAGATAGATAGATAAAAGGTCAATCTGTATAAAGGCAAGATAAGTTGGGACAGACTTCATGTTACAATAAATAGGCGGAAGTGGGAATTCTATGACTTTATTTTACAATATTTGAAGTGATAGGGTTGCGTCAGTCAGGGTTCCATGTAGGAAAGAGGAACCATTCTAAATATCTTAAGTGGGGAAGGATTTAACACCGGCAACTAAGTGTTCACAGAGTCAGTGGGAGAACTGAAAGAGTAGCCTCTTGGATAACCTCTGAGGATGGAAATGACTCCTGGGATGACTGAGAAGCGATGCACGGGGTCTCCATTGAGGCCTCTGCTGGGACCCCAAGCTCAAGAACGCAATCCCCCCTCACACCTGTTAGAGGGGCTATCCTAAAAAAGTGAGACATAACCAGTGTTGGCCAGGATGTGGGGAGGAGGCGACCCTCACGCTCTGTTGGTGAGAGTGTACGCCGGTGCTGTTACTGTGGAAAACAGCAGGGAGGTTCCTCGAAAAATTAAAAATAGGGCCCTCATATGATCCAGCAATCCCACTTCTGGGCATATTTCCAGAAGAAATGAATTACTACATTGGAGAGATATCTGCATCTCCATATTTATGGCAGCACGGAGGTGACTATCTGCACTTGTCAAGACATGGAGAAAACCTAAGTGCCCACTGATGGACGAATGGACAAAGGAAATGTGGGATGCATGCATAATGGGATGTTATTCAACAACAAGAAAGAAGGAACTGTTGCCATTTGCAACAACATGGATGGAGTTGAGGGCATTATGTTCAGTGAGATAGACCAGAGAAAGGTAGACATTGTATAACCTTACTTAGGTGGAATCTAAAGGTGGTTGTCAGAGGCAAGAAGTTGGGGGAAATGGGTGAAAGTGGTCAAAAGGTATAAACTTTCAGTGATAAGATAGTTAAGTTCTAGGCATGTCAGTTACAGCATGGTAACTATAGTTAACTGTATTTTATTTTTGAAAAACGGTAAGAGAGTAGGTTTTCAAAGTTCTGATCTCAAGAACAAAACTTGTAACTATGTGAGTTGATGAATGTTAACTCAGCATTTTGTGGAATTGTTTCTCAATATATACGTAAGTCAAGTCATTATGCTGTTTACCTTAAGCTAATACAAAGTTATAGGTCAATTACATCTCCTTAAAATTGGAAAGCAAATTAAAAAATGAACAAAACCAACCCAAATCCCCACAATCCCATAGTTACTATCCCAGGATCAGAGAGCTAAATAATAATAATAATAATAATAATAATAACAACAACAACAACAGTGGCAGCCTTTTCTCCCTTCCCCAGCACCGGGAGTACTGCAGAAGGGGCACTAGGAACACTGCCCCTAAGAAATCTCTTATTTCTGTGATTTTGTTAGCCAGCAACATCTATCTGAAAAGGGAGGCGGGAGGCCTCCATGTCAGTTCCACCTTCCAAAATGCATGTAAGTTCATGAATCGTCAGAATCTGATTCACATCGACAATCTAAGCTGCAGGGGAGCCAAGGACACGTGGAGTGTCGCTTCTCATCATTCCAACAGAGAACGTGGATGGAGATTGAGTGGAACAATCCACAGGATCCGCCACGGGGATTATGCACAAAGTTGACTTTGTCGTATCTTCTAGTGCTTCGATATGGGTGTACGCTCATAACGCATTCGCGAGAAAGAATAGACATCGATATCCACTTTTCTCTCTTTTTTTAAAGAAGATTTATTTATTTAAGAGAGACAGAGAGGGAAAGAGNAGGGCAGAGGGAGAGGGAAACAAGCAGACTCTCTGCTGAGCAGGGAGCCCAAAGCGGGGTTTGATGCCAGGACCCTGAGATGGTGACCCGAGCCAAAATCAAGAGTCAGACGCTTAACCAGCTGAGTCACCCAGGCGCGTCTCCCATTTTTTAAATAAGGAAAACACACACATACACAGATATATGTGCACGGGCTTAGAAAAATATAAAGGATTCAAACAAAAATGATAGAAGTGCTTTTTGTTTCAAACTAGGGATTCAAACAAAGATGATAAAAGTGGAAAGGATTACAGGCAGTTTGAAAAAATCATTGGCATTTTCTGGGGCGCCTGGATGGCTCAGTTGGTTGGGTGTCTGACACTTGGTTTTGGCTCAGGTGGTGATCTCAGGGCTGCAGGATCGAGCCTGCATCTGGCTCCATGCTCAGTGGGGCATCTACCCGAGATTCTCTCTCTCTGCCCTTCTCCCCCATCTCTTATAAATAAATAAATTTTTTGAAAAAATAATCATTGGCATTTTCTATAATAAATACATCTTGATTTTAAAAATTAATAAACTATTTTTTCGAGCAGTCGTAGGTTCACAGCAAGATTGAGCAGAAAGTGCAAAGTTTCCAAATATCTCCTGCCCCTACGTGTGCAACACGTCCCCTGACATGGGTCCTCACCAGCATTTATCATCAGTGCTGGACCTACATGGACACATCATTATCACCCAGAGTCTATGGTTTATGTAAGAGTTCACTCTTGCACATTCTGTGGCTTTGGATAAATGCTTCATGACGTGTATCCAGCATTATAGAAGCCTACAGAGCCGTCTCACTGCCTGGAAGGTCCCCTGTGTCTGCCTGTTCACCCCCCTCTCCCCCGACCCTTAGCCCTGGCAACCACAGATCTTTTCCCTGTGTCCACGGTTTTGCCTTCTCCTGAATGTCATAGAGCTGGAATCCTATAGAACGTCGCCTGTACCCTGACTTCTTTGACTTAGCAGTATGCATTTCAGTTTTATCTGGCTTTTTAAAAAGTGGAATAAATGTTAAACATTGTTCAAAGACACAGTTTAGAGGATGAATTCCCAGATCATGCAGCCTTTGAGTTCGTGTTATATTCTGACCTATTTTATGAGCTTCTGTGAACGCTGCCATGAATACGGTTCTTGTGAGCCGAATGTTAGCCTCACTGCTTCTAGACTGATGCAATGAATCGTTGAAATGAGGGGGTGGGCAGGACGCCCCGTTACTGCTTTGTCTTTCTCGGGGAGAGCGGCTGGATTTAATTTCCCCTGGATCCTGTTCAGCCCAGTGGGTCAGTAGAAATAATTCGAGTAGGGCAATGTGGAAATATCGAAGTCTCCTTCATCTTATTTCCTGTCCCCACCTCTTCAAGAAAGACAGGTTCTAATTGATGGGCTACATTTGAAGACTTGGATGGCTCTTGGTTTGCTGAGTTAAAAAAATGCCATCTCTCCCGTCTTCTCTCATGACATCCGAGTGTAGGCGAGCCAGAACCTCAGCCTGCCTCCGCCTGTCTCGGCTGAGGTCTGTCTGCCTGCTCTCTTGAACCTTCTGCTGTTCTTGTCATGCTCCAGGACAACGTCACCAAACTCTCTGCGCTTGGTGACTTTGTGGGTGTGTGACCCGTATAGTCGCTCACAGAAGGGAGCCATACTTAGTTTAATCCTTGGCTGTAACAATCTTGGAATTCTTAAATATTTGGAACAAGGGACCCTGCATTTTCATTTGGCTCAAGGTCCTACAAATTACGTACCTGGTCTTGCCTGAACACATCACTTTGCCTGTCCCTGGGTTGTGGTCGCTCCTGTTGGAGATCCCTGATTCCGAGACCCTTAGCATGTACTTCAAGGTCTGTTACGAATTTGCACCTACTCATTTCTCTGTTCTTTCCTTTTCCTCCTTGTATGTTAAGCCCCCCCTCCCCCAATGGAGCCATTTGCTCTTCCTTTGCCTTTGCACGGAGCCTTTCTTATACTTGAATGCTTGTCCCTGCCTTATACATCTGGAAAACTCCACATCTTAAAAACCAGCTCAGATGTAACCGCTGTGGGATTCCTTGCCGGATCCATTAGTGCTTTGAGAGCGAAGAGGCCAGTGTCTGATGAGATGAATCCGTAGGTAAGGTTATCTCTTTCCAAACACAAAACCCAGTACCCTATATCATAGTCTGTGTTCCTCAAGTGTTTGCTGAATTAAATAGATACAAAGGGTACTAGGCAGAGCTCTTTTGTTGCAAGGGAGGGAACCTAACTTAAAGCTTCATAAGCCAAATCAGGAATCTACTTGTCAGGGAACCAAACTGCCAAAAGAAGGAGGCATAGCTGGGCCTTGAGGATCGCGGGACCCGGGCTGGAATGTTGCGAAGGCTTTCTCCCACCTGTGCTTCTCTCTGTTTCTCTCTGCGTGCTCTGTCCTCTCACACCTGGTTCTTCCCCGGGGGCTGGGAATGTGTCACTAGGTGCACACCTCACATCTTTGTTCTAGAAGTTTGAAGTGATCCAGGAAATAGCCCAGACCAGTTCAGGTTGGGCCAGGAGTCCATCCCTGGACCCACCACCGATCCCAGGTTCTCAATCTTCCTGGGTTGTGCGTGTGTGACAGTGAGGGAGAGAGCAGGTGGAATCCCAGAGTCTGGACTCGCCAGATTCTTGGAAGGTTTTCCCCTCCAGCTTTATCGGGATAGCATCGACACGGAACTCTGTGAGCGAGTTTAAGGTGTACACCGTGTTGATTTGACACACTTACCTATCGCAAGAATGATGACCGCCACAGTGCTAGGGCAGCTCCTTTTCTTCTTCTCTGTACTTTGCCCTTTCACACACACAATTGCCACAAGTGACTTCAAATTCCTGCCACGGTTTCATCCAGTCAAGTGTGTGTCTATAGCTATGTTTAGTTTGCCTACTTTTTTTTTTTTTTAAAGACTTTATTTATTCATTCAACAGAGAGAGAGAGACAGCCAGCGAGAGAGGGAACACAAGCAGGGGGAGTGGGAGAGGAAGAAGCAGGCTCCCAGAGGAAGAGCCTGATGCGGGGCTCGATCCCAGAACCCGGGATCACGCCCTGAGCCGAAGGCAGACGCTTAACGACTGAGCCACCCAGGCGCCCCTAGTTTGCCTACTTTCAATAACACAAAACTGCATTTCTTAGTTTTCCCATTTTACGGTCATTATCCATTTCCCTCCTTAAATTATGAACATTAAAGAATTGCGTTTTGAGGTGAGAGCATGGATCCGTCACTTAGGAAAGACAGGTTGCAATGTGAGCTCGGAATCACTGCAAGCAAGTAGGATCATCAGGGAAATTCAGACAAGCCCTTGTCAGGGAGGGCGTGGCAGACACGACACTGTCTCTCATGAGCTGAACAGAGAAGACAACAAAACTACCCCTTGTCATAATGAGCGAATTGGCAGCAAATAGCATTCACATGATAAAAGGCTTAGGATATTTTTGGAAGCCTGTTCAAATATAGATTTTCCTTATGTTTAAATGTGAATCAACATAAAACAGCCACTTCTCCATCACAGAATCCACACTCAGCTGGGCTCGTAACTTTTGGAGGCTCCGTTCGAAATCTCAGGAAGAATATTTACATGTGGTCATCTCCCCCCATTTGTTTCCTATAAAAATCTGAAATAATTTTTATAGTTTTGTTTTTGAGATCATTTAACTGAAAGGAACTTATTTAATTTAGGTTTGGCTATCTTTTTTGCACCATCATACTTGGGAAATTTTTGGAAGGGAGAAATTCTATCCCCAAATACTTAAATGCTGCATATTCAGCTAAGTGTTCGGTTTTTATAAGTTATTTTCTAAGGGGAATGTATTATGAACAGGGAAATGGTTTTGAACATTGTTCCCACCCCTCCCCCCAAACCAGCCCTATATATTCATACTGAATTCATGGCAGGTGTTGGTCAGAGTTTACAAAATAAGGACTGATTTATTACTTAGCGATAGAGAGAAAAAAAAGATGTCTTTAGAAAGGATAAATATCTAGATAAGGTGACTTGATTAAATCCTTACCTTTTTTTTTTTAATGATTTTTTATTATATTATGTTACTCACCATACAGTACATCCCCAGTTTCCGATGTAAGGCTCGATGATTCATTAGTTGTGTATAACACCCAGTGCGCCATGCAATACGTGCCCTCCTTACTACCCATCACCAGCCTATCCCATTCCCCCACCCCCCTCCCCTCTGAGGCCCTCAGTTTGTTTCTCAGAGTCCATAGTCTCTCATGTTTCATTCCCCCTTCTGATTACCCCCCCTTTCTTTATCCCTTTCTTCCCCTACCGATCATCCTAGTTCTTATGTTCCATAGATGAGAGAAACCATATGATAATTGTCTTTCTCTGCTTGACTTATTTTGCTTAGCATTATCTCCTCCAGTCCTGTCCATGTTGCAGCAAATGTTGAGAATTCGTTCTTTCTGATGGCTGAGTAATATTCCATTGTATATATGGACCACAGCTTCTTAATCCAGTCATCTGTTGAAGGGCATCTCGGCTCCTTCCACGTGATTAAATCCTTATCTTAATCATTGAGAAAGGGGCCACAAATTTGACTTACCTAGCAATTCGTAGGAGCTTGAATATTCTCAATAAACAGCTGAAGGCAAAACGATTAAGGTTTTTAGGGCATATAACAAACCAGCGGAATGAAGATTGTGTTTGAGAGTTAGTGACAGGTGATGATGGAGACAGAGTCATTTGAAATTCTTTATTCATCGGGATGTGATAAAAATTCTGACTTGGTGGTCAAATGAAGAGCAACATCATTACCAGCTTTCTTCTTTGGAAACAAATATCTAGGCAAGTATTGTCCCCAAACAGTAACATAAACGGGTCAGTGGATCAGCAGGTATTTTATCTGACAAATGGCAAACGACAAAAGCTACGGAATTTCTCAGTAAGAAAAGACGCTGATCAAAATTTCCACCAAGTACAGGTTGTAAACATTGGCGTCTCGGCGCCGTCTGCGGGCCCTCACCCGGGTGATCACTGGGCTACACGGTGAAAGGTTAAAGCAGACACATGGCCTCTCCCCTCACCAGACAAAACCCACCACCCCAGAACCGGATGCTCTTTGTATCCACACGAATGAGCCTCGACTCTTGCAATATGGTATCAAGACAGACCAGAGCAATCGTCTGGTCGCCGAATCTGGTTTATTAGGTGTCAGTTCAGTTCGATTCAGCTCAGGTCTTCGAAGCGACATGTTTAGTACAACCACCTCTTAACCTTGCAGGGCAGTGAGACAGGTGGGACACGGCTGGGCTAGTTCATGTGATTTTGAGTCATTTTTAACCTAAATTGGATGGAAAAAAAATCAATATAGTAGACATCAGAATGCAAAAGAAACACTCGTTTTTGGCTGAAGCACAAAACTGGTGAGACACTTGGTGTTTGTGGCAGATTTGCCTCACAATGCAACCTGTGGTTTCCGGAAGGATCCATGTTCACTTTTACCGATTTTAAGGTAAAATTTTAAGGTGTT
The DNA here is from genome assembly GCF_017311325.1 of Ursus maritimus. Taxonomy (NCBI): domain Eukaryota; kingdom Metazoa; phylum Chordata; class Mammalia; order Carnivora; family Ursidae; genus Ursus; species Ursus maritimus. The sequence continues at coordinate 43,652,636 of NW_024424452.1, read as the reverse complement.
GTACAGGCAAAGTGCTCTGGGTTGGGTGTTCTGAAGTCAAAGTTTGAGGCACACTGACGGTCCGAGGGCAAAGCATACAACAGGAAGTGAGGTTTACGGCGGAGAGGGGAAGTGGAGCACAAGAAAAACTGGGATGGAGAGGTACCCCCAAGAGTTGACAGTGTGAGGAAAATATCCTCCCCGTCACCCTTACTGTGTGCTTCTTTCTTGTCCTGAGGTTGGGTCCCTAAGCAAGTTCCACACAAAAGTAGGACCTGGATTCTCCCACTAAAGATCTAGATATTTCCACAGCTGGTCTTAACTCCTAGGAGGTGAAGGTGGAGATCAGCTGAGAAGAGAGGAATCTCGTTCCTATGTTTGGTCCCTGCTTGCTTTGGCCTGGACTCAGAGGACAGAAATGCGTCAGGGTCTTCCTCGGCTCCTGCCTCAGGCGTCCCCCTGAGCTGGGAGAGAAGTGGGCTGAGGCCACCTGAGGAGGATACGCCAGGACCTGTGGGCTCTGAGAAGAGGCATATCCAGGAACCAGATCAAGGGGTCACGGTGAGTTACTTTTTATTGTTTTTGAGAATTTAGTAATGTTTTCCTAAACACGACAGTATGGGCTTAGTTGTGTTATGAGGAACTGAGGGAAGGACTTATGTCTGTCTTGGGGTTCAGTCAATGGTCTCAGAGGTCCATTCCACAGTGATGACAGAGGGCCTCTCCGGAAGGCGAATTTCAGGGAATGAGAGTTGGGGCTACCCAATCCAGCCATTCATCACATCGTAGGTTTTTCCATAGGTTTTTCTCTGAGGGCTTTGAAGAGATGAGGAGCGTGGCAGACTGGCAGAGCCACCCGACTGTCCTGGCAGAAGCGCTAGGAAGAAGCAACCGAAGAAGAGAAGGTGGGTTTCTGGAAGCGTTGGGCAATTATTTATTTCTTAATGAACCCCTTTTCCCCCTTTGTTCGGGCAAAAACTACTCATTTAATGTCTCTTGAAATAGAAGGGTGATTATGGTGTATGGCACATCATGAAATGAGATATTGAATGAATGAATGAATGAATGAATGAATGAATGAAGGCCTTGGCCTGTACAGCTCACATTGAGGGAAACACACACAGACAGCTGTATTCCAGCGAGATGTGTGTAGTAACAGATTAGTGAATCATGAACTGCAGGAGCAAAAACTAACAGAGTGATTTATTTTTCCTCTGAAACAAGGGAGGGGAAGATTGTGGATGGAATCTGAGGGCAAATACCCTTTTGTCCTGGTGGTGAAAACTGGAGAAAAAAATTATAATGAGCAGAACATGGCTTCCTAAAAAAAATGGGTCAATATTTGTGATCATTTACGGTGAAAGTCTTAAGGCTCTGAGATACACGTTTGGATCCCTTCACTTTGTCCAGTTGTGCATAGAAGACAATACAAGGGAAAGGCTCATCTGATCAGACAGCTTTAGAATTTTCTACAGGAAGCTTAGAACATAGAAAACCACACACACCCTGCAAATTTTTTTTTTGAGCGTAGGAAGGAGCCTTTTTATTTTTTATTAAAAAAATTTTTTTTTATTATATTATGTTAGTCATCATACAGTACATCCCCGGTTTTTGATGTAAAGTTTGATGATTCATTAGTTGCGTATAACACCCAGTGCACCATGCAATCCGTGCCCTCCTTACTACCCATCACCGGTCTATCCCATTCCCCCACCCCCCTCCCCTCTGAGGCCCTCAGTTTGTTTCTCATAGTCCATAGTCTCTCATGCTTCATTCCCCCTTCTGATTACCCCCCCCTTTCTTCATCCCCCTCTTCCCCTACCAATCTTTTTTTAAGTAGAAAATTTGCATAGACCTATAACAGTTAAAAAGATTGCCTTATTAATCAAAATTTCCACAGGAAAAAGCCTGGGGCTAGATGGTTTTAGGGTTAATTTTACCAAATGTTTTCCTGAGTTGTTAATGGAAATGTTATAGATACAGAGTTGATCATCTATTAGCATTCAGTTAATATGATATTTATTAATGGACATTGCTGCTATGAACATTGGGGTGCATATGGCCCTTCTCTTCACTACATCTGTATCTTTGGGGTAAATACCCAGTAGTGCAATGGCTGGATCATAGGGTAGCTCAATTTTTAACTTTTTAAGGGACCTCCACACTGTTTTCCAGAGTGGCTGTACCAACTTGCATTCCCACCAACAATGTAGGAGGGATCCCCTTTCTCCACATCCTCTCCAACAATTGTTGTTTCTTGCCTTGTCTATTTTTGCCATTCTAACTGGCGTAAGGTGGTATCTCAGTGTGGTTTTGATTTGAATTTCCTTGATGGCTAATGATTTTGAACATTTTTTCATGTGTCTGTTAGCCATTTGTATGTCTTCATTGGAAAAGTGTCTGTTCATATCTTCTGCCCATTTTTTGATTTGTTTATTTGTTTCTCGTGTATTGAGTTTGAGAAGTTCTTTGTAGATCTTGGATACCAGTCCTTTATCTGTAGTGTCATTTGCAAATATATTCTCCCATTCCGTGGGCTGCCTCTTAGTTTTTCTGACTGTTTCCTTGGCTGTGCAGAAACTTTTAATCTTGATGAAGTCCCATAAATTCATTTTATCTTTTGTTTCTCTTGCCTTTGGGGATGTGTCATGAAAAAGGTTGCTTTGGCCGATGTCGTAGAGGTTGCTGCCTATGTTCTCCTCTAGAATTTTGATGGATTCCTGTCTCACATCGAGGTCTTTCATCCATTTGGAGTTTATTTTTGTGTATGGTGTGAGATAGTGGTCAAGTTTCATTCTCTTGCATGTAGCTGTCCAATTTTCCCAGCACCATTTATTGAAGAGACTGTCTTTTTTCCACTGGATGTTTTTTCCTGCTTTATCAAATATTAGTTGCCCAAAGAGCCGAGGGTCCATTTCTGGGCTCTCTATTCTGTTCCATTGGTCTATGTGTCTGTTTTTGTGCCAGTACCATGCTGTCTTTGTGATCACAGCTTTGTAGTACAGCTCGAAATCCGGCATTGTGATGCCCCCAGCTTTGTTTTTCCTTTTCAACAGTTCCTTGGAGATTCGGGGCCTTTTCTGTTTCCATACAAATTTAAGGACTGTTTGTTCCAGTTCTTTGAAAAATGTCCTTGGTATTTTGATCGGGATAGCATTGAAAGCGTAGATTGCTCTGGGTAGCATGGACATTTTAACTATGTTAATTCTTCCGGTCCATGAGCATGGAATATTTTTCCATCTTTTTGTGTCTTCTTCAATGTCTTTCAAGAGTGATTTATAGTTTCTAGAATATAGATCCTTTACGTCTCTGGTTAAGTTAATTCCAAGGTGATGTATGGTTTTTGGTGCTATTGTAAATGGGATGGATTCCCTAATTTCTCTTTCTTCAGTCTCATTATTCGTGTATAGAAATGCAACTGATTTCTGAGCATTGATTTTGTATCCCGCCACATTACTGAATTGCTCTATAACTTCTAATAGTTTGGGAGTGGATTCTTTTGGGTTTTCCATATAGAGTATCATGTCATCTGCGAAGAGAGACATTTTGACTTCTTCTTTGCCGATCTGGATACCTTTGATCCCTTTTTGTTTTCTGATTGCTGTTGCAAGGACTTCTAGTACTATGTTGAATAATAGTGGCGAGAGTGGGCATCCTTGTCGTGTTCCTGATCTTAAGGGAAAGGCTTCCAGGTTTTCCCCGTTGAGAATGATATTTGCCGTAGGCTTTCCATAGATGGTTTTTATGAGATTGAGGAATGTACCCTCTATCTCTACACTCTGAAGCACACCCTGCAAATCTTGACTAAAACTTTATGTAGATCTTAGGAGATTCTGGTTGCTAGAGAGGACATCTTGCTTTGCATCTGTGGTTTAGAAGTAGGCATGGATAGATGGTTGAGACTTTGGGCATAAAAAGAAGTGTCTACTAGAAAATCAGAGCAAGCTATAGCTGTCCTATATGGCAGAAACTGTAAAACGGGATTAGGACATGTCCGACATGTCTGAGGAAATAGAAGGAGTGTGGCAAGAGGTAATTTGCTCAAGGACTCTTTGTCCTAAAGAGAAGAGACGGTATTTGCTTGGAATATCTGGGGAAACGGGAGGTGGGAGGTTTGCTGAGTGTGTATCTCAGCTTCTTTCTCTGGTGGGGCCCCAGAGACTCATTCTTGAGCTTTTTGGAGATTAGGGGTAATAGGAGGAAGCAAATAAGCTATATTTTTGAAGGACTCAGCCATACAGGAGGGCAAGGAATGCAGATTTGATACTTCATTTAGTTGGGGAGACATCCCCCCCTACATTGTGGGGGAAAGATAGCAAAACTCTGCTGTCTTGAAGACTGAAGAGAGCGCACAGCGTTGGCAGCTGGTGAGGGCCGCCTCAGGAGCCCGAGGTGTAACGTCCCCGGATGGAGATCGGGCTTCTCACAGAGGCCATGGCGTCAGCCCTGGGAGAGAGGTTTTGTGAGCTTCAGAAAAGTGGACGACAGTGAAACGCCAGGAGGGGACTAAACTCACATGAGCACCACGAGGGACCCTGGGGAGGTGACTGAGTCTAACTCTGGGGTTAGGGGACGGGCCACGAAAGCTTTCAGCCGACGTGACTCAGTTCTCTCTCCTGGGTTGGTGAGGCTTGAGAAAAGTCAGATGTTACAGCAACGTCGACAGAGACTTTGCTTTGAGTAAGTGCAAAAACACAAGCTGAGGCTTGGTAATCCCGTCATCAAATCGCAAAACCTTATGAGATGTTGGATATCAGGGGACCTGCGAAAAAGCCTCTAGACGTGAGGAGAACAGACACGAGCTTGTTTATCTTACAGGGATTAAGGACTCTCCCTCTCTTCAGTGGTGTGTAACGAAGAGGCAAATCGTTACACATGGTCTAACCTGAAAGCCAAGTAATTATGACTGTGTGGGTACAATAAACATATTGTTAATATTACAGAACGTGGGCTCAGTCAACCTCGATGGAGCCATTTGCTATTTTTCTAAAGGTCTTTGATAAAGATCTTTCATGTATTCTTGTCTTGAGAGAGATTGACTGAAAGGACCCAGATTTTAGTTTAAAATAATGGTGTCCAGAGAGTAAAACCAGGTAATAAGCCCCATGTATAGGACTTTGTCATTGTGAGGCTATTTTCTCCCTGGGTAGTGCCACTGTTGGTTTGAATGACTGCTTACTACTTCATCCATCACATGTATGCACTGGGGCTCGCTGAGCCGTCCGTTTATGGGGAGAATAGAAACCTTATTCAATAAACTCAGGTGAGCAGGAAACGTCACGTCTCTATTTGCTTTAAATCAAGTTACATAAGCCTCTGGGCTTCCGTCTCATGGAGTTGCTGAGTGTGCTAACTTAGTTATTATTGGGGTTCCTATCCTGATGACCCCAGGTCAGGCCAGCTGCCGGGTGTGCTACACTAACACTCACATATCAGGAAGGCCTGCTAGGTACCCCTGAGATGCCCGCCGTTCAAGCCTCTTGGGCCCTCAAAGTCTGCTCTTCGGCCAGGTGGACCCCTGGTATCTCGGTCGAGGTTGGGAGGTCTGAGGATCTCGAGGTGCATTTCGTAGCCATCCTGTCAGAGACTCTGCTCCCTCCCCACAGGGCTGGTACCCTGTCCCCACTGCACCTGCCAGCTTTGGAGCTTCTCCCAGCCAGGGCCGTTCTCTTCATTTTCCCTGCTTGTCTCCATGGGTCTGTCTCCCTCAACTTCCAGCACGATCTCAGCGGGAGCTCAGGGTTTTGGCGAACACATATTCAATAGGAGATTATCTCTAGCAGTTTTGTTTTCTGTTACAAACCTTCCCTTGACACAAGGCGGCTCAATGCTACTTGCTTGGAATAAGATAATTCCAATATATCGGCCGATAACAACAGCAAATGACAGCCTTCGGGGGTACCCCTGTCTTGTTTATTCAGCGAACAGTGATCCAGCCCTCGCTACATGGCAGACTCTGGAGCAGGACCCCGGAGTGTGACAGTGGGCACAGCACGGTCTCCTGCCGCCGCTCTTCATGGACGTCGTGGAATAGACGGTGTGCAAGTCGATGGCCGACGACAACGCAGTGGACAGATTTGGGAGAGTCATCTAACCTAGAGCTGGGAGGTGCAGAAATCATGCATAGAGGGTGCTTCCCGTGAGTGAGAAGGGGGAAGGGCCAGAGGTAGCCGGTCAAGGAGGATGTGAGTCAGGATGAATGTGTGCAAATGTTCGGGGGAAGAGAGGTCCCGCATGTTTTGAGAACTGGCAGAGCAGCGGGTTCGGGTGCCCAGCGTCTAGGAGCGGTGGCGAGACATGAAGCTAGAGGAGTGACCAGGCTCCATCAGTGGGGAGCTTGTGCGGGCCGTGGTCTCTAGAGCGGAGGGCCTTGGCTCACTTGACGCCCGTCCCAATCTCATTTTTCTACCCTACTTTTCTATAGTGACTGGCAAGTGAAAATCTCAACTTCCTATCCTCTCTTGGATTGGGAGGGCCGTGTGGCCCAGTTCTGGCCAACTGACCCGAGTTCACGTCTATGCTGCTGCTTCACTCCTCTCCTCCTCCTGCCTGGAAGGGCAGCTGTGGCGAGAGGCCCTTGTGGGGAGGGTAGCCCAGGAAGACCTCCCCGAGGGCACTGGGGAGCCGCGGTCTCTCCCTCCTCCAGGACGGCTCGTGAGCGAGGTGGATAAACCCGCACCTGCTTAAGCCACCAGGCTTGAGCTCCAAGCGGTTGGATGGGTGCAAATCCTAATAAAGGAACCAGTAGTATGTTTTAGGTGTGAGAGCAGATGGCTCGGTGTTAGAGTGTTTGCTCTAGTTCCTTTGTGAATGTGGGTTGGAGGGACAAGGCCAGCTGCGGGGCACCAAGGAGAGGGTTGCTGGATGTCCAGGTGGAGGGGGGCAGCATCTGGGGCCAGCCTGAGGCAGCGGTGCTGGAGGGATAGGGCAGGCCTGAGACCTGCTTGTAGGGGAGTCGCCTGGAGGTCAGGGACACAAAGCAGTGGAGAGCTATCCGGCTGGAGCCAGCGGGCAGAATGAACAGCCTAATTGTTTACTTCTCTAAATAATGCTGGAGTTAAAAAAAAAAAAAAGCTTTTTCATATTTGAATATTTTCTTAAAATGGTGGATATGATGAATTTTCCCCATGTCTTCAATCGTGACTATAGACGTTTGCAGTTCCAATAATGCTGGAAATCTCTAATAAATAAGTCATGCCAATTTCTCAGTTTAGGAATGATCCTGCCACCTTGGCCACGGAAACAAAGCCTTTTTTTTTTTTTTTTAAAGATTTTATTTATTTATTTGACAGAGAGAGACAGCCAGCGAGAGAGGGAACACAAGCAGGGGGAGTGGGAGAGGAAGAAGCAGGCTTCCAGCGGAGGAGCCTGATGTGGGGCTTGATCCCAGGACTCCGGGATCATGCCCTTAGCCGAAGGCAGATGCTTAACGACTGCGCCACCCAGGCGCCCCCTGAAACAAAGCCTTAAGAGACAATGTGGAAAATGATTCACGTGCTTGGTGATGTCTAAGTTGTCTAAGACATTCAGGTCCTGAACCTCAGCCCCAGCGTCCTTCCGTCCTTCCATGGAGCAGAGGAGCAGGCAGAGAGAGGCTGGCAGAGCACCCCCCCCTCCCCGGGACCTGCCCAGCAGTGTGCTGCTGAGACTCTGCGAAGCCCATGGGCTGGGGGAGGGCGAACGGAGCTGATGACATGCTTAGCTGTGGGGTTAGAGGCGGCGCAAATCTCCAGTTTCCAATATTGTCCTTTATAAATATAATAGATAATTAAATTTCTTATTTCTGCTCTTTTTGCCCCTTGCACACACATAAGTACAAAAAAGCTTTTGTGTTCTCCGAAGAGGGAGAGAGGAAGAATTCCTACATAACCAAATAATCGTCTGAGGGAGCAGCCCTCGCGGAGATGCCCGAGCCCAAGCGCCGACCCTGTCCTGCGGGGCCAGACTGCGCACACGGTGCCCCCTCGAGTGGGCTGGCGGCCCTGCCCCGGGGCTACGGCGGCTCTTGTTTGCTGCGCATCCATGGGGCCAGGAGTCCCTCCAGGGACTGTGAGGCTCTGGGTGGATGGGACGCCCATGGTGAGGGGTCTGGAGAGGGGACACTCTGGGGTGGCAGAGGCAAGCACTGACCTGAGGCAGGAGAAGATTCCTTCTGGGGGATGGTCTTGGGTAAGAACCAGTCCCTATGTCTACAATGGAGGAATGATGGAAGCAGCCTAGGGGTCCCTCCACTGACGACAGATAAGGAAGATGTGTGTATAGACGATGAAATGTTACTCGGCCATAAAAAAGAATGAACTCTTGCTGTTTGTAACAGATGCAGCTAGAGGGAATAATGCTAAGTGAGGGAAGTCAGTCAGAGAAAGACAAATACACACGATTTCATTCCTATGTGGAATTTAAGAAACAAAACAAATGAGCAAAGGGAGGAAAAAAGAGAGAGAGACAAACTAAGAAACAGACTTTTAACTACAGAGAACACACTGGTGGTCACCAGAGGGGAGGGGGTGGGGCCTGGGGGAAACAGGTGATGGGGAATGAGGAGGGCGCTTGTGATGACCAGGGGTGATGCAGGGAAGCGCTGAACTGCCCTATTGTACACCTGAGACAAAATAACACTGTGTGTGTTAACCATACTGGAATTAAAATAAAATAAAATAAAATAAAACAAAATAAAACAAAAACCTTTCCCTGCCCCCTCCTGGGGCAGTCAGCCTGAGGACACTTTCCTTCGTGCTGCCTCCCTTCTGCATAAGCCCCTAGAAAGCCTTCCCTGAAACTCCAAAAAAACAAAAACAAAAACAAAAAGCACCAGTCGTTGCGGGGAGACCCTGGAGGAGTGACCACGTGGGACTTTGTGTTGTCAGCCGTTGAGACTGGCCGTGCCTATGCTGGCGGGACCTTTGGTCCTTACACCCCGGACGTATGAGGGCTGGTGGCTTGCTCCCCGAGCCCCAGCTGCAGCCCTGGGCGGTGATCCTCTCACACAGCAGCAGTCCTAGGGGGCTTCCTGGAGGGGACTCCAGCTCCAGGTCCCCAACTCTCAAGCCTTTTTGCCTTCACACGCTCGACGGCTGCGCTGTGGACACCGGACACGATCCTTATTACCATCAGAGAATGTACATTGATACTTTTTTTTCCATTAAAATTTACTTGCTCTTAGAATTAAAAAAAGAGTGGAACCATGGTAGACAGATACAAACAGAGCGAGCAAAGAGGCCTGAAAACATAAGCAATCATGTTATCTGCACGTTTCTTCTCAAGTGAAAGGTGATCCATATGACGCACTTTTGGGGGCAGGATTCAGACCCATTGTTCCGGATTCATTTGTTGTGTTGAAAGTGATTTTAGACATATTCCGACATCCTTATTTATTGGCTTTCGCTTGCTGCTGTTACAAATTATCACAAATGTAGCGGTTTCCAACAGCACCGGTACGAGTGTGTCACCCTACGGTTCTGGAGATCAGACGTCCCCAAACTAGGGTGGGGGCGGCTCGGTCGGTTGAGCACTGACTCTTGGATTCGGCTCGGGTCATGATCCTGGGGTCCTGGGATGGAGCCCTGCCTCCGGCTCCACGCTCCGCATGGAGTCTGCTTAAGTCTTTCTCTCCCTCTCCCTCTCCCTCTGTTGCCTCCCTCCTCTTTCTCTTGCTCTCTCTCTTTAAAATGAATTAATAAATCTCAAAAAAAAAAAGTCCCAAACGGATGGCTCCAGCGGCTTTCCCTGCGGCTGCAGGCTGCCTGTGTTCCTTGGCTCAGAGCTCCTTCCTCCGCCTGGAGGGCAACGGCTCAGCATTTTCTCTTCACTCTGACTTCCTGCCTCTTTCTCGGAAGGACCCTTGTCATTATATCGAGCCCACCTGCATGCCAGGATAATCCCTCTACCTCAAGGCTCCTCCTTAATTTAATGACACCTGCGAAGTCCCTTTTGCCACATGAGGTGCCATATTCACAGGTCTCAGGGATTAGGACAGAGATGAGCCTCGAGCCTGTTACATTCATTTTATAGAAGATGGAACTGAGACCTTAAAGAAGAAGACATTTTTAAAAAAAGTCTGGGCTGCTGCTAGCCCCATGGTGCTTTTGTGCAAATGGGTGGAATAAGTCAGGGGTGGGTGCGTGGGTCGGTGGGCGTGTGGGTTGGTGTGTGTGTGGGGAGGTGGCAGGCCTGACGCGCTCCCTCAGTTGCACACCCTTGTGCAGTGCACATCCTGAGCACCACTCCCAGGGGCTGCGCTGGCGAGTTTCTACACTGGGAGGAGTAAGGCTGGTCTCAGGACTTCCTGCTCTGCCTCCCCCGCCTCACGCCTGCTTCCCATCCTCTCATGGCTGCGACTCTCAGAGGCCAGGGATCATCTCAAAAAGGCAGCAGAGGAGATTCCAGACATGTATCGACCATGCTCTTTAAGTGATCAGACCGTGCCACCTTTCCACCCGCCCCTAAGTAGCTTCCAGTCAGCTCAGATATGCCAGACCCGCTCTTTGGTCAACAATAGTGCGATAATCCTATTCCTGTTTGATCTCATCTGTGTCCATAGCACCTGCCCCCCAGTCAGAGCTCCCGTCTTTCACGTGAGACCTGCCAGGTCCTGCTCAATAGCATTGAGGGTTCGGGCCGCACTCAGAGGGCAGGACGTTTGGCTCTGAGGTCTAGAAGTCCCCGGGGCAAGCTCGCCTTTCTAGACGATGATTACAGAGGGTTTTCATCAGCCCTTCGGGGAATGAGGAGACCTCCAGATCCCCAGTGTCCCGTAGAACTTTCTGGGAAAGGCTGTCGTCTGTCGTCTGACGTGGTAGCCACGAGCCCTAGGTGGCTACTGAGCCCTTGAAATGTGACAAGTGTGATGGAGAACTTGCATTCTTTTTTTAAAGATTTATTTATTTATTTATTAGACAGAGACAGCCAGCGAGAGAGGGAACACAGCAGGGGGAGCGGGAGAGGAAGAAGCAGGCTCCTAGTGGAGGAGCCTGATGTGGGGCTCGATCCCGAAACACCAGGATCACGCCCTGAGCCGAAGGCAGACGCTTAACGGCTGCGCCACCGAGGCGTCCCAAGGAGAACTTGCATTTTAAATTTAATTTATTTTAAATTAATTTTAATGCAAACAGCCACAGGCGGTCAGCGGCTACTGTATTGGACAACACAGATCTCCATTCTTTCGCGGAGATAAAGGAAAACACGGGAGGGTGTAGGAGGTGGCGTTCTCACCATACACGCTTATGATTAGGAGAAAAAGAACTTTTTTTTCCCCGTCAAAGTTTAAAATTACATTTTGATTAGACTGAAGAATGTTCATAAGCTCTACGCTTGCTCTAAGCTTATACATTGTGAACCAGGGCAAGGCACGGAACATTTTTTATTGTGCATGGTTAATATACAGAATACCCCCGCGTCCCTTGAGAAACAGTGTCATGTCTAAAGCACACGTTGATGAACACTGAATATTAAAACACTATATGACTCTCTATAAATGGGTTAAGTAGAAGTGAACACAAATACTATTCTTCGATTTTTCAGCATATTCTAAGAATCTATTGCCACGTCGATAATATGAACAAAAATATTTGGATGCATTTTTAGATTCAAAATTCTTCTGGCTGTTCTCCACGGAGGGGGCTGAGAGGTGAGGGGGTAACGAGGTCACCACCGGAGGAAGTGTGTCTGGCGTGCTCTCTGCCCAAGTGAACGGGTTCCTGCAGGGTCTGTGGATCGAGAAGGCCACACAGAGGCTCCACTGGGACAAGAAGAGAAAACCCGGGAAGGTTAAGAATCGTCTCCCTTCCAGGTGGGGAACCCTGATGTTCTCCTGTTCATACCTGAGGCTAATAGGTTGTTATCAAGTTGTTTAAGGTGTTCTGGGGAAAATCTTTAGAAGTAGGCACTTTACGTTTTTATTCCTTCTTTTGTGTTTAGGATTTTTCTCTGGACTCGTTTGCTCCTCCATTTTTTTCTTTCTCTTGAATAGAGGTGAGTTTATGCATACTTGCTATTTAGTTTTTAAAAAAGAGAGAGAGGTACCCCCAGAGCACCTTTGACTCTGCTCTTCTGGCCCCGTCGTGCTGTCTCCTGAGACCATTGTGACCTGGGTAGCGAAGGGTTTCCAGAATCACTGTGTTTGTTGTATGGCATTTCATGTTGCCAGCTCAAAACCGTGCCCAGGATGGGTTTTATTTTAAGGAACTGAGATGGTATAGAGGCCTTATACCTGAAGAAAGAGAAAATACAGCATGTGGAGGACGTTTGAGAGTAGGATGTAGGTCCGGGGTGTTTATTGATAAGAAGCCTATAGTTTCTCTGACAGCAAGTGAAATGTGGCTTTTGCTGAGAGGTCAAGAGTGTCCTGTGGCCAAAATAAGATGGTGCTCTTGAGAGGAGAGGGGAGGAGGATCTGTGGAGAGGTCCCAGGACCGAGAAAGGGGCCCTGGGATGTGTCAACCAAAGGGAGGCTTGCAGGAGATGGGGAAACGATGGGAGCAGTCATCCCCCGCCCCTGAGTTTCTGCAGCAGGGAGTGTGGAGGGGGCCTTGTGCCATTTCCGTCCCATCTACCATGGAAGCCACTGGGGCACTTGGCGGAGGCTTGCTCGATGTATCAGTACCAGATGTGAGGGGGCCCGACAATGGGGCTTTCTCTGACATTTGTCATACAGCCAAGATAAGCAGCTGCCTACAAGAGATTACCGAGGTAGGAATCCCCATTGTAAATGCGTCCCGAGATGATCCGGAGTCCTGCACACCCAATACAAAAACGACTGTAAGTTACAGATAAGTAGAAAGATAGGATGTGTCTATGAGGAAATGTTTAAGCAGAGAGCAATGAGAACTGGAATACTTTTGTGAATTCTTCAGCAACGACTTTATTTTCTCATTCGCTTCCCTGCTGATCTAATACATACTAATGAGAACCTTCTACTGAGCCGGGCCCTGTGGACCAGGAGACGAACAAGACGGCCTTGCTCCTCGGTAGCTCTCCGTCCAGCAGGAGCGGAACCGCAGGAACATGCTCCCATGATATGTGAGTGAGTAAGGACGGGTGGAGTGATTTATTCTTTCTAGAAAATAGAACGGACAAGCAAAAGAAGAACAGCCGCGGGGTGGTAAGACTTTAGCACCATCTGAAAGTCGAATAGAACTTTGCGGGTCTTGGAGAAACAACCGTGCGTAGAAGAAATAGAACGAATGGGACTGCGATCTGATGGGGTATGTTGGCCGCTTGACAGCAGACATTAGTGACACATTCGCGGCAGCCACAGGGAGGCCGTGGGAGACTCCACTTGGTACAACGGGGCAGGGGGAGGATCCGTTGGGTGCCCAGGACGTCTACACCCATGGCGTCTGAGTTCTACTCAAGGATGGATAGGAGAGAGAACGCAGCCGCTGATCTGGACTCTCTGGGTTCTTCCTGATCACGCAGATGACTCTAAGAGAATCCAGGCATCTCCAAATCCATTTTGGTTTGTGTCTGCAGTTCAAAAGCAGGTGGGTCAGAAGGTAGGAACCCAGCAAGATGAGAATTTGTGAGCCGCTACATTCCACCATTAGAGGGCATTTGGAGTCCTCCGGGTGGGCGGACAGTCTCAATCAAGCCAAAACTTAGATTCAATTTCCAAAACTGAACCCTCATGTTAGGAACTGGTAGAAGGCTCTGGGGAAAACTATGTGGGCAAGGATATTTGGCCGAGTGGGGATGGAGGTTTGCTTGGCCACCGGCTTGGGGAGAAGGGTGTGGCATCTCGGGTGCTGGTTCCCTGGTCAGGGGTGTAGGGCTCTAGGCAGAAACTAAGGGGCCCGTGAGGCTGTAAGGAGAAGTGGAAGCAGGTTTTTTTCAACAGAGAGATGAAAAATGATATAAAAGCCATACAGCTTTGGTGCCCAGGTGACAAAGGCTTGAAAGAGATGTGCGAGAGGGACACCTCCCCCTTCTAAAGAACGAAGCACAGCTTCCCTGGGCCAGCTGGACCTCTGGGCCAGGCACAGACACTCAGGGGCGCTCGGGCGCCTGGCAGCAGCTTGGAAGCCATGCGGCGTGGGCAGCAGTGCTCTCCCGGAGGCCTGGCCATCGAGACGGCAGTTAGACAGTCCCCTCGGGGAGCTTTGTGGGTAGAGAACATTTCAAGGTGTGTGTTTATCATGGGAAAATATATATATAACATAAAATCTATCATCTTAGCCACTTTAAAGTGGACCATTCAGTGGCATTAAGTGCACTCACCATGTCGTGCAAATTCCAGCACTGGCCATCTCCGCAAATGTTTAATTACACCAAACAGAACTCCGTCCCCAGCCCCCGGTGCCGTCTCTTCCACTCTCCGACTCCGTGACCCTGCCTACTCTAGGTCCCTCATGTAGCGGAATCACACAGCATTTGGCCTTTTGGGTCTGTGATGCCACTTGGCATGTTTTCAAGGCTCTCCGTGGGAGAGCGGGTGTCTTGCTATTAAGGCAGAACGCTGTCCGCTCTATGTATAAACCACATTTTGCTTACCCCTTCATCCTTTGACGGACTTTGGGACTAGTTCCAGGTCAGTTAGATTTTAATGATGACGAGAGGTTGGTGATTTTTAGGAAAGTTTGTTTTTGCATCGATGTCCAGTGATAAAGAGAGTGAACAATTCTATAAACAAAGAGGCAGAAAGAGACTGCCCGCCGCCCATCGTGCTGTGTGGGGTAGAACACGAAACCAAGGGAGAAGAGCCAGGTTGAGCCAGATGTAGGAGAGGCCATTGACTGCAGGGGCGGGAGGCTATCATTAACTAGTTTGTAAGAGGAAATTGGAGAATGATATCAGGGTCTGTAGTAGAAATACCCTTAAACTTCCAGGTGTGTGGTCCTTAAAATAGATGTGGGTTTTATCCTTCTCTGGGGTCCCTATTTGGTCTTTCATACAATACTTCAAAAAGGGACTTCTAGGCGCCCCACACGAATACACACACACGCACAGGCACACACGCGTGCACACACATGCACGTGTGCTGAGGTCTGTAGGGCATTAAATTAATTGGAGTGAAGATTTTGATCCTTTAAGTGGGTGATGCCAGGTACAGTGCACTACTCAGAGAATTTCTCTTCATGATGTTTGTTCCTTTGAATGTGTTGTTGTTTAATGCTTTTGCGATACCTCAATAAACACATTCTACATGTCTTGGCGATAGGATGAACTAAACCAGCCCCTCATTCACAGCTGTGCGTTACACCTGTTGTGCCACGTGATTGTGACATGCCCAGCCTGTGCCCTCCCACAGTCGCAGTCCTGTAGGTGCACACGAAACAGAGTTCAGAGTGCTGTGGAAGGTGGGGTGCCGCAGAAGACATGAGGGCACAGACCAGATCTCATATGTCAGGACAAGGTCCTGGAGGACATTCAATCTAAATTGAGACTTAAAATGCATCAAAGTTGGGGCGCCTGGGTGACTCTGTTGGTTGAATGTCTGCCTTTGGCTCAGGTCATGATCCTGGGGTCCTGGGATCGAGCCCCGCATCGGGCTCCCTGCTCGGCGGGGAGCCTGCTTCTCCCTCTGCCTCTGCTGCTCCCCCTGCTTGCGCTCTCTCTCTGTCAAATAAAATCTTCAAAAAAATGCATCAAAGTTGGCCAAGTTTAGGAGAGAGTGTGTGTGAGTGTGTACGTGTGCGTGTGTGTGTGTGTGTAAGGGTATGAGGGTGTGTGTGTGACTGAGGGTATGTGTGGATGTGCGAGCATGTAAGTGTGAAGGTGTGTGAATGTGTGAGTGTATAAATGTGTGAGTGTGTACATGTGTGTGTGTAAGGGTATGAGGGTGTGTGTGGATGTGTGAGTGTGAGCATGTAAGTGTGAAGGTGTGTGAATGTGTGAGTGTATAAATGTGTGTGAGCATGTGTAGGTGTGCGTGTGAATGTGTGAGTGTGTGTGCGTCACAGTGAGGTAGTGAGGTGAGCGCTATTCCCGGCAGAGGAAACAGTATGCGTCAAGGCCCAGAGGTAAAGGCGTCTGGGTACCCTCGGGGCAGGAGAGTTCAGTGCGGCTGGAACAGAGGCTGCGTGACAAATGAGGCTGGAGAGTTCCAGAGGGCAGATCCCCAGGGGCCTGGAGCATGTGGTAAGGAGTTCACACTGCATCCTGAGGTCAGTGAGAAGCCATGAGTACCGTGGGCACTAGAGAGGTGTGAGCCCAGCCCCATCAGGGAAAACCAGTGTCTGGAGGGCTGAGAACATGTTGGAAGGGCCAGGGGCAGGCAGGACCAGCCAGTCGGGACCCTGTTGCAACAACTCAGGCTTGGTGATGCCTGGATGAGCTTGCGGCCGTGGACGGAAAGAGGGAGAGAAGGGTCTGGAAGCGTATTAGGAGACTGGGTGGACAGGGGAGAGGTAGAGTAATAACTGCGGACTTCAGGCTTGGGGCTTCCTGTGGGTGAGATATTTGGATGTTTCTGTGTTTTCACTTTCATTGATCATACGTTGAATATAAAGGACTAGAATACTGTCCCAATATGCGCACTGTTTCCTGAGAGCGATCCTGAGATTAGAAATGCTTATTAAAGGAATTTTTATGAAACTAGATATTCTGTTTCCAGTGGCTGCCACAGAGACTCGAGCCCCAGCCCCGAGTCCCTGTCAGCCCCTGCAGACTTCCTAGTTTGGGAAAGGTCCTCATTCCTTCTACCCCTCCCCCCCCACCTCCAGAACCCTAAATCTTAGACCTAAGAAGTAGTTTTAGAATATTGTCTACATTTTAGGGGAGCCTGGGTGGCACAGCGGTTAAGTGTCTGCCTTCGGCTCAGGGCGTGATCCCGGTGTTATGGGATTGAGCCCCACATCAGGCTCTTCTGCTATGAGCTTCTTCCTCTCCCACTCCCCCTGCTTGTGTTCTCTCTCTCACTGGCTGTCTCTATCTCTGTCGAATAAATAAATAAAATCTTTAAAAATAAATAAATAAATAAATAAATAAATAAAAGAATATTGTCTACATTTTAATGAGGTTGCCTGTGCTGTCATGGGCATAATCCTATAATACAACAGGGGCCAGGATGAGAAGGGTCTCAGACATCAAAGCCCCGTGGTTTTATGACCACTGTCCTTGTTGGGGAAACTACTATGCTGGCCTAAGTGAATCAGCATCTGAATGAACATGGAGAACCAACTGATTGTGTTTTCCGGTCACTTCTTGATCCCTGGGCCCCTCCTGATACTGAGCTCATGCTCCCAGCTGAGAGTGGATTCTCCTGGAATTACCCTCACTGCTCAGGCCCTAGTATCTTGGGTCCCCTACTCCTGTACAGCAGGGCTCCTCCCCTGGACCTCTCTTCATCACCAGAGAACTGTCTAGAGAGTAGACCCTGCCCCGTGTGAGTATGGGACGTGTTTGGCAAAGCGGGAGCTACAGCACGGTGAGAGCTATATTCCTGCAAGGGATTGTAGGAACAATCTAGACCAATAGATTTCAGTCTTAACCAGATCCAGCTGCTACGTAACAGTTATGTGTAACACCCCCTTCACTATCCTGAAATGAAATCCGTACATAACATAACCCGCCAATCACCTAAATTAAGCATGTCAATAGAGTGCTTATTCCATACAATGGAAAAGCAATGAAAGTAATTTGAGATAAAGCACTGTTTCCATGGCATGACAAAGGTAGAAGATACCACGAAGAGGTCTGCTGCTCCCATCTGCAGTAGAATCCAGTAGAACCGCCGCCCGTGCTACGACCACAAACACAGTCCAGCGTGCGAAGATGTGCGCACTCAGAGATCACGGCAACCTTGTGATTTTCCGAACCGCTGAGCAATTCTTGCAAAATTCTGAAGCAAACCAGGTAACATCTTCCCTTGACAAACATGGCAGCTGCATTCCTGGAAAATCCAGCTTCGGTCAACATCTTGTACAATCGATTTTATGCATATTTGTGTGCAAAATAGACAAAAGTCACAAGGGGCAATTTTGTTGTGCGTGGCTGCCCCAAGGATTTCAGGACCTGGGGGACCCTGCTCCTGCCCTCTACTGCCCCTGGGTCCCCTCATCGTTCTAACCCTTGAAAATGGCCCCCAAAATGTCCACAATGGTCTTTGGAGAGTGGTCTCACCTCCTTTGAGATCCACTGATCTAGACAGACGTCGCTTTGCCTAGGACCTTACCAAAGTTCGGGAAGGACGATTGCTTTTCTGAGTCATATGGCGAGCCGCACATGGGTAGGGCTCGAATCCAGGCATTATTGAGCGTTATTCAGTGTTTTCCCCTACCCTAACTCACTAACACATCGGGAATTGAAGGAACAGCTTTGTTTGGGAACTGCTAGGAAATTTAATATAGTTTTCCAACTGTCCATTCTTCTTACTGTGAATCTTGAAAGAAATGGTTGTTTGAAAGATTATGAGTTCAGTTTAAATAGTCTCATAAGATATTTATTGGCCCCGTTCACACTTCCCACATCTATTTGAAACTCTGATGTCTAACACCTCACAAAATATATGAAGTCACACTTCCTTTAAAATTTAATAGATATATTTACATTTTATCCAACTAATATATGCTTGTAATTAAAAGGTGAAATTGTGCAGAAGTGTTTTAAAGTCTCAACATTTTATTCCCAGTCCTACTCCACTTTGAGCTTTTAAAATTACTTACTTTTTTTTGGAGGTAACTCCCATTTCTCTAAAAAGTCTTACATGGCTCTTTCTTATTTTGTCCATTTTATTTTATTTTATTTATTTATTTATTTTTTAAAGATTTTATTTATTTATGTGACAGAGAGACAGCCAGCGAGAGAGGGAACACAGCAGGGGGAGTGGGAGAGGAAGAAGCAGGCTCATAGCAGAGGAGCCCGATGTGGGACTCGATCCCGGTACGCCGGGATCACGCCCTGAGCCGAAGGCAGACGCTTTAACGACTGCGCTACCCAGGCGCCCCTATTTTGTCCATTTTAGACACGATCTATAGACTTCCTCTCCGATGGAAGTGGAGTCCGCTGGTCTTCGCTGCTTCCCCCAAATGAAGGTGTGTTACCACCTGAGTTCTTTCATGGGCTACATTGTCACATTTCCTTAAAGTCTAGTCTGTACAGACACTCTGTACAGTTTCTCTTCAATCCTCACTTTACATTTTACAGGATTAAAAAAAATTAACGTCCCTGCAACTTCTTTTACTTCTTTCCTTCCGTTCTCACTTCCCTCTGTCCTCTGTTTTTAGATCGTCAAATGTAGCAGTACTTACAATCGATTAACACAATAAAGAATTATGAGCTCTGTCCACAGATTGAGTCTAAACGCTGAAATTCAGGAGTGGTTACATGATTGTGATTTCGTGAATGTTGTTCACTGCAGAGCCAAACTATGCTATCGTTATGCTTCCTTCTAGCTGTTTTTTGTTCTGGTGCCTCTTCTTTGGAGTTTCTGTCTAATATCCCTTTTTCTGGTATTGTCTTAGTGAAGGTACCGCCAAACCAGAGGTATCTCTTTATCCCCCCCAAGCTCCCGCACCCCAGCCTGCCGACCCCTCTCTGTTGGAGCCAGTAATCCTTTCTCTCTAATCTGGGCTGATTGTTCCTTAGGTTGGCTGAAGAGATGTCATTTGGAATCTTCATATTCTCCTTGCTCTCCTAGGCTGGTGTTCCATTTTTTGTCTTTGATTTTATATTATATATATATTTTCCAGGAGTAGGTCTTAAGACAATTTCCATAGAAAGAGTGTGGTATGAGGGAGGTAAAGCTCTGGCTCGTCACATGTCTGAAAATGTCTTTAATCTGATCTACGAGAATGAATTCATTAGCTATCAAATTCCAAAACGAAAATAATTTTTGCTTTGTCACTTTGGAAGGTGTTATCTGTTAAAATTCATGTTTATTTGTCAAGTCTGATATCTATCTGCTTCTCATTACTGAGTAACTGCTTTTTCCTCCCAGGAAAATTTTAGGATTTTCTCTTTATCCTTTGTATTCTGAAATTTCAAGAATTTGGGTATTTTTCTCTTCATTCACTGTATTGCACGCTTAGTGGACCATCTTAGTCCGGAAAATTGTTTACCTAATTCTGGCGATTTCTTATATATTTCTTAATGGTTATCCACTCCTCTTTCTCTTTCTAGAATTCTTATTGGTTGGAGAGTGGGACTTCGGAGTGATCTTTTTGTGGCTTTATTTTCTGTCCCTTTGTGTTTAGGCTCTATCTTCAGAGAGATTTGCTTCATTTTATTTTCAATTCTTTATTACAGATTTTTAATTTGGCAATTATTCATTTCTGTAAGTGCTTTTTCTTTAGTTCTCTGCTTTTTCTTTTTTATATCTAAAGTTTTGGGAGGAGTAGAGAAGAAAGCGGCCCCCATCCTGGGCCCCCCTCCTGTTCATCGGGTCGGGGAGACTTCGAGGGCTGAAGCTGTCTGGGAGCACCCAGGTGTAGTCGCTGAGCGTGCTGTGATGGCTGGACGGATGGAGTTCGGCCCCCCTCGCCTTGCCACACACTACATCTTGGGACCCCGGGATGGAGGAAGTGCCACGTTCGCTCCTGTTTCTCGGGGTTTCTGACACCACCTAGTGACGCGGCATGACAAGCAGGCAGAATGACAATCAGGACGCCCATGTGTTGGCGAAGAAGGCGAGCTTCTCGGCTTGTCTGTGGCCATCGGATCTCCTGCGCTGGCCCCTGATTGCTGCTTTTTCCTAACACCCGTTGGAGGAGGTCATAGAGAGGTTGTGACCTCTGGTTGACCTGCGAGCTGCCCCCCCCCCCCCAGGGATCTGAGCTCCTTGCTCCCTCCGCTGTCCTTGGAATGTACTTTCTGCAAACCCTTCCCGTAGCCCAGGTTTCGAGAACCCAGCCTTGAGTGAGTAAGGTGTCCTTGAGGCTATCTTGACTAAATCCGTGACTAAACCCTATTAAGGCCTCTGGAGAACCTGTTAAGGCTCTGGCTGGGGGTGCGGAGGGCTGCTCGGTTCGCAGCCAGCCAAGACAGCCTCCGGAAGTGAGCCCCCTCGTTGCGTTGCTTAGTTCACCCGCCCCCTACCAACCTGCCGCGTCCGCCTCCTTCCTGGGTCTTTCCTGGGCCGCCGCGTGCAGGGGTCACTTTCGCTTGGCGGGGCGACTCCAGAAGTTGCCAACCTACACCCCTCTTCTGACTATATGAGATTACAGTGTCTGAAAATAGTAGCTTTTCCTTTCTAAGTTCTTTTCTGCTGCCTCCGGAGTTACTTTTTTTCATCTTTTGCTTAATGCTGCGTTCTTTCCCAAATGATACTTGAAATATGCATCACATTTAAAAATAAGATTTCAGGGGTGCCTGGATGGCTCAGTCAGTTAAGTGTCTGCCTTCGGCTGGGGTCATGATCCTGGAGTCCTGGGGTTGAGCCCCGCCTTGGGTTTCCTGCTCAGTGGGGAGTCTGCTCCCTCTGCCCGTCACCCTGCTCTCATACTCTCTCTCAAATAAATAAATAAAATCTTTAAAAAAAATTCAACCACAGAAAAAGCCCAGTGTGTGTGTGTGTGTGTGTGTGTGTATGTCCCCCCATTGGTGGGTTTTTGTGTTTAGCTGAATGTATATGGAGTCAGCCCTTAGGGTAGAGATCTGCAAGTAACAATCTAAACCCCCCCCCTTTGTGAACCCATACCACCACCACTAGCTAGCTGCCTTTTTTCTATTTTGGTCAATATCTTTAGAAAAGCTCCCATTGTTATGTATTTATTTTTGGCCGGGATGTAAGATGTATATCTACCAACATTTTGATCAAAGGATTAGGGGAAGGGTTTGCTGGGGGGGCGACACTGAATTTCAGGGTCCAGTTTCCAGTGCTGGTGGCTCCCCGTCTTGGGGGCAGGCTGGCGTCTTCCTAGGCTTTTCTGGGAAGGTTTTCTCCACCAGCTGCGGCCCCTCTTCTCCCTCATAGGTTGCTGGCTGTGGTTTCCTTTGCCCAGCTTTAGAATTCCTCATTCGCTTGTACTTCTTCCAGAAATGTTTAGAAATATTTCACTTGCTAATAGCTTCTCTCCTATTCTCTTCACTGTGGTGGGTTTATATCATTTTTTTCCTTCAACATCTTTTTGACGTGGCCTTGGAAGACAGAGCAGATAAACATTTGTGCACAGTTTGCAGTTTGGACTGGAAAATCCTCTATCTTTTTTCCCCCACTTGACATTTTGAAGATTTTTTTGCATTAAACGTCTTTTTCTTGTGCAGGTAACACATGTACATATTATAAAATTCAAGAGGCCCGAAAGGGTTATACAGTAAATTTAAGTCTCTCTCATTCCTGTTTCCTAGGCATCCGATTTCTTGTGTGTCCTTCCAGAAGTATTCCATGCAAACATATTCTTTTTAATGAAAACAAATGCAAGCAGAGGCACAGAAACACATGGCTTTATGCCCTTCCTTTTGCACTTACCAATGCCTTGGAGTTCATATCCACAGCCTAGAGCTTTTTAAAAATTACTTCCAATTTCTGCAAATATGTTTTACTAATGAATACACTGTAATTTATTTAACATTTCTTTATGGGTTAACTTTTTAAAAACAATTGAAGTGTAATTGGCATGTAATACCGTGTTCGTTTCAAGTTCTTACAGGTTAACATGTTCTCCGCCTGTCTTTTGCTTTCATAAACAAAGCTACAATACATTTCTTTTTATGCACACGATTTCACACACAGGTGAGTGAATCTGTGATAAATCCCAGGACGTGAAATTGCCAGTCATTTACCAGGTTTCTTGGGGGCGGGGGTGCTGGTGTATCAGTCAAGGCTCACTCCAATAATGTATGAGATTGCCCGTGTCCCCACAGCTTTGGCCACTGTACCAGTTAAGATCCTATCAGAAGCCACACCAGTTATGTAAGCAGAAAGAGTTCCACACCAAGAATTGTTGGTTAGGTGTAAGGTTGTTTTAAGAGGAGAGAATAAGGCAAGAAGGGAATGCTAAGGTATAGAGAGGCAATTTACAAGGGAACTAGCAAAGAGGTTGACGTTGTCAATATTTAGAAGCCTTTTGTTTCAGCTGTGCTGTGAACTCGGAGGCACCCTATGGACCAGGACCAGACTTCTGAGGAGGGAACGCTAATTGGTCCGAGATGGTTCTCCGAGAGGGCAAAGGTCATGTTGACTCGTCCAGCTTTGGAAAACGACTCAGCTGCCGCAGCGGTTCCGCACCCACCAGGCTGCAGATGAAGAGAGTTGCGGGCGAGCGTGGCCACGAGGAGGCCGAGGCGGCGGGGCGAGGCCCTGCTTCTCCGCCACCTCCTATTGGCCGAGCCGCGGCAGGTGGGATCGCACAGGCGCCTCGTGCAGCGTGCGCAGGTGCCTCGTGCAGCGTCCGCACGAGCTCCGCAAGGTGTAAAAGGCTGCCGCGCGCCGCGAGACCTTCCTAAGCTAGCGGGGCGTCGGGTGAGTTCTCCAGCTTCTCGCTGTTTGTCGGCGGGGCAGGTAAGCGCTCAGCTTGTGGTTTTGCTTAGCGTTTTTTCTTATTCGGTGATGGAGTCTCCATATTTAGGATGGATTTTCCTTTTTACGAACCAACTTTTGATCTGTTTTCCTTGCCGTGTTTGTTCTACTTGAAGTTGGGGTTTGGTTTTGTTTTTTTTTTTGGGAGTACCTTGTCAGTTGTAAGTTTTTTTTTGTGATTTTTTTTTTCCCCCATGTATACGTTTTGTTTCTAGAGTTTACCAACCTCTTCTCTTGTGACTTCATGGTTTTAGTTCACCTTTAGAGAGACCTTCCTAATTTTGAGATATAAAAAAAGTCTTGCCATTTTTCTCCCTGTAGTGCTTTTACGGTTTTGGCTTTAAAGCTTAAATATTAGATTAAATCGGAGTTTTTCCTACTATAGGAGGTATGAACAGAAATTTTTTCCCCCCTGCTTTACTATCCACGTATCTCAACACCATTTATTGAATAAACTGTTTTTTCAACTAGTTTGAAAATTCACTTTTATTACTATTCCCGTATGTCTTTTTTTTTTTTCCCCTAGTTTCGTTCGTCTGGACTTCCTAACCGTTTCGATGACGTATTCCTGTACTAGGTGTAGTTTTCATTTAGCTTCATAATGTTTAAATAGTACTACTTCCTCACTTTCCCTCTTTAGAATCTTGTTTGTTCTTGATTTTTCTATTTCCCCGTAGGAACAAAAGTTGCTTGTTGAACTTTAAAACACTTGTGGTTTTATTGGGATTATGTAAAAATACTAAGTACTGATACTGTTATAATGTGTTTATAGAACACAGTACCTTTCGGTATATTTTTGTCTATTAAGTGCATTCCAAGGTGCTTGCTCTGTGGTCCCCCGCCACCTGGTCCCACCTTATTTGCAGCCTCCATGCACCTTGGTATCTTCCCACCCCAACTTTCCGTGCATGTAGCTGCTCTCCATTGTTCAGGGTTAAAGATTTTGGGGTTTTATGGAAGATGGGAGTTTGCTTTTGTTCTAATCTTGTTGCTCTTGGGTGAGAAAACAAGGTGGGGGGAATGGCTCCTTTAGTTATTTAAAACACCGATGGTACTTCACTTACGCGCTCAAATACTCCGGGCTCCCCACCCACGGACTGCGAGAGATCGTTTCCATCCCAGCATTCCCGGCAAGGTAAGAAATGCTAGAGCGCCTCTGATGGACTCCGGATGCCCTTGCTGCCTCAGCGGGGCACGTCTTCGGGCACTCCCCGGCCACTCCGCGGCCCGCGTTCATCTCCACACCGGCGTCCCTTACGGCGCTCCAGCTCGTCGCTCTCCCACCTGTTCTCAAACTGGGTAAGTACTTCTCGGGGGTACAGAAAGGCCTCTCGAGGAAGAACAGGAACAATGATTGTAGAGTCTCTATTTCTGTGTCTGTTGCCCTAAAACTGTGCCTGAGAATGTGCTAGTGGTCCGGAGGTGCTCTTCCTACTTCCCCTTTCACCCGTCAAGGTCAGGCCTGTGCAGCGCCCCAGCTCCGTGTTAGGTGGATTGGCCCCGGGGCGGAGAAGCCCCTCGGGGGCGCGCCAGGTGCTGGTGATGAGCCGGTGGACGGCTGCGGAGAATGGTAGCGACTCAGGTGGCTCCAGTGTGCCGTCGCTAAAGCTGAAGGCTTAAAGGGCTTGGTGGACAGATGAATTTACTGTCGGCTGATTGTATCGTGTTCAGCTTCTGAAGGATTAAAGGGTGTCACGGTTAGGCTCATGTATGTATCTACTTTCATATGAATAATTCTCAAATGCTTACATTAAACTGGTAAACTTGGTCTCTAGGGCTGGAAAGTGTTCATGTATGTGTACTAAAAAAACCTATCTAAAACATTTCCTTCAAAAATCTACCTCTTAAAATGATCAAAACCACATACAAATAAAAAATATACAAGAAATAGTACTTAGATGGTCACTGGAAATGGAAAAATCTTTTGCAGGGACTTGCAGGGTGATCAATAACCCTTTCAAGCGTAAAATTTACATTGACACTTTGGGGGAAGTGGAATGGAAGGGAGTTCTAGGAGGAAAAGGAATGATGGAGAGCTTTGACTAAAAAAGCTTGTTCATATAAAGTATATGAAATATTCTGTGGAACGTATTTAACGAATGACATCAGTTTTAAAATGTCAGTAATGTGCCAGCGTTATGTGTATAATTGTTTAAACTTGTGATGAGAAACCTTAACTGCCAAGTCAAAAACGTGTGAAGGCAGGTTTTTTTCCCCCCAAGTTTTGAGCATTCTCCTAACCCCCCAACCCTAAAACCCAGAAGAACCAAGTTGAAGGCTGTCCCCCTAAACCTTCATTGCAAGCAACTGCCCAATTTTAACTTCAAACCTTGAATTAATGAGTGTACGTAGAAAACAGACCTCAGACCTAATTAGTTTTGGGACACCTGATGTGCACCCTATTGGACCCTTCCTTGCCCTCCTCTGGGCTCTATAGAGTCTACCGAGTCCATACTAAAGGGGGAACTCCCCTGGGGGCAGAGGAGTTCCATTAAACCCAAACCCCTTTAATTTAGGACCCACCTTCTAGGAGCACAGGGATGTGAAATGGCGTCCCACTTCAGGTGAAGTCCCCTTGCATCAATCTGAAGTTGCCCAATCTGCTAGGTTACTAGTGTGACCACCCACTTCCTTGGGAAGCAGAAATTCACCCCAGTTCCTCCCCCTTCGGCTTGCCAAAAGCTACGGAACATGGTCGACATGTTTGACACGCTCTAGATTATACATCAACAGCACAGGGTAACAATCTGGCCAAGTGGGCCATCTTCTCTAGAGATAAAAAGTTGTGTTGGAACATCTTGTCCTTTTCCTAGCTTATTTTTTTTCTTGGTGTGTAAGGACTTTAACAAAACAGACCTTCTAAGAATTCTCAGCAATGAAACACAGGGAAGAGGATTTACCTATTAGAATACAATCTGCAGATACATTAAATGTCATGTGCAACTTTTATCCTTTAACATGACCTGCTCAGCTGGAACCTTTCATGTTTGTTTCAGTCTGTTTTCCAAGTGCAATAGGAGGGCTTGAAATACATCAAATTAAAAGGACCTTCAAATGATCTTCTAGCTTTCCACCCCTTCTGGAAGCAAGGGTGGCCTGCACCAATAAGTTGGTTTCTTCTGGAAACTCTCGTAAGGGACTACGTTCCAGACTCACCAAGGATGACCTTTCAGTTTTCTGGTTACTCCTACTTGGACGTCCTCCTAGCTTAACCAAGCTGGAGAACTCCAGGACTTGCCCGTTTGAGTTTCTCATCGGGTTGCTGCCGATTTTTATCCTGAAGTGTAGATTCCTATAAAGAACTTAAGTACACCTGTTGTAGGTCTAAAACACTAAGGCTGCACGAAGTGATACGTGGATAGGTTTTTATGGTCAATGAAATTAAAACCAAAGCACAGCAAAAATCCGTGACCATCCCCACTAATCCCATTTACCGCTCCAGGCATATTCTATATCTATCCTTCTAGGATCTCTCCTCCCAAGCTCTTTAAACACAGAGTACGGGTATTTTTCAGCAACTTTCTTAAACTCCATCTATATTGGAGATCATCTTCTCCCCCCCCCCCCAACATTAAGCTTGGAGGGCTCCCTTCTTAAAGATTGCCTTAGTGTTCTGTAACCTAAAACCTGTTTTTGAAGTTCCCCTCTTGGTAGACCTAGTTCCAATTTCATCACTTTAAAACTTTACAGGGCTGTTTGTATACGTGAAGGTTTTTCTTTGCCTTTATTCTCGATATTAAGGAATATCTTTCAGACTTCAAACAACTCAAATCCCTTGTGATACTTGACAAATATTTTCTGTAAAGTTCTAATGGTGTCTTCAGTCTTAGAGAAGTTTTAAAACTCCACCAAATACATTTTTACCATTTTTGCTTTATTTTGAAAGTTTATACCCCAAATCCTAAGTATTAAACTTGTTATGTTTATATGGATACTTCTGTAGCTAGACAGCTGAGGGGCACCTGGGTGGCTCGCTCCGTTGAGTGGCCTACTCTTGATTTTGGCTCAGGTCATGATCTCCGGGTTCTGGGATTGAGTCCCATGTGGGGCTCTGCGGGGAGTCTGCTTCAGGATTCTCTTCCCCAAGGCATGCACTCTAAAAGTATATTTTTCCCTCTCTTCTATGTTCATTGGTTTTCTTAAATTCCACGTGAGTGAAGTCCTATGGTATGTTGACTTATTTTGCTTAGCATAAGATGAAAACAGGGAGACAAACTGTAAGACTCTCAATTAGAGGAAATAGGGTAGCCGGAGTGGGGAGGTGGGTGGGGTGATGGGCTTTGAGGGCCCTTGAAATACTGGGTTTTGTATGCAACTGACAAATCATCAAATTCTACCTCTGAAATGAATACCGTGTATGCTAATTAAATCCAATTTAAACATAATTCTAAATGGATAAATCTTGGAAAAAATGATAGCAGACTGTGTCAGTATAGCTTCTTGAATACTTTTCCCTACAAAC
>NW_024424452.1:43568525-43624789 GCF_017311325.1 Ursus maritimus | reverse complement strand
AACCTTTACGTTTGTTTCTGGATCTGTTTCCACTGATCTGCTTGTCATAGCCCCGGTAACCTATGCCTGATAAGACTGGCAAGTTTTGATACTTGGTAAGAGGAGTCCCTGTACTTTCATTTTTCGTAGTATTAGGTTTTTGTTAAAGACCTAATTGACTATAATGAGCTCTGAACAAGACACCCCCCCCCCCATAGTTGGTCACTCTAATTGTCAATTATTTTGGATTTTCTGGGTCTTTTTTTTTTTTAAACCAGTTTTAGATATTCCTGTTTTTATTGTAGCAAGGTCTATTGCTAAGACCTCTAGAGAGATTGGATAGTTGGAATAAGAGAAGGCCTCTGTTTTATTTCTGACTTGCAAATACACTTGTGATGCTTAAAATCTTTTCGTATCAAGTTTACTTTTAAAAATGAAGTTCTTGTATATGGCTAACTGGCTAATCTATTCTGTTTCATCAAATTCAGTATAGGTAAAGTTTCTTTTGCTCAGTTAATGAGGTAAAGTACTCCCCCCACCCCCACCCCCGTGAACCACTTACATTCTTGGGATAAATGGTGCTTGGTTATCTGGTATTTATTGCTCAATATACTGACGAATTTGACTTAATATTTAAACTTTTGTATTTGTATTAAGGTCCACGTACAACTTTCCTATACCCTTGTCTGGAATTGTCATAGAAATAATGGCTAACTCATCTTATTCTGAGACAGTGTATGTTGGAAATGATCTATTCATAATCAGAACTTGCCTGTAAGCCGTCTGGGGCCAGTGTATTTTATGGGGAATGGATCTTTGTAGACTCCTTTGGTATTAGTTTAACACTTTATCCCTATTTTCCTGCTTCTGAAAATTCCTATTCCTGGAAATTAACTCTTCTGGGTTCATTTTGTTAGTATAAACTTGTAGTAGTCTCTGTAGTTTTTCATTCCTATGGTTTGACTTTTTTTTTCCTCTGCTGCTCTTGGTCTTTTCCAGTAACAAACCTTTGCTTTTAATACCTGAATTCACTAGTTTTATTTACATTTTTAATTTTATCTTCATTACTAGTTTTACGCCATTCTTAAACTGCTTTTAATTCAAAAACTGGAATGTTTTCTTAAAAACGTTTGTCGGAGAGCACGTGTGCCAGCACAGGCAGAGGGAGAAGCAGGCTCGCCACTGAGCAGGGAGCCCAGACATCCCTCAAATGCCATTTTAAATAAATGTATTTGTAATGATTCTGTGTATATACATCTTCAGTGTGACTCTATCCCATTCTAAGCTTGCTTTGATTTTTAAAGTGCTATTTTGGGGAGCAATGGAAAGTATCCTAGGATTTCCAATTCAATTGTATTAGTGAATAGGACATATGTCAGCTTTCTGGAATTGGCTGAAATTGTAGCTGATACATGGTCAAATAGGTCTGTTCCTATGAACAGTTACTTTCTTGGTTGTAGACGAGTATGAGCATGTTTATATGCACACCCGTAAATCCTAGATCAAGTGTCTTCAGAAAAACTGTATTCTATACTTCAGGTTGCTGAGACTAGATTTTAAATGTTACCACAAAAAGGACTTAGGATGGAGGTGTGAGCTAATGCTGACAGTAATCACATTGTAACGTGTGTCAAATCTGCATGTTCACCTTAAACAGGTCCATCAGCTCTCAATTTAAAAATTAAAAAGGTCGGGGGGCGCCTGGGTGGCACAGTGGTTAAGCGTCTGCCTTCGGCTCAGGGCGTGATCCCGGTGTTATGGGATCGAGCCCCACATCAGGCTCCTCTATGAGCCTGCTTCTTCCTCTCCCACTCCCCCTGCTTGTGTTCCCTCTCTCGCTGGCTGTCTCTCAAATAAGATCTTTAAAAAAAAGTCCGGGTGCCTGGGTCGATCTGCCTTCAGCTCAGGTCCTGAGCCCAGGGTCCTGGGATTGAGCCCCACATAGGGCTCCCTGCTCAGCGGGGGGCCTGCTTCTCTCGCTCCTCCCTGCTTGTGTGTGCACATGCATTCTGTCAAAGCTCTTAAAACAAAACTAGCAACATCATTAATTTCATGACTTTCTGAATAAACATTAATGTCCCTTCTATCATGAAATATCCCCTTTTTTCTTTTAAAAGCTTTTGTTCTTGGACACCTTAATCTCACATCCTAGTTTTTGTCTGGCGTTTCCTTGTTTTTCCTTGTCATTCTGTCTTCAGTTTCTCTATAAACAGCATGTAGTTTTATTAACCTCGGAATTCTTAAAATTTAACAGATCTGCTTGTCTGTAATGTGATCCTGGGCGTGCTACGTAGAATCCTGTATAATTCCTGCCCCCTCCCCTCTTACTGGATTGACTTCAGTATCTTTTCAAACTTAAGAGTTTAGCATTCTATTTATCAAATGGTAAATGTTTGTGTTTAATTCAAGAAATTCATCTTTTACGTATTTTTCCTTTTCTGACGGCTTCGACCACTTCTAGTGGCTTCGAGTAGATCCTGGCGAAGTGTTACAACCCGCATGGCTGAATCGTAGCGGCTACTCCATTACAGGCTGAGGAGGCTAAGAAATCCTCTCCCTGCAAAACTGTGGAATTAGACAGAATCGTCCGAAGCCATTTGAACACTGAAAATTCGCTAAAAGCCTCCAACACGCACTGAGCTTTTACTCAGGGATGCTCCAGTCTGAGCGCAGCCTGGGGGGCTTGTGCCCAGGGATCCCTGTCCCCCATGTCGGGTCTCCCGGCAGGCCGGGCGGGCCCCGAGCCTTGCTGTCCCCGTGGGGGAGCCGACTTCGGTCAGCGGCCCGGCAGGTGCGGCCTCGGGGGTGAGCGGACGGGGAGGGCCGGGCTCTCCACCAGCCTGACGCTGGGCTCCTGCTTGGAGTAACCCGCGGTCTGGCCAGGACTTTAAACGAGGATCCAGCTTTCATAAGGTGTCCACGGCCCCGCGGGCTGCTGGGGGGCTGCGGGAGGAGGCTGGTCTGCCTGGCCGGGCTGCGGGCTTGTGTAGGGGGCCGGGGAGCAGTGGGAAGTGGGGTGCCCAGCCTGTGTGCGGATCCCTCAGAAAGCTGTCCTCGTGCGTGGGGTCTGAACGCAACTCCCCGGTGATCGTTGAATAAGCTATTCAGACACGGGTAACCCTTAGGGAGTCAGTCCTAAAAATACACAATAAAACGGGGAAAAACACAAAAGCAAAAACTAGAACAAGTACTGAAGTTGAGACCGTGCCAGGTAGATGTCAGATTTAGTCCAGACCTGTGGCCAAACTTGCAACCTCAGGAGCGAGGTCCGCTCAAGTGTGTGACTATATTCTGTCCTGCCCTTAACAAACGGCCTGGAAAGAAAGAGGTGACCTCTACTGGGAGGAAAGTGGATGGTAGATCATATCTGTGCCCCTGGAAGCTGCATCTGTGTCCCCAGAAGCTGCATTTAGCAAAGATGTCAAAGCAGCTTTAATAAACATGATGGATAAAGACTCCAGCATCTTGATAGAACTGAAGGAAAACCTGATAAGGTGACGCCATGAATAGAGCATCTGCGATACAAACTCCAACTTACAGAGTTGGAGTCCAGGAGTCGAAAGCAAGAATGGGCTACAGGTTCTCTGGCTCCAGGATGGAAGAAAGGGCATCCATAAATGCCGAGGTGTTGGTAGAAGTTAACTTGAATAACAAAGGCTGAAGAAAACTGCACACCTCAGCTCCTGAGGCTTCAAGCAGGCTGGTGGGGGGTCGGGGTGGGGGGCTCAGGAAAGAAAGGAGTGGGAGAATGGGTAGAAACCATTAAGCAATGGCTTCAACCATCCCAGCTTTGAAAACCTGTAGACCCAAGAAATGCAAATTTCATGTAAGATAAACACGAGAGTAGTTCCCTGGAGGACAATACCATTGAGAGCCAAAGACCAGAACAAGGGAACAATACAATTAATAGACTTCTCTCCCTTTAAGAAGGCCAGGAGTGGGGTGATACAGTGCTTCAAAGACCGTCAACCTGAAATTCTACATGCAGTAAGTGTGGAGGTGCTAGATATTCCTATATGGACACTCAAACTTCTAGGGGCGCCTGGGTGGCTCAGTTAAGCATCTGCCTTTGGCTCAGGTCATGATCTCAGGGTTCTGGGATCGAGTCCCGTGTTGGGCTCCCTTCTCAGTGGGGAGACTGCTTCTCCCTCTGCCTCCTGTTCCCCAACCCCTGTGCGTGCTCTGGGGTGCACGTGCTCTCTTCCCCTCGTGCACTTTTGCTCTCAAAAATTTTAAATGCTTTTAAATTCACCTGTAAGGGCATTTGTTTCTGGATGTTCTATTGTGTGTTATAGACCGATGACCTAAATTCAGCTTCACCGCACGTCTGGATGTGTGACAGGCCGGTTATTCCGTTTTCCCTTTCCCTCGTGTTTTTGGTGGTCTTGTACATTTAGTTTTCCAGGTGAATTAGCATGTTACTCTTCCTAAAATCCTGTTGACCGTTTGACTGGAATCTTACTGTAGTTTATTTGTAAGAAGTGCACAGCTCTTAAGTCCCTCTAAAGCCTAAATCTTGGCATGAGAATGGGGGGAAAGGAAACGGGAGTAACTCCAGAGTAAAATGACTGAAGGAAGGTTAGTGGCAGGGACTTTTTTGCGTTCTTACCAGAGTCCGTGCACCTGCCCCATGGGTCTTTGCCACCGACGTGACCCAGCTGTGTGCTGCCCACTCCCAGTTCCAGCTTCCTGGGGAGAATGGTCTTGTCTCCCCTTGGGTCCTGTCTGCCCCTTCACCATCTGATCTGGTGGCAGAATCTGATCACATAGGTCTCGCTGCTGGGCCCGCTTGTTGGTAGACCCGAAGTCCTATGCATTCCCTGTGTCTGGGGTCAGCGTCCTCTGCCACGCTTTCCCTGGATCTTGGGGTTGTGCCGCTGTTTCTCCCTTGTTGGGCCTCGTGAATGGGTGTTGGTACTTAGGCACCACCTCTTACCCTTACTACTTTCCAGCTTTTTCCCCCTGGGTGCACTTCAAGGGCTGGTGTTACAGCTCATCTAATTTTGTGGTTGTGTCCACTGTATTCAGCCTACATACTTTAGGACTTTACATTCCAATACAGTTTAAATTTCCATGATCTGTTGACATTTCTTATGGGTGCGGTAATCTTGCACCTCTCGAAGATACTAGTCTTAGATTAAATTCCTGCTCTTACAATTAGCTCTGTTTCCTTGGGTCTAAGGGGTGTCTATTGAGCTTGGTGTTTGTCTTTCATTTGCTTGTCTTCTGCAAATATCTTAAGGCTGTTTGCTCATCTTTGAATTGAGGTGTGTTTTTGGTCTATTTTATGTGATTATGAAAATAAGTGGCAGGTGCCCTCTGGAAGGAGGGAGGAAGACTGTGCCTTTAAGTGCTGGTACCCTATTGATACTCTAGGAGCTGCGTGTCCCTGTCTTTCTAAAGTGTCAGACACCCGGGATACTCGCCTTGTCTCTGCTCTAGACCCCTGTACAAGGTGCTTCCTGCCGTCACGCAGGGAGGACTGTGGGCGTATGTCTGATCACTCCGGTATGGTGGGGGTGTGTGTATGTCTGATCATTCCTGTCGGTGCTCCAATGAGTGACCCTCAGAGCTGGCCTTGAGCACCTCTCCCCTCTGTCCAGTCCGGGCACACGCTTGTCTTCCCAGTGTTGTGCAACAGTGGTATTTTGGCCTGTGGTTTGCTTTTACATCCAGTTTTCTGCTTTTGACTATTAAACAGCGATCTAAAAACATCCTGGAACATCTGAGTGGTTCCACTTGTGTTACTGCAGTATAAGGTGGGAGAAGGAGGCTATAAAGTCAACCATCCTAAAAACTGTTTTGGGACTATTTCTAAAAATCTAAAAACCAAGCAAAATAGTTAAATCACCTATTTATTTCTTAATTTAAACTTTAACAGACCTGTTGTAAAATACCCTAAAAAGCCTAAGTATTTAGAGCAAAAAGTAGTTCTTATTTCTTTTACTGTGCACCTGGGGGTACGTTTATCCAGCGTTTACTTCTGCACGTGTGTGCATGCACACGGGAAATCCTAGTGTGTGACTTCCATTTACTCCATCGTTTCTTCCTGTGTCACTACATATAAATCTTTCCCCCAAAGATTCTGTTCCGTATGTAAGTTATGACCTTATTTTTCCTGTCTTTATAGGCAACTAAGCTCACTTCTTTACAGTTCAACAGATGTCTACTGAGCATCCAGAATTCCAGCCCCACTCCTTGCTGTGTAATTGTGAACACATTCATCTTTCTTAGCATCTGTAGGATTAAGGATCATCTCGAAATCCGATCTTTAGAGGAATAAAGAGTTCATATAATGAAGTGCTCAGCGAAGTGGCACGCAATAAATTCTCCAATGCCAAACCACTAAGTTAGGAACTGCTCCTGTTGGGTGGTAGTGAATTAAAATTCCATAGTCTGTCTAGCAGTAGGGGAACAACAGGACTCCCCCGGTCACGTGGCCATGTAAGTTGTATGAAGAACACACACTTTGCGAACTGTAAGAGCTGTGAGACCCATAGCCCTATTATGGTTGGGGTTATATGGTTTGAGAAAGCTGTCCCTGAGGAATTTGCATCTAAGAGGAGTCCTGTGGGATGACTGAGTTAGCAAGGGAAGTGTATTGGGAAGGCGACGAGGGGGTGGGGTGAGGGGGGTGGGTTCCTTCCAGGCAGGTGATCTGGGACGTGAAGAGGTGGTTATGGGCTGAATGGTGTTCCTCTCTAAATTTACATATAGAAGTCCTGACTTATCTCAGAATGTGACTATTTGGAGATGCGACCTTGAATGTGGCTCTATGGGTGGTCTAATCCAGTTGGTGTCCCAATAAGCTGAAGGGCAGACCACACAAAGACACAAGGAGAAGTCAGCCATCTACAAGCCAAGGAAGGAACCAACTTGACCCACTCCTTGACCTGGGACTTTTAGCTTCCAGACCTGCAAGAAAATCCATTTCTGTAGTTAAGCCACCTAGCTTGGGGTCCTTGCTATGGCAGTCCTCGCCAGCTCCTACGGAGGTCAGAGTCGTCATCCAGCTGCTTTCCACATTTATGTGGCTTTGGGGCAACTCCTTCCATTTCCTTCTCCCTATTTTCGATCTGCCCCCTGAAGCAGTCATTTCGTTTTCATGGTCTTGGCCATTTTGGGGGGGCTGATGGATCTTCCATCTGAACTTTAAGGTTCTTTTTCTTTTTCAGATTTATTTTCCTACAAACTTGATTGTGCCTGGATTACTGCTCCCATAGCCAGCATTGTGCTATCAGGCACCTGCCAACTTGTATGAACGGTGCTCTCAGGCTTGCCATTTTCCCTATACGCTGCTGCTACCAGCTTCTCTTGGCCTAGATTTCCCTATCCGAGACCTCGCAGGGTCCATTAGTTGGAATGGACACTTTGGGACTCCGAGCAGCCCTTTATAACCCTTCCTCTCCTTCCCAACCTCTGAGGCTTGTCGGCCTTGGTATTCAAGGTGGCTTTAATTTCATCCAGCAGATGTATTCTGTGTCAGTTTGCTATTATGATACCAAATATTCTTAAACATCTGTGTTCATATATCTTCACCTAGCAGGTGTATTTATCACAAACACCTAGAAGAATTGCTAGATTAAGGGCTATAGGACTTAACATTTTACTGGATGTTGCTTAATTGCCATCCGTAAAAACTGTAAAACATGTCCATTCCTGCCAAATGGGCATATGAGTGGACCTTCTCTCCCATTGCCAGTATTTCCCATCTGATACTTTCAAACTTTAAACGTTTTGCAATGTGATGGGTAAAATGTTCCCTCTAACTGGTGTTATTTCGTACCTCCCCGATTTCCAACGAAGCTGGGCATCTTCCTTAGGTTTACTGGTCACTTGTATTTCTAGTATGAGTAGACTTCAAATTCCTTGCCCGTTTTCCTTTCATACTTAACAATTTCTAGCTTTATATTTTTAAAGATTCTTATTCGAGATCAAGGGGCGCAGAGGGAGAGGCTCCGCACGGAGTGCAGAGCCTGACACGAGGCTGATCCAGGACCCTTGACCATGTCCCGAGCTGAAACCAAGAGTCAGATGCTCACCGACTGAGCCACCCAGGCGCCCCAAGCCTTGCGTATATTAAAGCAATTTTTGTTTTGGTATAAAATATTTTCCCAAGTATCCGTTTTTAAACTATGGTGTTTTTTTAAATTGTGTAGAAAATTGATTCACATATGCAACTGATGAATAACTGAACTCTACATCTGAATCTCATGATGTGTTATGTGTTGGCTAATTGAATTTAAGTAAAAAAAAAAATTCAGTTTATATGAATGTATAATCTTTGTCTTAAGACTGATTTTTACTTTTTTTTTTTTTAAAGCTTAACTCCTTTTGGATTCAGTTTTATGTAGTGAAAGGGGATCTAACATTTTTCCTTTCGTGGATAGAAAATTGTTTTAATACTTCAGACTTCTGCAGTATTGACCTGTAGGTAGATCTGTTTCTGGACTGCAGCTATTGGTGAACTCTTACAGCAATAATATAGTTGTTGTGGCTTCATAATTCGAGATTTACCAGGCGAATTCCCCACTTTCTCTTGTCCACATCTTGTTTCTTATGCATTTAGTTTTCCAGGTGAATTTTAGAATTAGGATTTTTTTTTTAAGTGTAACAAGCTATTGATGCTTTGCCTGGAATTTATTGACTGTACCAGTTTATTTGTAGGAAGTAAAATCCACAGCTCTTCCTCAAGCCCCCTAAAGCCTGAATCTTAACAGGGGAACTTTGGGAAAGGAAATTGGAGTAGCGCAGAAAAGGACTAAAGGGAGGAACGTTCGTGGCAGGGACTTTGTGTTCTTAGCGGAGTCCGCGCACCTGCCCTGTGGGTCTTTGCCACTGACGTGACTCGGCTGCGTGCTGCCCACGCCCAGTTCCAGATTCCTGGGGAGAATGGTCTCGTTCCCCCCCTTGGGTCCTGGCTGCCCCTTCATCTGTAACGTGGTTGCAAGATCTGATCGTATAGGTCTCAGCGCTGGGCCCGCTTGTGGGAGACCCGAAGTCCTATGCATTCCCTGTGTCTTGGGGCAGCGTCCTCTGCCACGGTTTCCCTGGATCTTGGGGTTGTGCCGCTGTTTCTCATTTGTTGTGATCCCATATCCCAATTCTGCGGTCTGAACAAAACTACGATGTAAACGCGATCACATTGTATAGACTGTGATGAATGAATGGAAGTAGGACGGAAATGTAGCCCTTTTTAGAAAGGGGGGAAAGGGATAACTACATTCAAATCATCTGAAAGTAGAAGGAAGCCAAAATCATGATTTTGGCCACAGATTTTCTTGAATGTGAACGTCTCCCTTCGGTAGTTCCACGTTCTCCTGGTCTTAAGGCCTCATCTGTGATTCCCCCCACCCCAACATTGGATTGACTTCTATTCCTGGTATGTCTAAGTCATGGGTGTTAAAGGATTTGGGTTGTCCTCTCCAATCTTTAATGTTGGGTGTAGAACAAGGAATTTCCTGTCAGTACTCGGTGTTGTGGCAGCTGAAGGCGAATGTCAGTCAGTGTGTTCTTTGGGGCTGAGTGTTTAATGGAGCCCAGCTTGGTTTCTTGACCTCAGCAGGACAGACTGGGGGAGGGGAAGGGGGAACGTGGTCACAGGACCTTCAGTCTTTAACTCCTCCTATAAAATGTTTGGCTCCAATGTCCTACAGAGTTGATCACACCAGCCAGTTTCCTTTGTTGATTCTTAGTGGCTTAAAGCTTCCAAAGTGACCTAGTGGCTGTCTCTGTATGTCTGTCTCTGCATGAAAGCAGGCCAATCGTTTTGTTCTCCAGCTTTGCTGAGCTGACTTCTGTACTCTTCCAGTATAAGCATCCTTTGGTACTAAAATTTCCAGAAGACTCCATTATTTACCCTTAGTTTTCCTTAGTCCCAATCGTCTCCTTTACTTTTGAGCTATTAGGTCCCCCCCCCACAAGTGGTTTTAAATCCCTTTCTGGAATTAGTCCAGGTAAGTATAAGCGAGTAGAGGTGCCATCCCCACCTCCATGTCCTGGTTGTCAGATGGGATCGTGTGCAGCCGTGAGTGGTCACTTGGTCCCTGGTCAGAGCTGAACGACCTTCTGGGAGAGCAGCTCAGCCTGTTGTAGCCGGCACGGCGGCTGAGTCGCCCGCGGTCAAGTACCCCGGCATCTCCCCCCTGGTGGCTCCCAGGTGTCCGGAGCACAAGGATCTATCCGAGGAGGTTTGTTAAAGATCGTAATGGGATTTGGTTAAGTATGAAAATACATGTCCCTTCCTAGTTTTCCTTTTGGAAATAGAGCCGTTTTGGCGCACACGTGCGTGTAGAGTGAGTGTAATCTGTGGCTAATGGCCATCGGGTTGGTGTGCTCAGAAACCCTGCTTCACGGTTCCGGCCGCTGTATGTTTTTTTTTTTTTTTTTTTTTTTAAAGATTTTATTTATTTATTCGACAGAGATAGAGACAGCCAGCGAGAGAGGGAACACAAACAGGGGGAGTGGGAGAGGAAGAAGCAGGCTCATAGCGGAAGAGCCTGATGTGGGGCTTGATCCCAGAATGCTGGGATCACGCCCTGAGCCGAAGGCAGACGCTTAACCGCTGTGCCACCCAGGCGCCCCCGCTGTATGGTTTTAAATAACCTGCAACTATGAATTCATACCCCTAATAGGCTATCCAAAAAGTACAAGAACTATAATGAAGCCTGATATTGAAATATAAGTTAATGATAATTCAAGTTTGCCTCAATATGATCTTACCAAATCTTTAAGTGGCATTCAGCTAATTAAAACTCTTATGTAGCATATTAGGCAGTCTCTGTATTAAGAGAAATTATGATTAAATCCAAGGTGGTGATTACAGAAAGCTACATTTGGGTTCCAAATCCAACTTGATCTATCAAAGTGTAAAACTTCGAATGCAGTTGGGTAGTCATACGTACCTAAAGCAAATTAAATAGCATGTCACTTAAATATGAAAATGTCTTTTTGTGTTATAGGTTAAAGATGATATAGAAATGGATCTTTAATATTTAATATTTTAAAACATTTGTGTAAAATCTTAAATACCTGCAGGAGCCACAGGAGATTATATATCACTATGAGAGCCTTTCACAAATCAAAACCTCGATTTGGCTGGTTCCTTCCATGGGCATTGGATTATTGCCTCACTTTCGTTGTTAAACATGTCCCTCGGTCAGAGGCATTAAGCAGGATGTCATAACAGTGCGTAAGGAGTAGCTACCGAAGATGGTGCCTGAAGTTGTATGATCAGGGAAGCCAATCTAAATTCCTAATGTGTGTTTCTTGAAGGCCAGTTGCTACCCCATTCATGGTAGAGGACTGTGCCAGTTCCCACTTGAGAGTTGGGCATTTGGCATTGAGTAACTAAGTTAGACTTGGTGAGTGAAGTCCATGCTTTTGAGGTCATGCCTATCCTATCTTGATCATTATGGGCTTATATTAGTCCCTTTAGCAAGATCTGGGCTGGTCAGAGGGGGAGGGTGATGGACAACAGAGTTCTCCTGACTCTGAATAAGAACCTCTTCTACAGGGGTGCCTGGGGGGCTCAGTCGGTTAAATATGCAACTCTTGGGGCACCTGGGTGGCACAGTTGGTTAAGCGTCTGCCTTTGGCTCAGGTCATGATCTCAGGGTCCTGGGATCGAGTCCCACATTGGGCTCCCTGCTCAGTGGGGAGTCTGCTGCTCCATCTGCTTCTCCCCCTGGGCTTGTATGTTCTCTGATAAAACCTTAAAAATCCCCTCTGCAGCGGGGAGCTTCTATGACAACTTACGTGCTGCAGGTAATCTCCTAGGCTCTTTCTGAATGGCCCCCTCTGAAATGACTGATCCTTCTTTTTGCGAAATTTACCCTATTGGCTTTAAAACACAGAAGGTACTTGCTACTTATTTCCGGGATCAATCCGCATGACCTTGAGGATGTAGTGGGCTAGTGAGGTCGTGAGGGATAAGGAGGTGGTTCAGTCCCTGTGGATCAGATGGCATCGAACGGTAGGTATTACAAAGGGGAAAGCTCTAGCTTTCATGCAGGAACAAATGACAAGTCGCTTGTGTTCTCTGGGTATTAAAGCTGAAAAGATGGACTGGCCGTTTGTAACATCAGGGGTATACATTAGCCACAACTAGGGACTCCACTAAGAATACTCCACCAGCCTCCCTGCACCCCCTGCCACTTTATTGGATATAACTAACAAAATTGGATGTATTCAAAGCCCATAACGTGATTTGATGTATACCTTGGGGAATGATTGCCACAGTCCGGTCCATTAACACCTCCATCCCCTCGCATGGTTACTTCATTTGTAAGAACGCTAAGATCTACACTTAACGGATTTCAAGTATGCAATACAGTAGTATTAGCCATGGTAACCGTGCCGTATGTTACATCCGGGACTTATAACTGAAGGTTCATACACTTTAATCAACATCTTCCCATTTCCCCTAGGCCTTGGTAACTACCATTCTGCATCTGGGTTTGACTCCCGCACCTCCCCCCCCTCCAAGATTCCACATTTCAGTGAGATTATACAGTGTTTGTCTTTCTGGCTTAAACGTAGCCTAATGTTCTCCAGTTTCAGCCAGGTTACAAATGGCTGGGTTTCCTGGTTTCTCATGGCTGAATGATAGTCCATCGTGGGAATATACCACATCTCCCTCCATTCATCTATTGATAGACCCTTGGGTTGCACCTGTAGCTTAGCTGTTGTGAATAACGCTGCAAAGAAAAGGGGAATGCAGAGATCTGAGATACTGATCTGTTTCTTGACACATACCCAGAAGTGGGGTTGCTGGATCATATGACCACTCTATCTTTAACCTCTTGAGGAATCTCTATACCGTTTTGAATAGCTGTACCGATTTGCTCCCACCAACAGTACACAAGTGTTCCCTTCATATCCTCGCCAACACTTGTCTGCTAAAAGCCATCCTAACAGGTGTGAGGTGATATTTCTTTGCAGTTGACTTGCGTTTCCCTGATCGTGATGGTGAACACCTTCACATGAACTTGTTGGCTGTGCGTATATCTCCTGCGGAAAAATATTCAAGTTCTTTCCCCCGTCCTGCCTTTTTTTTTTTTTTTAAGATCTTGAGAGCATGAGTGGGGATGAGGGGCAGATGGGGAGGGAGAAGCAGGCTCTTGACTGAGCAGGGAGCCCCATGTGGGATCCCAGGACCCTGAGATCCTGAGCTAAAATCAAGAGTCAGACGCTTAACTGACTGAGCCACCCAGGCGCCCCACTTTGCTGCTTTAATTGGATTTTTTAAATTGGATTTTGTTGTTAAAAGTCCCTTATATTTTAACCCCTTCTGAGCTATATGGCTTGCACCTGTTTTCTCCCATTCCAGGTGTCTTTGATTTTATGGTTTCCTTGTGCAGGGGGTTTAGTTTAGTCCTAGTTTTCGCTTTCGTTGACTGTGTCTTTGCGGTCCTATCCGAAGAAATCCTCACCAAGACCAATGTCAAAAGAGCCTTCCCCCTTTATTTCCAGGAGTTTCATGGTTTCAATCTTGCATTTCAGTCTTTAATTCATTTCTAGTTACTTCTGAGAGTTCCGCCAGCATTCTTTCAAACTCATCGGACTTAGTAGTCCTACCAAAAATTTGAATAGAAATTAACGGGAATCAACATCCTTACATATTTGAAACTTTAGCGGTGATACCAGTATCTTCAACTTTATCTGGAAAGCAGCTTTGCTTTTGATGATTAGAGCAGACAGGGTAGCATCCATTGGCTTTTTTTGGGGGGGGGCATTCCTACTGTAAAAGCATGGGTCCTTGTCCCTTTGCGGGGACTTTGGTTCCTTCCAGGGTCTCAGGAGCTGTGGCTCTCCATGTCCTGACGCTCCCGCGTGTACTGCTTTGGGTCTGTCTTCTCCTTGTTTGTCCTGGAGTTCCGACTTTCCTAGATTATGCAAATGGGTTCTTATAGACTGCTGAGAATTCATGGAGGAGAAAAAATAAGCTCTGTAAGGCCTTTGGAAGCACCTGAGCACTGCCCAAACCCATGCCCATGTGTACTCTAAGTGGTCCCGTGCTGCAAGGGATCTTAACAAATCCTCAACGTACATTTTATGCCTGCCAAGAAACTACCTATTTGTGTCCCCTTGTGCATCTAAGCAAGTTTTAAGAGCTCCCTTTATTTCCTCCTCTTCCATTTTCAACTAATTTCAGGTCTGTATTTATCTTAAATTTCTACTTCTCAATGGAATCCTTTGTTAATAGTTCACTGCTACATTAATTATATAAACCTGCCTATGGGTTTCCTAGCTTTTTCTTTCTAAAGCTCTTAAATTATGAAATAGGGCTTACAGTCATAAAACCTGAATTATGGTTTAATCAAGTGAAAACCATTACTTAGGTCAACAAATAGGCAGATTCTTAGGGTGCCAGAAATAGTGTGTCCTCTGACCATCACAATACTGTTCCCTGGAAGGAAGAAAAAACTCCTGATTTGTAGGGTAATTATTGGCTTTCCTATAGTTCTCTGTGCATCACAAACAATAACTTAGCTTTGCCTGTTTTTGAGGTTCCATGAAAACCTTACATATTCTGTACCTGGCCTATTCTGTCTTCAATATTCATCCTTTTCATGTGTGGTAGAGAGCTCGAACTCCCACATGTTCCACGGCTTACCAGTTCTGTGGATAGATGAGTCACTTCTGGGTTGGGGACCCTCTAAACCGTGCTTTGAACACTTACCCAGATTTCCCAGTACACAGGCATGTTCCCTGAATCCAACTAGATGTCCTACAACTTGATCTTGACAATGGGGAGCGCTCGTGTGGCCCCCACAGGTGAACGGTGAGTCCCTCGTAAGACCACCCTTACTACAGGTGCCAGCTACGCATCTTCGGGATGACTCCCCTTTTGCCCAGACCTCTAGAACTTTCAAGACGCTTTTTCTATGCTGACCACGGGACAGCAGTGTGGTTCTGACGCTGACGACCTGGAGTTAGCCCCCGATCCCACCGGTGCTCAGTCCTTCACAAAACCAGTCCCGCTCCAAATGCCAGTGGCAAGTCATGGGGCTGCTTGCACTTCTGACGGGCTGTAAATCTGGAGTTTCCACAACCCTCTCAGATTTGATCACTTGCTGGAAGGACTCTCAGAACTCCCTAAAAACACCATACTTATCAGCTGTAGTATAAAGAATACAGACGGGAAACAGCCTGGAGACCTGGATGGGGATGGGTGAGGCATGCAGGCCTCCAAGCCTTCTTGGGGAATCTGGGTCCATCACCCTTCCAGCCCATCAGTGTGTTCACTAACCA
This sequence comes from Ursus maritimus, assembly GCF_017311325.1. Lineage (NCBI taxonomy): Eukaryota > Metazoa > Chordata > Mammalia > Carnivora > Ursidae > Ursus > Ursus maritimus. The sequence goes on along the minus strand of NW_024424452.1, from coordinate 43,609,555 downwards.
GAAAGCTCCACTGTGCCCGTCTACAGGGTTTTTCTCGGGGTATCAATACACAGGTATGATTAAACCATCAAACTCCATCTCTGGCCCACCTCTGCCCTAGAGATCAAGAGGCTGAAAATTCCAACTCTCTACTGCCTTTCTGGTGACCAGCCCCCATCTAGAAGCTACCTAGGGCCCCGCTAGGAGTCCCCTCAATAGCATAACAAAGATACTCTTAATAATCAGTAAATTCAAGGATTTTTGAGACTTTGTACCTAGAAGTAAAGACAGACAAGATTGCTTACACAATAGGCCAAGTTTGTGGTGGCAGACACCCGCGTGCGACTGCCAGGTCGTAATGAATGCAGATCCTCAAATTTGCAATAGTGAAGGACCTTCTTACAGGGGGGTGGTGATTTGTACGGGTTCTGAGCCCTCAAGTTGTTCCACATCGTGCTCGCACTTGGCATCATCAGAGTTTTTAGTATTTGTCAATTTGGCACATGGATGGTGGCATCTCATATTTTCCTTATTACTTTCACCCTTATTTTTGAGAGTTTTTACTGAGTGTGAACTTGAGGTTGGCAGGGGCGCCTGGGTGCCTCAGTTGGCTAAGCATCTGCCTTCGACTCAGGTCTGTGATCTCAGGGTCCTGGGATCCAACCCCAGTCAGGCTCCCTGCTCAACTGGGAATCTGCTTCTCCCTCTGCCCCTCACCCTGTGTGTTCATGCATCTGTTCTTTCTCTCACATAAAACAAACCGTAGGTTGGCAGTTGCTGCTAAACTATCCAATTCCATTGCTCTTAAAGGCTTCCTTTAAAAGTATTGGAAATGTGGGTTTTTTTGTTTTGTTATTGTTTTTTGTGGGCAAGGGCTCTGGCTCCTAAGATTTTTTCCTTTGTCATTTGTTTTCTACAGTTACAGCATATGTAGGCGTGGGTTTCTTCTAGGGGGATTTTGTCTTGATTGGGGTCTCTTTGGTTCTAGAAAGTTCTTGGGGGTGGCTGGCTGGTTCAGTTGGTAGAGCTTGTGACTCCTGATCTTGGAGTTGTATGTTTGAGCCTCATGTTGGGTGTAGAGATTACTTTAAAAAATTAGTCTTAAAAAAAAAAAATGCTAAGCCCTTAGCCATCATCCTTCCATACATTGTCTGTACTTGGTTGTCTCTCTCCATGTCTGATTAAATGTAGGTTACATAGCCTCACTGTATTTCTCATGTTTTCTGTTCTTAATCACTCTGCTCAATTCTGGTTATCTTGGCTTATAGGTTTGTCTATTTCTTATCCATTATATTTTAATTTTAGTTCCAGAATTTCTATCTGGTTCTTTTTCAAATATTTGAAATTTCTAATGTAACTTGTGAATTTCAATTTCCTGTTCTCGGAGCACTTATTTTCAAGTTTTATCAGCAAGCATAATAATTGTATAATCTCTCTGTGTCAATATGAGGCAGTGGATTTCTGATTCTTTTACGGAGTCTATTTCTCCATGTGCCTTATTGGACTGTGTTCTCACCATAAATAAAAGTCCTAGGAATGAGTTCATATGTAGAATGAATCTCTTCCTCCAGAGAAGATTTGTGTGTTTGCCAGGTGCCAGCGGTGGATTGGACTGTTGATTTAGGGTCCTCTTAACCCAAGTTCAGGGCTTGAGAGTCCCTGGGCTCTAGTGAAATGAACCCGCAGGACAAGACTGTGTGAGTGTTGGTCTACTTCTGGCTCACTCCTACCCCAGGGTGTAAGCCATTAGGGTCTTCATTGTGGAGAGAGGCTTCTGTTCGATCCTCTATCTTGTGCAGGCCCTTGGTGTTGATTCTGTTTCTCTTGCCCTTGGAGACCACTTAAAAAGAAAAAAATTCAAATTGGCTGAAATTGCCAAACACCCTTGGGGCCAAAGCAGATTCCATGCTCCCATAGCTCCTTGGTTTTTCACTTTCCTTTTAGTTTGGCTTTGTATTTCTTACTACTGATCTCATTTTTTTTTGCATTTTTAAAAATAATTTATTATGTTAGTCACCATACAGTACATCCCTAGTTTTTGATGTAAAGTTCTGTGATTCATTGTTTGTGTATAACACCCAGTGCACCATGCAATACGTGCCCTCCTTAATACCCATCACCAGCCTATCCCATTCCCCTACTCCTCTCACCTCTGAAGCCTGCAGTGTTTTCCAGAGTCCATAGTCTCTCATGTTTCATTCCCCTTTCTGTTTACCCCCCCCTTCATCTTCCCTTCTACTGATCTTCCTATTTCTTATGTTCCATAAATGAGTGAAACCATATAATTGTCTTCTCTGCTTGACTTATTTCACTTAGCATTATCTCCTCCAGTGCCGTCCATGTTGCAGCAAATGTTGAGAACTCGTTCTTTCTGATGGCTGAGTAATATTCCATTGTACATATGGACCACATCTTCTTAATCCGGTCGTCTGTTGAAGGGCATCTCGGCTTCTTCCACGATTTAGCTATTGTGGACAATGCCATGTGATCTCATTCTTTAAAGATTTTTTCAAAAGTTATCTAGCATGTTAGTTTTCTGAATTTTCCCTGCCATTATTAGAAACTGGATATATATTCTTGAATCCTTTTGTGCTGAAAAATCTAGAGTAAGGTTTGTTGTTTTAAGTACCCGAGCAGTATGTGTTCTACATGTTGGCACGCTCGGAAGTCCTCGTTTCGTCCTTACCATCTGATGGTTTCGAACCTAGAACACTATCCAACCAAACTTTTTCCTTCTCACCTGTGGGGCTGGCAGGGTTTTCTGCTTTGAATTCCCTCTGAAGTGCCTTTCCCTCAGACGCTCCCCAAAACGGGTGGTCTTAGCTATGGTTGTGGAGGAGAGAAGGGGAGGAGGGGTGGCTACATGGGTAGGGAGAAGACACGTGAGGATGCATGCTACCGACCAAAGTAAGGCCATCTTTACACTGGTGTAGAAAATCGTTCACTCCCGGGGATAGCTGGTCGTGCACTTCAGGCAACTTTTGAACAGATCTGGAGTTAGACCACCCTGCTTTTCTTCAAAGACCTGAGCTCTGTGCTGATCCTTCACTTGGTCGGAGGGCAGATTTCAGGGTTTCATCCTTGGGGTGAATGCTGAAGCACTTACCAGCTGTGCGTGATTAGGGGAGATCATGACTGTTGAGCTGCTCTATGGGAGTTTCTTTGGTTAATCGGGATGCCTTTGATTTCTTGTACTATGTAGGATCAGAAATCCTTGCTTGGTTCATGACCTTTAAAGTAGTGAAAGCTAAGGTAGGGTTTAACATATCCACACACATACACACACACACCCCTACACATGTATGTATGTATGTATGGAAAATGCTTTGTAAGTGAAGAGGCAGGATGGAAGGTTTATGTATAAAGCTAGGACCCTTGGTAGACTCATTACCAAAACAAGGGAATGATGAGATACTTCAGGTGAGGAAGAAGGCACCCCTAAAAACGGACACTCCAGGTCTGCGCAGAATCTACTGCCTGAATTTACACAATCCATATGATCTAACACCCAGAGATATTAACACTAAAAAAAGATTGTCTTCCTAGGACACTTTGGTGTCTTGGAAGTCTTCTTCCCACCCCGCCCCCCACCCTGAAGTTCTCTGGGCGCTAAGCCAGTGCATTTGAAATCACTAAAAGGCTTTTTAGTTTGAAGTTGGTAGCAGAATGTTGATTCTTCTCTTGGAAATGCTGTAAAAGAGAAGGGAAGGAGAATCAAAATATAAATTGGAAAGTTAGGAAACGTTAAAAAACATCAGATCACAAAGTAAGTGGAATGGCTTCTGAAAGCTGAGCAAATCAAGCAGGGCGCACACAGAAGGAGGTGGGGGGAGCTTGTCAGCAGAGGATACCCCGTACAGTAGAGCGTGCACATCGACATAAAGTTCCTCCTTTTCAATAATGGTAAATAGAGCCTACAGACTGGTAGGACGAGCTTTTGTTCTAAAGCTTTCATTTTTCTGGACCCAGACTGTTTCCAGAACTGGAGAAAGTGGGGATGAGTGCGGAAACCCTAGTGAGTCCTACGTGGAGACGGCTGGTCTCATAGTCCATGAGACGGCTCACTGAGGACTGCAGCGGCATCTCTCAACTGAGTTGGTAAGAGCAGTGGATAAATGCTATGGCCCCAAAACCAACAATTGTAAAGAAGTTCAAGTAGCCTGGAACGTGGTCCAGGTTCAGGAGGATGCCCCAAAGATGAGTTAGGTGGAAGAGGAACCCTTACAGGGTCTGTACCCCAATACAAGAAGAAAATAAAGGAGTAGGTTAAACCAACGGTATCCTAAAGAATAGATCCCAGCAAAGCATGTAAATGGAGGAAATGAACATTCCCGATTCTAAAATAGTGAAATCTCTTCTATGAATACAGCCCAGAAGGAGCAAGAGCTCAAGGAAGAGAGAAAACCTAAGCATCGAGGAACAGGAATGAAGAAAAAGGAAACCAGTACCATTATCCCGTTAGTAACAGTGAAATTTAAAGGAAAGCAGAGGATAGAGTTAAGGACCCCGGTGAAGACTTAGGAAGGGGTACCAGGTATAGAAATAAGGCAAATTAATTGAAAAACATATCATTCTTGTTCTCCCTGTTCTGTGTGGAATTCAAAAGGAGATCCAAAATCCATGTAAGTGGGATCTCCGAAGAAAAAGTCCTAGATCTTGGAATACATGTGAAGGTGAATTGCTTATGACAAATGAGCCAACAATTCAATTTTCTCCTGAGCCACAGACAATGAGAGACCGCAGAGTAGTGCCTTTCAGACTTAAAATCTGATCCAAACGCCTCCATACGAACTTTTACAAAGGCAACAATATTTTTGTTGTGTGCTTTTGAGTCATTACAGGTTAAACTTGTTTTCGCGAGTCCTTCAAAAATCTAGTGGGTGAACTTGAACCAACTAAGATGCCAGAACATATAGCAAAGAGAAGGGCAAGAATAATTTAACTGTACACTTAGAATTTAACTGACAAGGGACCGGGAGATTGTAAATGTTATATGATCTAACAATAGAAAAGTGATAAGACTAAAGATACATAAGCTACAATCGGGAGGACAAGGAACGTGGGAGGTAGTCTGGTTATACTGATTTCATTTTTTGTAGCTGGAGACTAAAAGATGTAATATAAAATATCCAATAAGATAGGTGTAAGTATATTCAAGAAAATAAATGCAATAAGCTAAAATCGGGTAGTGGAAGAGGGAAATTCAAGGGATGAAGAGGAAATTATATCGTTTTTCATAACTTTTCTTAGATTATCTAATAGTTAAGGGTATATATAAAGGAACAGTTATAAATGGAACCACTAGAACAAAAAATGCCAGCATTTGAAATGTAAAGAAATCCAAAACCAGACCCGACTGCATGTAGAGGAAAAGCCACGGACTTCAATATAGGACGCTTGCTTCAGCACCTGCTGACCTGTAATGCAGAATGACAACTCCAAATTATGTCAAATAGAAGTAGGTCAAACTTATTCAAAAGAAAAGGGTCAGATTAAATCACAAGATAAGACTCCATTCTAAAAGAGACTCAGAAAGCTTGAAAATGCAAGTAAGGACAGTTATATTAGGCAAATTCAAACAGAATATCCAATATGGTTGAATTCAAAGCCGAAAGCATTGAACAAAAACAAAAGTGCCCTTCCTAATACTCAAGGATGTGGATCATAATGGTCATTCATAGATGAGAAATCCTAGAAAATAGATACTACTGGACTTTAAGTATTTTAGTTCATGAGCAAGTGGGCAAAAGGGGATTATGTACAAGGTTTCAAGATGAAAAGTAAAACTGATAACCTACTTTGTAGCCTGAAAACACAATGCATTTTTCATTCAAGTTCCCATGGGATAGTCAGACAATCTGACCATACGTTAATCCACAAACACATTCCAAAAGGAGCATTTTCTAATAAGTCATTAAAAGATAATGAAAAAATTAAGGAAATGGGATTCCTCCCTACAAAATTGATTATCTTACAAGCTACTCCATTAGACAACTCAGAACAAAATCCAAGCCTAAATTGCAGACTACCTAGAAAATATCAATTTTAGAACTCTGGTATGATTTATGGAATACCAAGGCAGCTCAGGGAAGTAGAAATCTCCATTTATAATCAGAATAAATGTATTAATCTCCATTTAAAAAAAAGTCTATGGGAACCAGAGTCAGGGAGTTAATGTAGGAACGATTTGGGAAACAGGAAAATAAGACTAAAGGTAAGTGGAAGTAGTCCCTAGGGCAGGGTGGAAAAAACAGTTGGCATTCTAGTGGAGAGACCTAGTGGCATCCAGGATTGTGGGGCCTGCCTGGGGAAGTCTGGAGTGCAGGGGCTGGGCCCCTGGGAAGGGCGGGCTGGGACACTGGATGAGCCCCAACTGCGATGAGAGTGGAGTTTCTTCTGGGACGCCTCTTTTCTGCTCTTGTGGCCTTTTGGGTGGTTGAATCCTGTTCATTCAGGTTATACAGGATTGTAGACCTCTGTCACATCTAGGAGATACCTTCAGGGTAGTGTTTGAGTAACACAGCGCTATCGTTGGCCACCCCCTCATCTGCCCGGACAAGCAGGTGTTTTGTCCTCAGAAGAGGTGGTGGTTAGAGTTCTCTTAATCTGAAGTTATTTCCTCAAACTCTTCCATACTTCATTGAATCACATGACTTTCTATGAATGTATAAATGGTCACAAGCAGTTCCAGAAAAAGTAGAAAATCTGACCCTAGTTCCCAAAACCTTTCTTCAGGAATTACTCCTTGAAAGCCTATCACGAGAAGACAAACGATTGGCTTGCCTGTTCGGTTTCTCTGGAGCACTGCTGTCTGTGATGGCAATGGTCTGACGGCACTGCCCAGTGTGGCCATGGCATTGAGTGCAGCTGCTTCCAGGGACGCTATTTTAATTTAGTTTAATCTTAACTAAGTAGCCACATGTTGCTGTTGGCCACTGTGTTGGACAGAGCGCTGCTAGAGCGCATAAAAGAAGGAAAGCTTCCAAAATTCTTTGATCTAATCATAGAATTGATAAGTATAATGAGGACTGAACATAATAAAATCCGTAGATCAATTTCATTTTCAAACACTGGTGCAGACACCCTAAACTAGCCAACAACTTGGTCTTCATAGATTATGATTTTAAAATGTGACTATGTGGGGTTTATTCCAGGCATTTACAAGTGGTTCGGAAAGCGCGACCTTCATTTATATTAAGATAGTAGTAGCAAAGGCCTGTCTAGAGTATGTCTGCTATCATGACCTTCTGAACATGACTCTAGCCAACGTGTGAGAGAATATGAACTTGATCCTCTAGAAAATCCCATAGAATTATTCAAATAAGAATTTAGAAACGTGGCTGCCTATAATAAAACCTGTAAAGAGCACAATAGCATTCATATCGATTATAACCAGGTAGGTATGATGGGGGAGCACCTAGCCTAGCAACAAGGAAGCTTGTGAGAATCTAGAGAAATAGGTAAGATCTAGTTGAAGGAAACCGTCTCTTGCAGGACAAAGGGAGATGTGAGCAAGTGGGGGAGGATGTAATGCTCTCTTGGATAGGGGTTCTACAAGTTAAGCTGTGAATGTGGTGTCCGTCTAAGTCCCCAGCAGGAGTTTTTTCTCTTAAGGCAAGCTGACCCTGAAGCTCATGTGGAGTGATCAGAACAAGAATAGCTAGGGAAACTCCTACTCTTGAACATAAAATTATACAAGGTAAAACAGTTCCATACTACCACATAAATAGGCCATTGATTAGAAGGTCTAAATATGGACCCAGATGCCTATGGTGAGGTAAGCTCTCCTAAAGGCCTTCCCAAACCATGAGCAGAAGGGTATCTACCTATTCAGTCCATGGCATTTAGCCATCCCAAACAAAAACCCCCAAAAAACACATTGTGCATACCTAACATCCTAGACCAAATGAATTAACGTTTTCAGTACCCCCCCCAGCCATAAATGACCAGAAAAATCAAGGGAGTCTTTTTTTTTTTTTTTAAAGATTTTATTTATGTGACAGACAGCCAGCGAGAGAGGGAACACAAGCAAGGGGAGCGGGAGAGGAAGAAGCAGGCTCCCAGCGGAGGAGCCCGATGTGGGACTCGATCCCGGAACGCCGGGATCACGCCCTGAGCCGAAGGCAGACGCTTAAGGACTGCTAACGACTGCGCTACCCAGGCGTCCCCAAGGGAGTCTTTAATAATTCTGGTTAGGAGAAGGCCTAGCTAAGCATGCCACAAACATAGCAGTTATAAAAATTCAACTATTAAAGGTTCTTTGACAAAAGCGAAGTCAAAAGACACATCAGAAGTACTGAAGTCAGTCCTTGGTGGCAGGACACTAAGTGGCCTTTGCAGGTTGTGTGGGAACAGACCAATAGCCTGCTAGAAAACCCAGCAAAGGCAGCGATAAATAGCTCCGAGGAAAGGACATAGGAGCAGCTCCTAAGCTCCTGAAAAGATGAGCGCCCTCCTTTATAATTAGAAAAATGCAAATTAAAGCTTCACTGAGATGCTAATTTTCATCAGTCAGATGGACAAAGATGAGAAAGTTTGGAAACGCTGTGTGTTGGCAAGCTGTGGGGGGAGGCACGGGCTCGTTGCTGTAGGAGAGCTAATTGCTACGCTCTGTACGGCTGTCGAGTTTGTTTAGCCAGATTTCGGGACTGCGATTTCAGGACGATGGTGGGCGAGGAGACCAGATTTCAGGACACGAAGGGTATCGGGTTCTGCCACTCCGCCCAGTAGCTTCCTGGTCGTCCTCCACTGGTGCTGTGCTGGGATTGTCCCGTTCGGTGGGGTGCGTAGTCTATACCACACAACTGTAGCCTGATGTTGCCTCCTAGGGCTTGCGCCCTAGGCTTTCAGTTCTTCTGTTCCCATGGAAGCCCTAATTCACGTGATACGTTGCCAAGTCCTAGGAGCTCTTCCCCTCCGCCCCTGCGCTCATCATTCTTGCTTTGGGCGTGACTAGTCTTGACCTAGTGGCGTGGACACAGGCTTGCTCCCACCCCCCAGTGTTGACTTGACTGTTCTACTTCCGCCCTGGTGATCCGAGGCGCTGGGTTAGCACCCTCTTTCTGGTCCCGTCCTCCTCCTAGCTCAGCTCAGTGTCCGTCCCACGTCTAGTGGGGTGAAACCGTGCAGTGACGACATGCCGGAGGCTTCTGCCGTCCCGCTACAGGGTATTTATTCAAAAGCCAATACGACTTGGTTCCTGGCCCAGGCGCAGAGCTAGAGACGCAGCACTGAATGAGGGAGAACTCTACCATTTGGTGGGGGGGGTGGGGTGAGGCTATTAAGCTGGGGAAGTACTGCCCGGGGAGCGTGGGGCCTGCTGCTTGGCGGGAGACTTTCAGGGAGCGCTGTGGCTCTGGTGGGCCCAGAGCAAGGGCTGTGTGGTGGAGTGAAGCAGGTGTACCAGCCGGCCTGTAAAGTCTCTCCACTTCAGGGAGGACGTGTAACCAGGGCGGCAAACCTGGGGGTGGAGGCCATCTGGACGGTGGCCCAGCTGCGAGGGAAGAGCTCTGCAACAGGAAGTACCCCCCCCCCCACGCCTGCAGGATGACTGCAGACAGCCCCAGAGGTTGGATCAGGCGACAGTGCGATTTCAGGAATTCTGGAATTAGAGCTAGGAGGGGCGAAGCTTAACGCACAGCAGATTAGATTGTGTGGAAATCCTCTTTGTCAGAAAGAGGCCTCTTTGTGGGAGCAGGACTCCTTTTGAATGTTTATAATTAGATGGGTCTTGATTATGCGTAGGGCGGTAAATGTTAATTGACGTGAAGTGGGGAAGAGGAAGAGGTCTACTTGCTAAGGGTATGGGTGTCCCAGAGGATTTGGTATTAAGCATCCAAGGCACGATTTCTCCTGTATGTCCAATGAGGAAGTGACAGAAGGGCCACTGTAGCCTCGGGGACACAGGCAACGGGAATGGGCACTTCCCCTGCTGTTCCAAATGGCATGCTTGCTAGAACACACTTTACCCTGGATCCCTCCCACTACACGTTGTCTCTACTGCAGCCTTGGCTCCAGGGTATTAATAAGGGAATTAACAGATGTTCTGAAATACTACAAATGCCTCTTGTCCAGCTTTCATCATTTTATTCGTTATGGCTAATATTAAGTCCCTAACATGTGTCCATAACTATAATGCTTTACGTACATGAAGGTCTTAAAATGGAAGCATGCACATATTCTGTGCATAGGTGATAAGTGTACGTGCATTATCCTAAACACACTTGTGTAATTGCCACTTAGATCAAGAGCGAATATTCCCTAGGATCCCAGGAGCGTTTCCTGTGCTTCCTCCTGGTGACAACGCTCTTCTCTCTGAAAGTCTTCACTGTCCCAGCCTCTAACACCAGATGTTGGTGATGCCGGTTTCTGAGCTTTACGTGAAATGACCTAGTGACAAAGCAGTGTGCGTTGTGTCTGGCTCCTTTTCCTCAACCTTGTGTGTGGGATTCTTCCTCATTGTTCCATATACTAGTTTATTTTCCTGTGTCAATGGGAGCACCACTTATCCCTGGTACTAACGGGCATGTGGACAGTTTCTATCACTTGGTTATTAGGAGTATTGTTTTCTTGAACATTATGTATCTCTTGGTGAAAACATGTATTTTGGGCATATGCCAAAAATAAAGTTGCTAGGTCCTAGGGTGTATGTTTAGCGTTGGCGGTTATCTACTGTCTTACCCTTTCATCAGCAGTACCCGACTATCGTAGGTGTCCCACCTTACCGTCACTGGGCGTCGTCGGCAAGTGTCTCGTGCTACTGTGCGCCATAGATTGAATTTCTGTGTACCCCCGACATTCACCTGTTAAGAACTTAACCTCCAAGGTGATGGTAGGGAAGTGGGGCCTTGGGGAGGTGCTAAGCTCTTGGGGGCAGAGCCCTCATGAGTGGGATTACTGCTCTTATAAAGAGACCCCAGAGAGCTCCTCCGCCCCTTCCACCATGTGAGTCTGTGATCTGGAAGAGGACCTTTGCCTGACCATGCTGGCACCTCCGTCTTGGATGTCCAGTCTCTAGAACTGTGAGAAATCTAGAAGCCACGCGGTCTGTGGTATTTTTGTTATAAGCAGCCCGAAAGATGAAGGCGTGGTTTTCAGTCTGATTTCCCTGATCGCTAATAAGGTGGAAACATTTTCACTTGTTTGCAATTTGGATAGTCTCTTTTGTGAAGTGTCCACTTAAGCCTCTGTGCATTTTTCTTTTGGATTCTTTTTTTTTTTTTTTTTTAAGGCTTTTTTAAAAATTTGAGAGCCATGAGGTGGGGGAGGGGCTGAGGGAGGAGGAGAAGCAGACTCCCCACTGAGAAGGGAACCTGATTTGGGGGCTCGATTCCAGGACCCTGGGATCATGACCTGAGCTGAAGGCAGCTTCCCAGGCACTCCTCCGACATTTTCTTAGAGTTCTTTACATATATTGGATAAATCTTTAATCACCTCTTCCCAAATTAACAGGCTCAGTGAAATACCAATAAAATTTCCAATAATTTGTGTCAATTGAAAACTGTAAAATTTACATGGAAACGCAAAAGACCAGGAATAGCTAAGAACATTTTAAAGAAAAAAGTTGGAGGGTTACTTGACTGGATTTCAAGATAACGTGAAAGTAGTTAAGACCTTGTGGTTTTGGAACACAGACTGATGAAATGGTAGGCCAGAAATAGACTCGCACTTGGACACTTGATTTATGACAATATGGCATTGAAAAATAGTGGTAAAGATTTTTCCCCTAACAATTCCGGATTAACTGAATATGGAAATGGAAAAAATTAAAACCTGATCCCAGCCTCACACCTTACTCCAAGAGAAAACTGAAGCAGGTTATATGTGTAAACATTTAGGATAAAATGATTAAAGTTTCTAAAAGATCACGTAAGAACATCTTTATGACCTGGGTTCCTTAGGTAGGATACCCAAAGCATTAACCATTAAGGGAAGGACTGATCAATTGGACTACATTAACGTGATGTCTTTATATCAAAAGACACTATTAGAGTGAGAAGGCGAGAACCTATCTGCTGCAGTCGTTGCCAGACTGCTGTGTCAGCTGGCTTTGGCCAATGGGAGGTTGGAGGACAGAAGGAAGGGAGAAGCAGGGATCTCTCTTCCTCCCCCCCACCCCCAGCTGTGGTTAGCCTCTCCAGCAGCAGCTACACCCCCTCCATGGTTCCCACTCTAATTCCAGCTTGTACTGGTTGGTGCCAACCCCTGGGTTCTGAGAACTCTTGCAGTATTAGGCCCCACTAGTGCCCTAACTGCCATCCTTTCAGCCTCCCTGATTTCAGCACAGCTGAACTGGACAGCTCTGGATGGTTTCAACTCTCCTCAAGCGCTATGACATCTTTCACCTTCTGTCCTGGGGTTTCCATGACACTTGTAGAGGTTTCCAAAAGCCTGCTTGACAAGCACGTACAGCTAGGAAATGTAGGAACTCAGTCTCCTGAAGGTGATGCTCTGTCAATGAGAGGTAGAAACCGATGAACAAATACCTCTTCCAGTCAATCCTTAGGTGGAAAAATCTGAGTGTCCTACATGTTCCTCAGAAGACCCTGGGGTGGGATTGGGCTTCCATTGCCCACAGCAGTGACCTCAACAATGCATCTTAGGTTTCATTCTCTGCCCCTCCCCCATTTCAACACCTCTAGCTTCTTGGAGTCCCCTCCTAAATTCTAGTTAATGCTTGAACAATGTGGATTTTTAAAAATATAGTACTGTAAATGGGTTTTTCTCATGAACATTCTATCCTTTGGAAGGAGAACAGTATATAACACAAAACATACAAAGTATGTGTTAACTGTTATTGGTAAGGCTTTTGGTCAACAGGCTATTACTAATTAAATTTTTAGGGAGCCAGAAATTGTACTTGGATTTTTGATTGTATGGGGTGGGTGTCTGGCCTTAAAACTTTCATTGTTTGAGTCTGCTGTATTTGCCCATAAGCTTTAGTCTCAGGCTCTGAGTTTCTGTGGGAGGCAGTGAATCCAAGCCAAGACACTGCTTTCTTAGTCATTCCAGTGTAAGGGTGATAGCAGATTTCTCATGTCAATTCCTGGTTTGTTGCATTGTATCCTGTTGGAATTCCTATATTGACTTCATTCCTTAGGTCTTCCATATGTGGAGTGGATTCTGCTTTCCTAGTTAGTCTGGCAGGTAAACCATTCTACTCTCTACCCCTCTGCTATCTCACCTTGTAGCTTTTCCAAGTTCTGGCCCTATTCGCACCTCACAGTCCTGAATCTGCATGGCCGCCTGACCATTTTTCTTCATTCTCACTAGAACGTCCTCTGATCTTAGACACTTACTGTTTCTGTGTTAGGAAAGCATAACACTGCATGGTATGCAGTTTGTTGAACTTTGGAGACCAACTGCTAGGTTTCAAGTCTTGAGTCTGTCCTGAGTGATGGGGGCACAGTCTTTTTTTTTTTTTTTTCAATGTTAGTCACCATACGGTATATCCTTAGTTTTTGCTGTAGTGTTCCATGATTCATTATTTGGGGGCACAGTCTTATCCTCTCCCTGTTTCAGGTTCCTTACATGTCAGGTGAGAACAAGGTGAAGATTAGTTTAGGACAGTCCTGATATTTAAAGAGTATTAAATGTTCTCATTGTGACTTCAGAATCTATACTTTTGTTTTCTATCCTGATTCATCATGGATATTTCCCTTAACACTTTGATAATTTTATTCATTCACCTCAGAATACTTGCTGAGTGTCTACTCTGTATTAGCAGCTGTGGACCTCCTCGTCCCTTACAGCTTGAATATTTCAGAAACCAAATTCTCCATCTGTTTCTACCTGCAACTCTCCTGTCCCCCAAGAGAAGCTTGTATTTCTAACATTTTCTTGAGAGTATCATTTCACTTTTCCTAAGCATAACTGCAGTAATTATGACTTTACAGTGCCTTTTATCTGTGAAAATACTTTTTAAAACACAATACTAAGCTATGAACACCCTGAGGACAGGCTTAGTGTCTTGATCGCAGATCCCCAGCAGCTAACCCATTATTTAATTTCTAGTCAATGACCAAGAAAGGTCTGTTGGAGTTGCTATCGCTCAGAGTTAAGATAAAGTAAGGTTTGTTACTGAGCTTCCATATGAAGAAAACCCCAGAGAGATGGGTCACTGATTCTGGGTTCAACATCTTGACCCAGAAATTCACACTATGTGGCTGAGACAGAACTTCCTGAGTTTGGAAAATGTGTAGTTACTTTTCGCTTCTATCCTTCATTATCCTTGCTTGGGGTTGTTCCTTTCCATTGTATCTACTTCGATTCTGCTACGCAGTCTTTACCCTGGACTCGCCATCCCTGCTGGGGCTGCCTGGCTGCGTTCAGTTCTCTCGCCCGCCGTTGATACGCAGCCTGGGCAGCCTGAGGGCAGACTGGCCCGAGCATCCGGGAGCCGGGATGCAGCTTGCTGCTGACCGCAGGCTTCTGGACTCCGACCGTTCCAGGCCAGGCTCCTTCTTTGGAGAATAACAGGATCGAGTTGCCGGGTCTGAAAGATCCTTTGAGGCGGTGACCTCCTGGCGACTCCCCTCTGTTCCTGTGGCCGTCACGGTCTCCTCTTCATGCCCCTCCTAGCCCAGCTCTGCCTGTGAGGCTGCTTCGTATCGCCCTAGTTCCCCCAGGCAAGTCTCCTGCGGGGGTGTGGGTGCGAGAGGGGTCTTGCTAGGGCTCTCTGGAAGAGCAGGGGGCGTGGGCCGTGTGGGGTGACTGGGGTGCTCCTCTCGGGCATTGGAACTGGGCTACAGCTTCGTCCTTTGCTGCCTTCCGTGTGTCCCTTTGTTTCCCGGGGCAGAGCTTACGTGCACATGTTTCCATCCACGAGAACGCCCATCGTGGTGCACCCTCCAGGGTGGGAGGGCCAGCTTCCGGAAGAATAGCCCATCCTGTCACGTCTCACATGTCGTGGGACAGTAAAAGGCCACTCTCGCCATCTTCCCTGTCGTCTGGGTTGGGAGAGCTGGGAGGGGACTGTGTGTGTTTAGGGCTCTCAGACTCATGGCCCCCGTTACCCAGTCCTGCCGGCCTCCTAATCTGCGCCACGGTCGGAAGCCACACTCGGAACGTTGGACTCTTCTTTCTCTGAGGTCTAGAGGTAGTTCTGTGCAAGGATGCCATCAGGGAACTTTCTACATGGGAGACTCTCAGAAATCAAGGACGGTGTGGTGCAAACTTAAAACCCCACAAGGCAGAAAACTCGATAGGAATGAAAGACCATGGAAATCCTTGTCAGAATTAGGACAGCAAGTGGTGCGTGCATGGTGAGTACATTTACAGAACGGGGTTGGGGGGGGGAGGGAGCCCACAGTCGGAGATATTCATACCCAAACTCAGTGCCTGGAGGGCATCTTGTTTCCTAAAGAAACAAATTGGAATAGGTGATCTAAGAAAATCCTCTGTAAATCAGATTGCGTAAATGGCCGCAGTAGAAGGAACCTGTGGCTATTTCTCCCGAGGTCTTTGGAAACAACTAGATTTTAGGGTGCCAGTAATGGATTAAGTAATCGGACATAAACAACAAAATGCACAATTGGAAGGAAAAGCCCCGCAGCTTGCTGGCACGGCAGCCACAGCTTTCAGGGGAAGCATAGGCCAAGTGTGTGTTTTTATTTGGTGAGGGGCGCCTGCTGTTCCAAGTACCAGAGCTCCAGCTTCTGACGCAGCCTGGGGTCGAGGCTACAGCCCAGTTTGGAGTGCCGGGGTGGGGGACGTGCTCACGTGGGGGTGTCTGTCTCTGGGTTAGTGCTCAGCCCTCCCTCATTCAGATGCATCAACAGTTCAAGTCTTACTGTCTTCCCATCTAGAGTGTTGGCCTGAGGGATGGGCTCCCAGGGAAGCCGGGAACGCTAGGCGAGAAGCTAAGCAGGATTTGTTTGCCTGTCTTCCTCCTCGTTCAGCTCCCCCCAGGCTGGCTGCCTGTATGAGACCCCAACTGGGTAAGCTTTTCCATGGAAGCTGTGACTTGGTTGTCCTTACCCCGCCTGAAACCCCATCTGCCGTACTGAGCTTCCCCTTGTTTCACGTTGTATTGTACTCCCCCCGGCCCCCTTACTTCTTCCTTTGGGAAACTCTGCCTTCTCTCCCCACCCTATCTTCCTGCTAGGCTTTTACCGCATTCCCCTGCTGTCCTAGACAGGACCCTATTGCGACACTGCTAACATCCGTGCACTTGTTTGACCTACTGGATTGTGAGGCCCTTGGGGCAGGGCTTTGTATCCAAAAACCTCAGGAAATGAGGGTCAATCCGTTCTTTAATGAATTCTTTTCCCTGATCTCCCTTTCTGTTCCAGTGACCAGATTTGTCTGTTCCAGGCATTTGAACTAGGGCCCTGTCTTGCCCTTGCCAGCTAGTATCCTCCTTTACACCAAAGCTGTGTGCTAAACTTCGGTCAGGGCCGCCTGCCTGTGGAATTATGCATGTTCTTGTCTCTCAGGAAATAATCTGGTTCCTTCATCTCATGTCAGTAATGAATTAAGACCAAAAAGTGCTCTGCAGCTGTTTTGTTTTCCCTCGAGTCAGCTAAACGTGGTTCCGTCATCAGCAGGTGCCCTCTCGCTGCTAACCTGGTCCTTACAGGTGGGCAATGGACAGTTTCCAAAGTATAGCTGCTGCTTAAGGACACCTGACGTTCTTACAAGGGAGCGTTCCCAGGTTCTTCACGTCCAGAATTCAATAACAGAACAGAAACGTGCGTGTGGGGTTGGCTTCACGGGGGTGTGCCCTGGGCGGTTACGCGGGCCTGGGTGCGGGAGCTCCTGAGCTTGGCTTAAAGCGGTTCTGGTGTTGCCTTGGAATTCTGATAGCTTTTGAACAAGGGGCCCTGCATTTTCATTTTCTACCAGCACTCCGTTATGTGGCTGAGCCGGTCGTGTGTGTGTGTGTGTGTGGGGGGGGGGGTGTAATGTCTAAATACCCATTTTGAAGGAACAGGCACTCCGACTTTAAAAACCTACCACGAAGACGTTTTAAAAAGTTAATTGCTAATATTAGTGAGGCTATGAGGAAAAGAGCAGTCTCATTTGTTACTGGTAATGTAATTTTCCTAGAGGGAAATAGAATTTTATATACATTTAAACCTTTAAAAAGTTCCCTTTGTCTTGAAATTCAAAATCCTAATACGTTATCTTCTGTATCTTTACCCTTAAGGCTATTTTTTTGGTTTTGATTTTAATTTTCAAATTTTATTAAGGTAATACATGCCCATAGTTTAAAAATCAAGCAGGACTAAAAAGCTTATAATGGAAAAAGTTTCCTGCTTTATCCTTCCTTCCTCCTAAGTCCTAATTCCCAGAAGCAATTCATTTAGCGATGTCTTCTTGTATTTACTTTTCTATTCCTATACTATTTCTTGATTTATCAAATTTAAGAAATCTATTAACTTCCTGTTACAGTGGAGATAATTTAAATCTTATACCTTCCCACAATCATGCTAATGTCTTTAATGTAGATCTTTTTGGCATGTACTCTGAGACCTTTCGTTGGTTCTGTATATTTAATTTCCAGGTTTATGGAACTAAATAGCTTTTTTCCACCAAGCCGTATGCTTAGACTTAGCCACGTTGCCTTATCCTTGCACAGCTACGGGGCTTGCACATTGTTTATTCACCATGCATTGTTAGTCATGCAGGTTAATGCCAAACTCACCGTCTGTTACCAGGGGACAGACTGAATGACTATAGAATGCTCTGCCACCGTTAAAAACCAGGGACTGGATCTTGTCCCTGGTCCGCAGGTGCAGGTGGATCGAAGTTTGAAGACTGGAAGGTCACTTGACACGAATGCTCTGTGTGGGCCACGTGCATTTTTCATTCTTGCGGTGGTGAAGCAGGTGACTCGTAGGGTGTCTGGGGGTGGCTCGGTGCTCCAGCAATGCCCTGCCCCCTCTGTGCGCCTTCTCTAGGCCAGCCTGGCCGTCTCGTCCTGTGTGGTGGTTCTTCTCTTGGGTCCCTCTTATTCTGGACCCCAGTCGTTGGACCTCTCCACTTTCCCCCATTCCTTTCCCGCCTCCCCCATTTCCAGCTCTTTTTATTCCATTGGGAAGGACTCCAATAACCTATTAGAATAGAGCCCAAGCCCTTAATTAAAAAATGTTTTCATTCTTCATAGGTCAATCCTATTACAAAATATAAAGGACAAATGTTCAAATGTGTATATACAAATTTTGTACTGTTGTATTTGTTCATCTTTTTTCTTCTCCGTACGGTTTCTCTTCTCCATGGGAAGAAGGCTTGGGAAGGTAGGATTCTAGATCTAGGATCAAGGCAGGCAAACCAGCCCATCAACCAGTGACAGCACAGGTCTCCGGATGAAGGCTTGTCACAAAGGTGTTTGGAATGAACTAAAGTTCATACTGTCCCTGGTCTGAGGCTTCCTGTCAAAAACTTGCTACTCCAGCTACGTGAGGACTGTCCTGTGATGCCTACAGATTAACCTGGAAGTCGTTTGTCTCCTGTTACGGAGGTTAAGCATATGGGAGGCTCCCAAGCTACACCCTTGTTAAGTCGTCAGCCTGTGTGGGAGCAGCCTCATGGGGAGCCCGAGGGTGGGAAGTAGTACCTGGGAAGGGTTGGGGGAAACACTTGGATCTGGGGTGGGGCAGGTCCAGTGATGACATCAGGCCCGAACCTCCGTGGAGGCTTCATTCTTCACCCATTGGCTCTTGGCGTGGAGCTTGCGAGTGTGTCTGCGAATGTTCCCAGGTGTTCCAAGGTGTCTTGAGGGGATAGTGTGAGGTCGGGAATGGGGGAGAGGCGCCATGAAGGGCCTGGAAAGCCTGGTTTCAGTGGTTCCTTCTCCTGGTCATACAGGTGCCTGAACAGGAGCACGTCTAAAGAATCAGAAATGTAGTAGCTCTGCTCTGCCTCCTTTTCCTTACAGACCCGGTCAGGGAGGTCTGTCTTGCCTGAGTGACAGCAAGGGATTCTCCCCTCCGCGAGCAAAGCGTTGTCTGCGGCCAGTTGAGAGCCTGGCCTCGTTTGGAGCTTGCCCCTGTTCTTTGCAGCCGAGGCCAACCTCATCCACATGTTTGTTCTCCTTCAACAAAGGCTTCCTGAGCTCCTGTAATGGCAGGTAGGGTCCCCTGCATACCTGAATAATACAATTTTGAAAATGTGTCCAAAGTTCTTCCTTCTGAAGGTTGAACAGAATCTTGTTACTAGCTGGATTCCATTGAGAGCTGACCAATTCCACAAAATCCTATTTATGTGTAATCAGTTTATTGATCACTTTGAACACAGGGGGAGGGGGATAAACCGTCACCCCCCAACTTGTGTTTCCAACCAGGCTCTGTAGAACTTCTATTTCCTGTCTTTTCATGCTGTTTTGGACCGAGTCTATAATGTTTCCTCCTCTTTCAATTACTAAAAGTTGAGATCCCCTCTCCTAACTCTGCTGGCCCTGTCCATGGGCGGACTTGGGGTTTGGAAGATCCGAAGATCAGTAGGGTCTGTGGTCAGCTCTTTTGATTGGCCTCTGGCTCCCGCTGTTGGTGCTGGGGACAGGGCTAGAAAGGCATGGCGTGTTTCCCTATCTTCCTCCTCCTCTTCAGCAACCTTGGAAATCATGGTTGGGGAATTGCCAGTCTGGCTCAAATTGCTCTGCTGCTTCAAGGCTCTGCTCTTCAAGGCGTTGAGGGGGGAAGGGGAGAGACGGACCAGTGGCTGTAAACTCGGTTGACAGCCTTGTTGGCAGTCCCCCGTAAATGTTCTTGTGGTCTCTTTAGCTGCTGCCGATGGATTTTGGGGTGTGATAGACCTCTAAATGTCAGCTCTGGCATATGCATGAATTCTTTGGAAGGCCCTATAAAACCCGGACATGGGGAGGCGGGTCCCCTCCCTTGGAGACCTTCCTCCAGAAGGGCACTCCTGCTGCTGGAGCCCCTTGGCAGGCTGCCATCAGGTGGGGACCTACAAGGTACCCCCAGCCTAGCCCACTCAGTGGGGTCCATTTGATAAACTCCTATGTATGTTTGTTTTTGTCCTGCCATCTGCCCGGTGTCTGATCACCTATTTACCCTGGTGGTGAGAGGGGGACCCCCCACTGTATATGGCGTGAGGTGGCCAAACCCAGGACGTCTGATGTTAGATGAGATTGGCAGTGGTCGGCCAGCCCCACACAGCCCTGGGGGGGACACCACCGGCCACACAGGGACTAGAGCACAGGGTGAACCAGAGGGGCTGTAGGAGGCAGGCTTGCTTTGCAGTGACCGGGTGAAGTGACCCTTGGTTTCCATGGGAAAATAATTGGCTTGTTTGAAAACTTTTGCAAGCCGGCGGCTAGGTGAGACCGTTCAGGTTGAGGACCAAGTGGGATGTAATTAGTCCAGCTACGAGAGAGACGTTCTGGGCAAGGAGCCTTTCTCACAGGATGGGGGCAATTCATGGTTAGGCCTTGGGGGCTCTGAAAGGCTCCACAATGTTTGGGGCAGCATGTGGAATTTCAGGCCTTAGAATGTGCCCTGCCAACGGATTCCTTTATAAAGCTCACCTTTGGGTGGGACAGCTCGTGGACTTTGCTGTCCAAGAAGACCTCCAATGAGGAAGTGAGAGGTCAGGAAGCCCTTAGTGAAGCATTGCCCCATACGTGTCGGATTCTGTGACTCACAGTGGAAGAATGGGGGATCCCACAGCCCCTGGTGTGGTTCTTTGTTAGACTAGGGGAAAAGACTGAAGACAAGGCTGTGGTTCTGACTGGGGGGAAGGGGAGTAAGGCTGCATCTAGGGTCCCTGGATGAGCATCAAATACTGGTGAACATCTTTGAGCTATGTTTTCCCTTCAGATCGGGTTTTGGGTCTGGGATAGCGAGACAGTCCTACACCTGTTTCTTGAAGTGTTGGCGGCCTTCTGGCAAGACTCTTCCAAAGGCAACTGGGCCCAGGTCGGGCAGAGGCTTCCCATGTCCCCTGGAGGGTTAGGGGAGTATTATCCCTTCTTTTGCACTCTTCATAGTCTGTGTCCCCACAGGGATGGGCTAGTTTAGAACGTTGTTTCGGGGCTGTGACGGCGGCCACGGAAGCACGGGGAGGACGGCGTCTGCTGCCTGCCGCAGTCTTCCTTCCTGGCTGCAGCTTAGCCTGGAGCCCCCGCTGTTCTTCCCACTCTCTCTGGTCCGCCCCCCGACTTTGGAGGGCGCATGCTCTGTGGATGGCAGTGGGTGGGGGAGGAGGCTGGCAGGGAGCGGGGGCTCCCGTCTCTGCACTGAGCCAGCCGTCCTCACCGGGCTTCTGCACGGCGTGAATGATGGAGAGGGTCCGAGGGAACATTTTCCCCTTCTGCACAACAGCTGCTGCATCCCAGGGCGAACCTCAGTGAAATCTGAGGTTCCTGACTCTCCCCTGCTCCCTCTCCTCCCCATTGGTTGCTCTCCCGATGGCTCATCTTACCATCACAACCACCCCCCCCATCCCTGCACCGGTCACCTATCTCCTCTGCTCCTTGGCACTCAACCCTAGCTGAGTGTCCTCCCTGTGAAAGTTCCCATCTATGAACTTAGGGTCCCTCCAACTGACTCTGCACACTCCTGAGCCCCAGATCCATGGATCCAGATGCTTTCTAGATTTTTTCCACTTGAATACCTCACAGACACATCAACCTTAAAAGCCTAAAATCGAACTCTGTTGGCTTCCCACCCAACCTCCTCTTCCAGGCCTACCTGTATTGGTTGAGGGCACCACGTTCTGTCCAGCTGCCTAAGCCAGGACTCCCCAGGTCCTTTTTGACTTCATCACCCCCATATGTAACCTAGAACCGGGAAACATCAGTCCCGGTTCCCATGATCGCAAGTCTGTCCATTTCTCCATCGACCCTGCTTCCCCACTGGCTCAGGCTACTGTCCTCTGTCGTAGCCCCATGGTGGCTTCTCGTCCAGGTCCTGTGAGTCTTGGCCTCCAATCTGTTTCCTCCTCTGCCAGCAGTGAACTTCCTGTATTCCAAATAACTCCTGTCCTTGCTTTAAAGACCCGTAAATGCCCTCCATTGTTTTTCTTTTTTTTTTTTTTTAAAGATTTTATTTATTTATGTGACAGAGAGACAGCCAGCGAGAGAGGGAACACAGCAAGCGAGTGAGAGAGGAAGAAGCAGGCTTCCAGCAGAGGAGCCTGATGTGGGACTCGATCCCGGAACGCCGGGATCACGCCCTGAGCCGAAGGCAGACGCTTTAACGACTGCGCTACCCAGGCGCCCCCCCTCCATTGTTTCTAGGTTGCATCCTCCTTAGTCCGCTCAAGGTCCTGTGACTGCCTCCACTGTTGGCTTTGCTGGCCTGTCCTGCCCCGTGAACGTACACCCTAGCTCTATAAAATTTAGAATTCCTCAAATTTTCTCCTCCGTACCTTTGCAAATACAGCTTCCTTTGCCTGGAATGTACTTTTGATTTTCCTTTTCCAGACTCTTCCCTGACCTTCCATCCATCTCTTACTAGGCTTAAACTCCTCCTGGTAGCTCTTCCCTGACCCCTGCATTTGGTTAGAACCGCCCACCCCACTGTGTTAACACCCCATATTTCTCCCATCATAAGATTTCTCCTTTTTGGAGCTACTTAACTTTTGGACTCCCTGCTTTTCTCTTAACGTGAAGACGAGGGGCCTGATGCCTTAATCACTATCGCACAGTATCTGGCATGCAGATCTTTGATAACGTTCACTTAACCTTGCTAAGCTCCAGCTGGAAACATGGGAATAATGAGCTCTTCCTCTAGATTCTATCGCTGCCCCATTTTACAAACCCAGGAAGCGATGCAGAGAGGTTAGAACATCCAGCGAGTGGTGGAGGTAAAATTAGAACCCAGACAGTCTGACTCCAAATCCTTGTTCTCCACCCCTACGTGATGCGCGTGCTCAGAGATGCTCTTTGCAGGTAATTCTGTGGTTCCAGCTGCTCTAATCCACCCCAGTTTGGAAACCGTGTATAAGAAAGGATTGCTGCCGTTGTCCAGCACACTGACGGCTCAGAAATGTGACTGCTAACATCCTAAATGGATTGCAAAAGGGAAACAATGTTTTTGAAGCAGGGAGAGTAGAATAGAGGCAAAAACGGCCATCCTGAGAACCTGAACGTTTCTTAGTGCAGGAGAGCAATGGATGCTTGTGGTCAGTACATTTAGCCATCCAGTTTCTAATGTGTTCGTTATCCATTTCAATATTGTCTGATACAGTTCAGACACTTAGGCCAAGAAATGTACTGGGCAGTGAGGATCCCGAAGCAGCTCTTCTGTCCAGAGGCTGCTGTGTGGTGGGTGAGACAGGCTGTTTGAACACATGGCCAATGAAGAGACTGCATAGGGTGGTGTTGGGGGGTCACGGGGAACATCTCCAAAGCTCTTTCAGGAAGCCTTCCTGGTGGAAGTGATGTCCAGGATGAGACCAGAAGGACTTAAAGAATAGAACCTCTTTCAGAAAGGATATAAGGTCTTTCAGAAAGAGCCAAGATAAGTGACGGTGCTGGTAGAGTGAACAGGACCTCATCTGAGGTTAGCGGATCTTGGTATTGGTTCCAGCTCTGTCCTTGACCCAGCTGCGTGACTCGAAGCCAGTGAACATTCCTACCGCTCCCCTAAAATGTGGGCATAAAACATACTTCGTAAGGTTATCCTAAGGATCAAAGAAAGTCTTTGAAGACTGCTATGAGGTGTGAAGTGGTATAAAGATTTGAAGTACGGTCCTCGATGAAATAATGAGGACTACCACTTGGCGCGGCCACGGCTGCGTAGGAAACCCTCCAGGAACGGTAGCTGCCTTCTGCTTTAGACCACGTCTCTTCGCTGTGCTGGAAGTCTCCTGCCCCTCAGAGAGGACTTCCTGACAGATCCACAGGGCGTACACTGCTTAGCCCTTAGGGACCTCTGCTTTTTCTCTGCTCTTAGTTTCTGGAGCTCGTTGCTTCCCACAACCAAGCTTTGGGTTGCTGAAGGCTAGTGTCTCCATGTTCGCTTTCTCCCCAGTTAATTCCTTTGAAGGCAGGAGAAATAAGGGCCGAGAGACGAGGTGGTGGGAAACCTGAGGAACCTGGTCCCAGTAACAGGGGCCCAAGCATGTGTTCCAGTGTGATTCAGAATCTAAAATTCTAGAGGGACCTTTGTTTTTGGCCTTGTGATGGATTTGCCAAGAGTGTTAGGATATGTCATTTATTTTCCCCCAGTTCAATTGACAGTGACCTATAACATGTAAGTTTAAGGTTTACGGCATACTCTGGTATAAGTATGTCATGAAATGATTACAAGCGAACATCTGTCACCACACATAGTTAAATTTTTTTTCTTTGTGATGAGAACTTTCAAGATCTAGTCTCTTAGCAACTTTCAACTACTACAATGTGGTATTGTTACCTAAAGTCATCCTGTTGCACATCTCCAGAACCGATTTCTCTTCTCACTGGAGGTTTCTACCGTTTGACCCTCTTCATGCTGTTCCCCGACTCCCCACCTCTGGCAACCACAAGTCTGAGCTGAGTTGTTTTTGTTCGTCTTTTATTTTATTTTTTTTTTTATTTTTTAAAGATTTTATTTATTCGACAGAGAGAGACAGCCAGCGAGAGAGGGAACACAAGCAGGGGGAGTGGGAGAGGAAGAAGCAGGCTCCCAGTGGAGGAGCCTGATGTGGGGCTCGATCCCATAACGCCGGGATCACGCCCTGAGCTGAAGGCAGACGCCCAACCGCTGCGCCACCCAGGTGCCCCTGTTCGTCTTTTAGATTCCACATGTGAGATCATACAGTATTTGACTTTTTTCTCACTTAGGACATTATACTAAGTGTCCTTTAATTTTATATGGTCTATCACTTGGTTTAAAGCTTATTTAAGTTTTTAAAGAGCCTATCCGGGTATGGGTAGGGATGTTTAATGAAACAGCTGCTTCTGGTTCTGTGATGCTAAGGGATTAATTAGCGCAGTGACTAAAGTAGGGGTCCTGAAGCAACTGGGAAGTTGGCTTGCAGGGAATCTGGGGAAGGAGGGGAGTACGGACCCACGTGACTGTGCCCCTTTGGGCCAGCTTATTACCGTTTTTCAGGTGAGTGCTGACTGCAAAGGTCACAGAAAAGCTGAATGTGTGTCCAGCTGCTGAGGACACACCAGAGTCCGGTGCAGCTCTGTGCGTGTAGTGGGTGCTCGAGGGCCGAGGATTCGTCGAGCACTCGTCCCGCCGAGTGCTGCTGTGGGATGGTGCTGAACTACGAGAAGCACCGTTCCTGGTCCCAACGTACTTGTTCATGACCCAGCAAGAGAAAGCCAGCCACAGTCCGAGCACAAGGAGACAAAGGCTCCACTGACAGAATTTCATGCACAGAACTGTAGGGACATGTAAGAACAGTTGCCTGGGTTGGAGGGAGGTAAATGGAGCTGTGGGGAAGACCGTGTAAGGTGGCGTTTATAACCAGATAAATGTGCATAGAGATTGTTACCTATAGACTAAGGGTTACTGGTGGAGAGGGGGGAAAAAGGTGGTGGGGATGGAGGACACTTGTGATGAGCCCTGGGTGTTGTATGGAAGTGTTGAGTCACGATGTTGTACACCTGAAGCTAATATTACAATGTACATTAACAAATTAAAAAATTTTCGTGGCCAGCGAGGTAGAATGAAAGATCCTATTCACCATGGGTGCTGTTGGGTACAGAGCAAGGACCTGAACCCAGGCTGTCTTTTCCCTTTCCACCCTATGATGCAGCTGCTTCTCTAAAAAGTTAGAGACTCCTAAAGTGAAAAACCTGGACACCTCGTTGAATTACTGTAGTCAACAGGTCTGGAGTGGAGGCTGCTTCCATTAGGGTTTGACTGCTCAGGCAGCTCTGGGCCCAGCTCTGATTAACTTCTGAGTGCACAAGTGGCTTGTGGTGTGTCTGCTGTTGGGTGCGTCTGGATGGAGAGAATCTTGGGGGAGAATTTCTGGTTTGATCCCTGGGCTGAGGAAGAGAGGCTGTGGGGAGAAGTGGAAAGCGAGCGAGGGCCTGGAGGAGGTGATGCTGCCGCTGGGCCGGGTCCGAACAGATTTGGTCCCCACACTGCTTTCCTGCTCAGAACAGCCCTCCCTGTCCCGCTGCCTCACTTCTACCTCAGACCCAAGGACACGAGAAGTTGCTGGTCCTGAAGGAATTGAGGATGGGTAAGAGTTGGCACTATGGGTGGTCTTGGTGGCAGGAGGAGGGGTCCTGTCATACAGTTGGAGAGACACTTTCCTTCTGGAGGAAGGCATGCTGCCCCCCCCCCGATGCTATTTTTGGATGTAGGGGAGGGATTCATGGGGGGCTGAACCCAAGAGCACCGTTAGGAAAGACCTTTTAGCAGATCTAGGACTTTCAGACCTGGCTCTTGACCTCTCAAATGCTTCAGTAGGAAGGCTTGTCTCTCGGATGCAGAAATCTCAGAGATACAGGATGGTCTACAAAGAGACCAGATCTTGAGAGAACTATGGTTTTCCCATCTAGAATCTGATGTTTGTACAGCCAGGCCTTACACTGGATGAGCTCCTTGGATGTCACCATCCCTCAGGTGAAGGAAAGGGAAATCACTCCCTTAAAGAGACCGTAGCATTTAGGAATGGGCAGATAAGCATCCCTCACACGATATACTGAGGAGAAAGAGGCACAAGACTGAAGTGTGTAACCCTCCCTACCATCCCCTGAGGTGGTAAAATGTGTGTGCAGGCAGGACACCAGAGCGACTCCCAGAAGCTCTGGAGGAAAGGACAGTTTCCTTCAGGAGGCCTAGTGGGAGTGGAGACTCTTGTTCTTTTTAGCCTTTTTTTTTCTTTTGAATTGGAGCAACTACTCCTGAATGCTGATGTTGGTGTTTTGTGTATTGTTTTTCCTATTTTCTGGTATTACCCAAGAAGTGCCATGGAGGGTGCAAGTGAAGACTACTTCCATGGTTCTCGCTCCGAACAGAGCACAGCTCTTTCTGACCAACTTATTTTTCTTCATCATGATAAGAAGCTGGCTCCAGGGAGAGGACCAGCAGCCGGAGATTGATGAGCACGACCAGACCGGACACAGGGTTGTGTTGTGTACAGCCGCGACCAGCGCTGTGGGGACCACTGAACGGAAACAAAGGCTTGAGTGTAAATCAAATAGAAGCTAAACTTTCAAGGACTAAACCGGTGTCTTCCAAACTTCTTACCTTTAATACACACTCGCCTTTCCCAAAGGTTACGCTAGAATTTCATTACCGAGTGGCCTTGCCTTGCTGGGGAGGGTGTCTAGTTTTTCTATAGGTTCTATGAAAGTTAAGGACCTTTTTATTTTCAAACCTGAAACTACCACGTGTACTTTAAGAAGTTCCTTCTCCCACTCTAGAAATGCAGATATACTTCCTTAAAAATCGTGCCCATCCTCCCTGACCTTTCAGATACTCAGATGAAAATGCCCGGACACAACTTTGGAATATACGGAAACAAAGATTGACTCTATGGTAGGGGGGCTGAAGCAAGATGGGCATAGCCCATCGCAGAAGGGACTGCACAGGGCACGCTGGTTGGAGGCAGCAGAGAGGTGTGTTGCTCAGGGATGGACATCTCGTACAGAGAGGGTCAGGGTATTAAATGTTTCTTCCCACAGCTCTGCGTAGGGCCTCTTTGACCTCCTTGTTCCTCAGACTGTAGACAACAGGGTTCAGCAAGGGAGTGATGATGGTGTAAGTCACTGAGAGAAGGACGTCTTGCTCTGCAGAATCCTCGGACTTGGGCTTGAGGTAGGCAATGGAGGCACAGCCGTAGTGGACGACGACCACTGTGAGGTGGGAGGCGCAGGTGGCGAACGCCTTCTTCCGGCCCTGGGCAGAGGGGATCTTGAGGATGGTGGAGATGATGAGGACGTAGGAGATGAAGACCAGAGCCACGGGGACCAGGATCACACAGGAACTGACAGCAAAGTTGATGATCTCATTGATAGTGGTGTCAATGCAGGAGAGTTTGAGGACAGGGAGGATGTCACAGAAAAAATGTCCAACCACTCTGTGACAGAAGGGTAAGGTAAATATGGATGTCACCTGGACGACTGCCATGACCAGGCCAATGCCAGAGGTGCCACACAGCAGCTGGGCACATGCCCTTTTGCTCATGAGGACTGTGTACCTCAGGGGGTTGCAGATGGCCACGTAGCGGTCGTAGCCCATGGCCGTGAGCAGGAAGCAGTTGTTGATGGCCAAGGCAACAAAGAAGAACATTTGGGTGCTACAGCCTGCTATGGAGATGGGCTGATCCTGGGCTAGGAGACCAGACAGCATCCGTGGGATGGTGACGAGAGTGTACACGGTCTCTGAACTAGCCAGAATGCTCAGGAAGAAGTACATGGGGGTGTGCAGGTGACGGTCAATGCAGATGATGGTCACAATGATGGCATTGCCAGCCAGGGTTAATGTGTACAGGACGAGAAAGACCACAAACAGGGTGATCTGGTAGTCACGGAATCTGGAGAAGCCCAGGAAAACAAACTCCCTCACCTCTGTGAGGTTCTTTCTCTGCATTCTTCAACTTCCGTGTCTGAAAACAATGTAGGGAGTCAGTACGGAGCAAGTTGCCTCCTGACGTGAGTTCAAACAGGGAACACACATGCACAGTCTACTGTCTTGCTCTATCATCAGGGGGCTTGAATAGGTCTTACGTCTAGCTTATCTCCCCCCCCCCCCCCCCCCCCCAGTTCTTGCTGTCTGCTTGATCCTCCCTTAAGCCTCTGGCCCAGGAGTCCCTTAGAGGAGACCACCATGTGTGCCTTTTCAAAGTCTCCTCGTGAACGCTATTTCTGTAGGGTGCAGATGGGGAGGCTTTTTCCTTTAGGCACAGCCCACGGGCGCCAGAGCCCAGGCTGCCCCACCTTTGCTTGTGTGTCTTCCGGGAAAGTACGAGCAGCCAGAACAAGGAAATGGGGGGCAGGGAGTCTGGCGTTTTTGAAGATGGTCACTGGTGGGTAGCTGTCACTTAGAAAGAACATGGGACAGTGTACAGTTTGTAGAATTAATCTCCAGGACAGAATCTTCAGGAATGTTTTAATGGGCGTGTAGGTAAGGTATCCTGGGCTCAGCCTAGATGTTTTGTCAAACCGTTGGCAAATTGCTTTGTTGTAAATGTGCTAAGAGGGCCTTGAGGGTTTAGGGGCAAGTAAGGGAAGAGGGGAAAGAGGAGGACCATAACTGAAGAAGTAACCTTTTTTTTTTTTTTTTTTTTTTTTTTTTTGGGCAGAGGGATTTTTAAGAATAAAGTTTAACAGCTTATCAATTATACTATGTTGTGATGGAAAGTCCCTCCTGATGTGCAGTCTTGTGCTCATGATATTGGGAGTAGAGAGCACTGGGTGATGGCACCGTGCAGACAGGGAGCCTGCATGAGGCAAGACGATGAAAGCAAGAAATCCTAGGGTTTCTCTGGTCCTACCTCTCCCCTTGCGAGCACATGCAGTCTTTCCTAGAAGTTTGGTGAGGGACTCTGGGAGATGGCTGCCAGCTCTCAGATGGTGGCTTGAGCCATTTTAAAGAACAGGATAACCACAGGCTGCAGAGCTGGGGTGCGTCAAGGAAACCTCCACTAGGAATCTAGGAGACGTAATCTAGAAAATGTTGCAGATTTTCTGGAAAGTAGTCCAGCATGGAAAATAAGGCACATGTTTAAGGTAGAAATGGGTGTGCCACAAAGTAATTTAAAAGACTAACCAACTGGAAAGTTAAAGATTTCAGAGTGATGGTGCGACTCTTGGTGGCTTTGTAGAAAGGATGAGGTAGGGTGGTAATTTGTAGGTAAAAGTAAACATTCCTCAGTCTCCCTGGCTGCATTTCAGGGCCAAAGAGCAACATGTGACTAGAGGCAACTAGATTGGACAGCAGAACTCAAACTTTCCTCCCTTGGTGAAGGCCTGTTGAACGGCACTGCTGTGTCCTCGTGGATGGATGTATGTAATACACTGGACAAGACCATGTAAGGAGCAGTAACATTAAAATGCATGTATGTGTATACGTGAATGCACATTAAATATGCAAGCAGAAGTGAAAGATCTACCTGACATTCTGATGTGTTCGCTGTTATGTGGGAATGGAGGGAGTGAGGTTATAGGAAACTTGACCGACTTTTGACATATACTTACAATGAGGGTGGTGGCCCTTGTTCTAAAATGCTACAGAGCATGAAAGTGTGGCTCATAGAGTTAGAAGTCAAGGAGAACTGAGAGGAGACCTCGAGCTGAGCAAGGAGGTGGTGGTTGACTGGTCAGTTTCAGTGGCGTCTGGGGCTGGAAAGCCTGGTTACAGGGAGTGAACAAAGAACTTCAGTAGCTCGTGGATGAGAACCACAGATCGTATCTGCCTTTCCTGTTTCTGGATGAGCCTGTTGCAATGAGTGACGTTAAGTGGTGAAGAAGATACCGAGTCGGGGCACTTCCGTGGCTCAGCCGTTAAGCGTCTGCCTTCGGCTCAGGTAATGATCCCAGGGTCCTGGGATCGGGTGCTCTGCTCAGCGGGAAGCCTGCTTCTCCCTCTCCCACTCCCCTTGCTTGTGTTCCCTCTCTTGCTGTCTCTGTCAAACAAATAAATCTTAAAAAAAATACCGAGTCAGGGAAGCAGTATGCGTATTTGTCGTGGGGAAGAGCAGATAGTCAACTGAATTGCCAGGAGGAGGAAGAAGAAAAATCAC
The DNA here is from genome assembly GCF_017311325.1 of Ursus maritimus. Lineage (NCBI taxonomy): Eukaryota > Metazoa > Chordata > Mammalia > Carnivora > Ursidae > Ursus > Ursus maritimus. The sequence goes on along the minus strand of NW_024424452.1, from coordinate 43,578,973 downwards.
TGGTATCCTTAAACTAGGGTCTGAAAAGTAGTGTTGCTTTTACCCCAAACCCGCCAGATTTATTGGAAGTATGCCTTGGGTAAATACAAATTTACTTTCTTTGAAGATATTATAAAGGTAGACAGGATGGCTGACTCCTGGGGAAACGTAACTATTGCCTATGGTACACAACTGGATTGAACTGCAGACTATGAAAAGCTATCTTAGGACCTTCCTAAAACTTGGAAACGAATGCAAATGTTTCCATGCAGATGAAGACCTGCGAGAGCACAGAGCGGAGTTACTATCTGCTTAGGGGAAAGTGGGCGGGCTGTGTGGGGAGGGGCAAAGCACTGCCGCTAGGGGGAGCCACCGCGCCTGCCTGCGTCGCTGGCGGGGGGAGGGGGGCCCGGTGCTCACAGGGATTCTCCCTCCACCTGTGCATGCGAGTCCGTCCTCCCTGCTGGCCAGCTACGCTTCCTACAGTCGGTGTCCTGCTCACCCTGACTTTTCCTAGCATTCCTCCAACCACATTCTACTTTAGAAGTTCTATTTTACTGCATTTGTGGTGATGTTTAAGCATTGTGTGTAGATTAAGGGCAATTGTCTACTTAGCTCGCTGCTTCACCTCTTTGAAGTGCAGAAGCATTCCAGAATGGTTCCTGGAGAGGAACACTCGGCTCAGCTGACAAATGCAGGGCTGTTGCTGTCCTTGGAGGTGAGGGTGGTCCCAGAGGACGAGATGGGAAGCTGGGGATACGGAAGTAAATCCCACTCTTCATCCTTCTGGGTCTTGTGTTTTTACACAGAAGACCTCCGGTGGCAAGGGACGCCAGGGCTCACGTGGGGAGGGGGGAGGAGGTCCCGGAGAGCACCGTGGAGCCGAAAGGGCATGGAGTGGGTGGGTCTTTCCTGCCCCTGCAGTTTGCCTGGGAGGAGTGCTCAGCAGTTAGAACGGGGGTCCGGAACTTCAGGAGGATTTGGACTGGGGGGAGGGGGCTGACTTTTTGAGCCTGCCCGGCCGGAAGCGACTGCAGCTGCGTATCGTAGAAGGGGCCCTTCTCCCACCCAAATCCGAGCCCTCCTGTGGCTGCGCCCTAGGGGTGTTTCTGTCTAAGGGACACACCGGTAGAGAATCTTGAAAGCACGGTATAGTGCGGAAAGCTTTCAAGATGATTTATACATTCCAGAAGGATAGAAACCCCGTGGGGGAATAATACGGAAATGTGCTCATGCATCAAAATGTTAGTCATGAAGCCAATATTTCTACTAGAAGAAAAAGACAAATAGAGGGGAAAACACCATTTGCAAAGGGAAGAAATTGACAAAAGCCATAGGTATTTATAAATGCCTAAGTCTTTATAAGCAGAATATGTGCCTAGAAACCGAATGTTTAAAAAAAAAAAAACGAACCTAAAAAATGCCAGGTAGGCTGAGCCCCTGTAATGACCTTTTGTGTGTGAAGGAATTGTGAGTTAAAAAAACAAACCCCCCCCCCCATGTTTTCTTTGTTGGTTTTCTTGTGGTTCCCTCCCCTTCCCCCTAGACTTTTGCCCTGTCCTTTACTTTTCCTTTTAAACCAAATAGACTAGGGAGCCAGCAAGGCAGGAGTCAAGGAACTGAGGATTACATGGGACTATTTGAATTAAATGAGAGCGGTGACTTTTCTTTGGGAGGGAAGTCTTTGATGAGGGAACAGAAGGCAAGCTGAGGACAAATCAAACTGACACCCCGCAACTCCCCCCCCCACCAAATGGGATGTGACATTCCTCAGGCACTCCTGGCTGCCCTCAAGGACAAAGAAACAGTTAACCTATAGACACCACAATCCTGCAAGACTTGAGTCTCCCTCAGTTTACAAATGTTTTAGCAGTCTACAAGAACAAAGCATTTCTAGCAGTAACCTAGCTTCCAGAAGGGAACGTAAATACAATTGAATGTCTTTGAAAAACCTGCAGCCCATAGACAGATACTTGAAGCAGGTAGAGTGTAATGTTCCTCCGGGAAGTTCCCAACTATCTTCATGTTAATGTCTTACTAGGGGGGAAAAACAACCTTAACCTGACCATGGCAAAGCCTCTGGTATCCTGTGAGTCGTCTTTAACATGAAAGTATTTTCTCAACCTCGCTTTTTCCTTACCTCCCCCAACCCCATGGTATATAATCAGCCACCCCTCACAACCCCGGGGCAGCAGCTCTTTCTGCCCCCGGGTCCTGTTCCCGTGCTTTAATAAATCACTAGTTTTGCACCAAAGATGCCTCAAGAATTCTTTCTTGGTCGTTGGCTCCAGACTCCACCCCACTGAACCTCACCTATATTCCACAACCTCATCATATGGCGCCCAACGTGGGGCTTTGAGTCTTTACATCTGGTCTCTGAGCTTCGGTGCAAAATTGGTGAGTACTTTTCCTTCCTTTACACATTTCTGGGGCTCTTCAAGGAGTAGGGTCTTATGGGAACACTTTCATGTCCATAGGTCAGGCCGCAATCCTCTAGCCCATGGCTACTCTACGGAGAGGAGAAAGCCTGCCTTTTGGCTGGAAGTTAGTACCCTGGCCGGGATGGTAATAAGACCCAGAAACTTGATGCCCTTTTTTTACTGCTGTCCTTATACAAAGTCATCTGTCTTGGGCACGGGACAGCCACCTCTAAGTGACTAGCACGGCTGCTAATTCAAAGACTCCCGTGTGAGGTTTCCTCCTGATTGATCTAATGCGATCCCCTCCACATCGTGGTCTAGCCACTTCTGGCCGCGGGACCTCCATCGGAGCCGGCCGGAACCAGTACCCGGTGGAGTTAAACCCAACCGGGGACCGTTTCCCAGGGAAGTTGGGCTGTAAGGACCACCTGTGTTGGAATGTCGCTTAGACCATGATGGATTTCTGTCTTAACTGTTTTCCGTCAATGTCCTCTAATTAGGGTACAAAATTCAGTAACTTCCCCTTGTAAAACTTTCCCAGTGTTCCCCATGGGTTAAAAACAGCTGGTTCTTCAAGCCAAGGTAAAATACTTTCAAGACAAGACAAAATAAGGCGTGACCTTCACGGTACGACCTTCAAGGCATGGTATTTCCGTCCATTCACCAGGCATCCATCGGCAGCCTAGGATGCGATGGGGTAGGGGAGGGACGCCGGCATCCCTCCTACGGACCTTTTATGGCTGGAATGCCTTCACAGGAAGGCAGGATTGTGATCAATAGCGATGTCTTGTTTGAGGGACGCCTCCGGTCACTTTTGACACGGGAACCTCTGACATATCCTGTGTGGGACGCCACCTGGGAGTCGGGGGGGATTTGGTCATGGACCTTCTTTACTTTTCTGAGCATGGCCTCAGTAGGCTGCTGCTTCAGTTCCCAAGGACTCTCCCTTGGGGTGCCTTCTAACCCATTGGAAACAATTTGGACTGCAAAATTTAGGAAAGTACTGATATCCTGTAACACTGCATGGTTTCAGTGGGATCTATCGGTAAGATCTCTTCTGTAACGAACAGAGCAAATGGACCTGGGGTACCTTCATTGCTCTACACCAGGACCCCCGACATAAGGGCCTCTTGCAGGATGTGTTTGCCTGAATGGGTCAGCTAGAAAACTCTCTCCTGACCTATTGGATAATTATCTAAATAGGCCTCCTCTGAGTAAACCCGGGTTGCTGGAGGAAACACGGGCCATTCCCTGCAAAGGGGACTCTTGACTCTCTTCTCTCTCGCTGTTCCTTCTAACAGATGTGGGGGGCATCTCCCTCACTCATTTCCCGGGTTAATAACTATAACTGGAGCCATCTGGTTAGTCTCCCTCTGGACAAAGACTTTAAGGAATATTCCAAAGCAGCTGCCGGAACTCCCTTTGTTTTGGGGAAATTTCCTGTCTTCTGTGGCCCGACATGGACTGCCTATTCCCCCTTGTTGGTGGGAAAACATGGCGTCTGCTCCTGTTGGAGCTGGTGAGCTCGAAAACCAGGAACCCTTTCTCTGCCTTCTGGCAGCACTCTGCCTCTACTGTCTCCCCCTCCCCCTTCTTTCTGCACCACCTGGGCTCCTGCCTGCATAACTGGCTTCTGTACCATCCTCCATGCCTCAGGCACCATGGCTCCTCCTGCCCTCACCATCAAGGAGTGAAGAGCACCCCCTGGACTTAACACCATGCACTCCAGGTTTCCCCACCAGTGTCTCAGGTAAAAACTGACAATGGGGAGGATCCAGGTGGAACATAATTCAGTATTTAAGTTTGTTTTAATTAAGATAGACATGTCTTCAAGTTATCAGCCCTACATGTGAAGCTTTTATTCTATCGAGGTTTACTGAAGGTCGAACAAACTTGTGTTATTTCTGTTGTGAGTTGTTAGTAAAATGAAGACTAAAATAATGGTTAATTGTCTCAAAGTTTTCATGGGTAACTGTTAAAATAGCTTTCAAAGTCTTTGGTAACCTAAATTTTTTAAGTTCTGCTTGGATGGTAAATGGGATTGAATTTGTTGGACGTCTAGGTCTTTTCCGAATGGGATCCGGTGCTAAAGCAGCGAGTACTGGATGTAGGTTTGTGCTTTTGACTTATTGCAAAGAAACTAAGGATATTTAAATCTGTTGGTAAACACGTTTTGTGCTTAATTGATTCATAAATTTGCCATCTAAATTCTGGTTTAACAGTTCACAGGTGGTTACTACTTAGTCTTCACTCACTGGAGACTAAGATTTCTAAAGAATGCAAAATTCTAAATGTAATGAAGGCTGATGGAAATCAGGGAAGCAACTCAGTAGAAAAGCAGAACATGTGAGAAGGGTAAGGAACGGGAATGCATTTTTTGTTGAAGGTAAAAGAAGGTAATTTTGTCCTAAGTAAGACGGTCATTTGGAAAGAGAGCATGGGATAAAATCTGAATGCAGAAGAAAGTTGTAGAAGGTTTATGATGGGATACCTTGGAACAGAATTTTAGGTGTGGTCAAGACTAAGATCAAAAAGAATGGATTTTTTAAAGGACAGTGGTATAAGATCTATAAGTCTGCTTTCTCTCTGTTTAAAAAGAGGAAGGTTTCTTGAATTGTTCAACAGCTCTGGATAAGAAAACCGTTTTCTTTGTCCAGAAAATGTTTTGTCATTAACACGTCTTCCATCATTTAGTTAAAACTTCTCAGTATTAAAGGAGCTAAGTTTTGCTAACAACTATAGAACCCTGCGTATTTGCCTTTCAAATCTTGTATTGTCACCTTGGTTAAATAAAAATAGTTTTGTAATAATCTGTAATCCTATTCAGGCATGTGCTATAATTTCAAGGTTTTAACAAATGCTACCAAGATTTGAATTGTAAATGAAATCTCTTTAACTCAATAGGCCTTTTTCTTTGGTGTGCTGAGTTACTTAGGAAGCACTGTTAAACAAATGAGCCTTAGGTTACATTTGGGTAAACGGTGTAACTCTCTAGAGATGATATGCAATCCCTGAAGTTTTAATGTTTTAATACAAGGCCGTCATCACTCTCTTCTGGGTATTGAAGTGTTGTGTGTCACAGAAATAACCTGATTTCCTTGCCAGCTATGTTGTAAACTCTCAATCTAATCCTATCTCTAACCATGTCCATTCTGAGTTTTTGTTAGTTACAATTGTTCTTAATTCTCTTCTAAAATAAGTTTCATCTTCAAAGAGATCATATGAAGGACTTTTAGGACAGGTACAGGTATTCGATATCTTTATAGAATCCTAAAACTGAAATGGGTAAAAATTTCCAGAACGAAAGCTGCATTCAAACTAAGCAAGAATTAGTAACATGGGACGAAATAAACTAAAAGATTATAGTGTCGTGACTCTTGTTTAAAACGTTACTGATTCTCTAACGTTTGCTCTTCCAGACTGAGGAAACTTTCTCTTAAGACATCAGTGATATACAGAAATAATAAAGCAAATTAAAGCATTTACTTTTTCTCTCTACCTGAACCCTCTGAAATTAAAAAGGTCTCAGTAAGTATTCTTTCTTCCATGGCAATCATAATCATTTGCATAAGTTCAACAAGTATTGTTCTCCTTGTAACAGGACACCATTGGAAACATTGGTTATTTTACCAAGGCTTTGACTGGAATGTCATGTTTGAGAGACATGCGTAGACTCAGATATGACCAAACAGCTTTCAGGAACTAGGGTTGACTTTATGAAACCTGGAGCCATAAAGCCCCCTGGAAATGGCCTGATACCTTGCTTACCGAGTTCCCAGCGGCCTCACCAGGTGAGTAAAGAATGTCACTTCCTGGCAGGTGCAGGAACCTCAGGATACTTTGGGGACCTCGTGGAGAGGAATTTGCCCAAATCTACAGGTATCACAGGCACATCTGACGGCAAGGGCTTGGCTTCTGGCCTGGAGAGGCTACTGAAAGTTCAACCTGGAGATTCCTTATAAAAGTTCCAGCAAAGCAGATTCTAAAAGAGCTACGTGATCAGTCACTATCCTTGCGGAGCTTATGTAAATAGGCCAGGTTTGCTAAAATTGGATTTGTTTTTCAAATAAATTAGTCCTGCTTTGGCTATCTCTGGAAATGAGGGTTATTTTAGAGAGAAAAATTATGTTTAAGTAACGCACTTTTCATGGAACACTACATCAAAAACTAAGGATATACTGTATGGTGACTAACCTAACATAATAAATTATTTAAAAAATGATAGTCTTAGTACAGTTGGGTATTGTGGGTTAGGTTTTTTAATAGTTTTTGTTTGACATTCTAGTGATAATTTATTAGTAACATACTTTTTTCTATGATGAGGAAAACTTTAACGCACCTTTGTGGATGTTGAATTCTAGATCTGATTGTCCTTAAATGTTTGCTTAAGCTAGACAACTTGAGGTAAACTTCAGAGAAATAGCTTTTTTTTTTTCTATACAATAGCTCATGTATAGATAATCTTCATGCTTTTTATTCTGTGGGGCTAATAACAAGACCCCATGGGCATATAATTATTTGAGCAACTGGGTAATGGGATAGATTCCCCAACAATTGTATAACTCGGCTATTGCCTTGGCCAATCGTATGTGGCTGGGAGGATGAAATCATTCCTTAAAAGTCAGAACATACTCCTCCATAGGGTTAACTACGGGCTTGTGGAGATAATGGATGACCCCACTTTCCTTGTGACTGGACTGGATGATGACTTGGGGATGCCCTTATCTCTTGACAAGTCTTCGCCCCCCACTTGCCAGTGATTCCTTATTAAGATATTAAGGCTAGACCTCAAAGAGGGCTGCTTAATGGTTTCATCCTGCATAGTTATATTTATCCTAGAAGCCACCAATGGATGTACAATTACAAGGAGAGGCTTTAGCTGAGCAGACAGCAGCCCTCCTGGTAAAAGGAGCCTCAAAGCTCACTATGGGACAGTCCCTTACTGTAGTGACTTCACATCAGGTCCAAGACCAAAAGCCACCAATGGGTGATGGGAAGCTGACTTATTAAATACCAGGCTATGCTTACAGGTGTGCCTGAAATAATACTTGAAACCTGTCAGACGTTAAACGCAGCTACCCTTAAGCCTGGACTTGACCATTGTATTTCTATAGAATATAACTGTTCAAAGGTTATTGATCTTGTTTATTCTAGTTGACCAGATTTAATATGTCCCTATTGAAAATACAGAGGACAATTAGTTCACCAATGGTAATAGTTTTATGGAAAAGAGGGGTAAGAAAAACTGGGTATGCTATAGTCAAGTCTAACTCAAGACTGTTGAGGTCAAAGCCTTGTCAGCAAACATGTCTGCCCCCAAAGCAGAATTAATAGTGCCCACCTGTGTTTTGCAATTGGCAAAAGCCTTAAAAAGATTTATACTGACTTCAAATATATTTTCCTGGTCCTCCATGCTCACAGTGCAATTTGAAAAAAAAAAAAAAAATTGGGGGGGTGGGGATAAAAAACTGGATTATCATCAAGCTATAATTCCCCAATCAAATATGGGCCTGAAATCATTGGATGTATGACCCTCCAAAACCGAGTAGTCCTTGAAATCCTGACTGCATTTCGGGGAAGCCCATTATATGACTGGCTCCTGGCTGGGACTCGGGCTATGCAGCTCTAACCTGTGGCCGTGGCTTCTCCCGGGGTGGATAGGCCACTGCACTCTTGGGTTTTGCCTGGATAAATGAACCATACCAACCCAGCCAACCTTCCAAAATGGACATGTTCTGCGTCTTACTGGTACGACCACCTGGCATCTATCTTTGCTACCTCTTTGAGACTGGAGAATGTTGTTTGGCACATGGAAGTTCTCAATACACGGTCAAAGCCCTAAGAGATACTCTAGGGACATCAGATGTTTTTATCTGCTATAGGTGAAATGTGTGCTAGCATAACAACAATACTGTGTATACAGTCCAGGTACCACCAAAATACTCCTGGGTGTCTACCGGACACGAATGCTCAGATTGGTGCTTTAAATGATCCCTTTCCTTTAGTGATTGCTTTAAACTCCTGGGCTGGAGGAAAATTATCAAAGGTCAATTACCAAAGGCCTTTTCTCAGACTTCTCTTTCTCATTACAATATGAACCTTATTTTGTCATTTCTGGTGTGTCCCTTCCTAGTGTCAAGACTTTCACTGCCATAACTTCCAGCTAACAGATGATCCTTTCTACTCAAGGAGATTCAGATACCAAGGTTCATATATGTTGGCCCATGTTGGATTCAGCTGCCTCCCCATTTTGTAACTCCCCAAACATTCCCCAACTGACCAATATTGACCCATAGGTAGTGATATCTCTACGNNCCTATTCAGCAGGAAGACGTTACAGAAGATGAGACCTTCCACCTTCAGCAGCCTTAAATATTTAAGGGTCAAAATTGTTCAGGGGGGGAAATGATGAGGGAACAGAAGGCTAACTGAGGACAAAGCAGAAACTGAAACCATGCCCCCCCCCACCATGGGATGTAGGTGACATTCCTCAGGCGCTCCCAGCTGCCCTAAAGGGCAAAGAAACAGTTAACCTATAGAAACCACAATCCTCCAAGACTTGAGTCTCCCTCAGTTTACAAATGTCTTAGCAGTTTACAAGAACAAAGCATTTCTATCAATAACCTAGCTTCGGGAAGGGAATGTAGATACGATTGAATGTCTTTGTAACCTGCAGCCCGTAGATAATTGAAGTGGGCAGAGTGTAGTGTTGCTCCAGGAAGTTCCCAACTATCTTCATGTTAATGTCTTACTAGAGGGGGAAACAACCTTGACAATGGCAAGGCCTCCGGTATCCTGTGAGTCGTCTTTAACATAACAAAGTCCTTTCTCAACCTCGCTTTTTCCTTACCTCCCCCAACCCCATAGCATATATTCAGCCACCCCTCACAACCCAGGGTAGCAGCTCTTTCTGCCCATGGGTCCTGTGCCCGTGCTTTAATAAGCCACCATTTTGCACCAAAGACATCTGCAGAATTCTTTCTTGGTCGTCGGCTCTGGACTCCACCCCCACTGAACCTCACCTATATTCCACAACCTCATCCGTCTCCTCCCCAGAGTCTACACACCTCGCGTTGTGGGATCTGCTTGCGTGCGCTCATGGTTTCGGAGTGTACCAGGCGATCATGATTTGTCTGCGAAAGATCACTGTAATGCCGGGAAAACAGGTTGCTGGTTTTTTTTTTGCTCAAGGAAGTAACAGGGTCTTGGCGTCTTTCAGAGTCCGCCTTAGTAGGTTCTAGGTCAGCCGTAGTAGCTTATTAGGTCACATGTCGCTGGCCTCTGGCTGAAGCACGAGGTGACACCTTCACACGGAGCGTCTCTGGCCCTGTTGGCTGTGCCTTTGGAGGAGTTGCTCCTTTAAACTCTGATTTGGAAGGGACTTAGGAGAATTTCTGCCTAGCTTTTGTCTCCTGGGTTGATTTGCCAAGAGACTTGGCATCCCGTGGGTCTGCGTGGAGTCAGAATCCTGGAACGAGCCAGGGGATCTCATTACAAATGGGTTATACAAGGAATACTGGGCAAACTTCGCTCTCACATGGGCTGGGCTTTTTTTCCCTTCTTTCCTAGAGAAAAACAGCTCGGCTCTGCTGAAGATGTGTTCTGTGTCACGTGGCACCATCGTTTGTTCTTTCGAATCCTTGTTTGTGTGTTGTCCTTGTTAATGTTGGGGAAAATGCCCTTCTGTGAAAGTCCGACACGGTGTGCGGAAAGGGCTTTTCTCCCTTTCAGTAGGGGACCTACGTGGGTCTGGTTAGTGAGGATTCGGCTGGGGGGCAGGGACTGAAAACAGAGCATGGATAGTCCTTTTTATTTCTAGGCATACCCCAGAAAGGCAGGTGACTTAAAGTTAGGGTAATCTTCTCTGCTCCCCCCCACCCTCACTCACAGGGTGCTCTTACTGTGCTGGACTGGGTGCTGAGCAGGCGTTTTGTAGGTCCCCCCCCCCCACCCCGGGCGATGGTGACGAGTTGCTGCACCAGCCAGAGCTCTGAGATGCTGTGTATTTGCCTTTGCCTCCTGACTCCAGACATGGGGGGATTAGTCCCC
>NW_024424452.1:43534047-43568515 GCF_017311325.1 Ursus maritimus | reverse complement strand
CCCCCCCCCCCCCCCCCCCCAGATTCTGGGCCCTAGAGCAGTGTATCCGTAACACTAGTAACAGTGCTTCTTGGGCCAGTGGTTATGACAGGACACGTGTGCCTTTGCCACTGTTCCAGCTGTAGGGTGGTACCTCTCGGTGTCTCCTGTGTTGGACTTCCAGAATGGCGGTGGCCAGACAAAACCTAAATGGGAAATTCTGGAACACAGATGGAGTTTTGTTTGAGTTAGCTACTTGTTTCTGTCAAGGTAAAGAATAAAAGTGACTCAGGTCGTGTTACCTTGTGTTCTGTTCTTGCAGTGTTCTTGGACACGTGTTCATTGTAAGCCATAGAAAGCGCCACGAATACCTAGAATGTCTTGGCGTTGCTCTCCAGATGTGATGACACACTCACTCATGCTCTTGAGTGAAGATGAGAGCAACTTTTCATCCTCCCCCCAACTCAAGTCTGCACTAAGGCATATCCTAAACTCCAAGACCTCATTGCTTTAACCTCTGACCTCTCCAGGGTTTCCCCTATAAAACAAAACTGCAAGCCCTCTTATCAAAGAAAAATCCTTTATAGGCTTCTCTGGTAAAACCTAGGCCTGGAGCCGTGAGGCTAAGTGTTCTGACCTGGTTTTCAGTAGCTTCAAAGAAGAACCAGATCCATCCTTTTCCAAGATAAAGGCTCAAAAATTGCTTTTCTCATGAGTGCCGTCTGCAGGGTTCAGCCCCCTTTGCACACCCGTGCACTGCTCGTTCCCACGGGTCTCCCTGCCTTAGTGGTCAGCGTGGGGAAAGTGGTCATTACCATGGTTTTTGACCCAGAATCAGTATCCGGTCAAGTTCCTGGGTCACCCTGCTTGCAGGTCCTTCCATTTCCTTTCTGGATTCTTAAGAACTGAAGCGGTTTTCTGTGAGTTCTGCTATTTTCCTTGTTGTGACAACCGTTGTACCTGAGAAAAATGCCTAAAGCAAGTGGGCAGAAATCCTGTCTCTCTTTTAAATGAGGTTAAAATGGAGCTCTTCTTTCTTCACTTGGGAAGGAGCCATCAATGTGATAGATATTAGTTAATAAAAAACATGACACCGATCCACTTAGAGCAATTTTCAGAGGAAATGATGGACAAGTTCAAGGACTTTTGTATCCTTTGGCCAGAACAAGGTGTGCAGAGGGGATGAGTGCGGGAATAGGGAGGAATTGCTCTGGGGAGAGCTGTGGCTTTACTGCTGTTTTGAGAGAATCACAGGTCCTGTTCCTGGTACCTTGACACGGCTGCCGGGTAGAAACCTAAAGCCATCGTAGACGCAGAAGTGTCCTCTGCATTTCATTCATCCTGGACCCCTAGAGTTAATGGGGGACAAGGGATGCAGGAGTGTTTCTTTCGGATGAAGTGTGGGTCCCCTGGAAGGAAGGACTGGTGTGTAGTCATGTTGTGTTCTGTCCATAAGAGCCATCTCAGGAAGTAGAGGGTCCCCAAAGACAGGAAACCAGACAGATATTAGATTTTCAGACACATGGAAGTGGTAGAGAATGCTCACCGAGGGTAAATCGTCCATCTCAGAGTTGAGACGGAGTAGGATATCAACCTGAGGTTAAGGAAAACCTAGAGATGGTGCGGCATGGATTCTAATGCGGGCCGAGGAGACTATAAACTCCAAAACCTGTGCCTGGTGTAGCGTCTGGCACAGAGTAGTTGCTTGATGGGGGGCTGGGGGGATGCCACTTGAGTACACACTGGCTGCATTTCTTAAAACTTCTTTTAGGTTCCTCTAATGCTATCTGCTGCCGAGCCCCAGTGCAGTGTCCAGGCGAACATGTCGACATGCTCCTGGGGGAAACCTGTCCTCTACAGGAAGAGCCTGGTCTTTCTGGTGCACACAGTACAAGTGTGGTGCTCGCAGGACAGGAGAGGTGGTTGACGTTAAACTGTAAAGCAAACCACTTTGTCATGAGCTGGTGAATGGAAACAAATTTTCTACATCGCTAAAGTACCTGTCTAGCCGCTTGGACGTTCTCAATGGTTTCCACCTCACCAGAGAGATTGGAATGTTCTTCCGAAGTTCCTGCGAATCCATTTAATAAGCACCTGGCAAACCTCGGGTTCTACCTGTTCCCCCTTGCCTGACCCTGTTGCTCCGTTAATGGAGTTTCCAGGTTCTAGCCTACTTCCCGGTAGCTCGTGTCCACCTCTTCAGTGATTGCGGGTCAATGAACGCAGGAGTTTGAAGTAATCCCTTGTTACCATTTTGAAGTTCTGGACGTGGTCTCATTTCCCTCAGGTTCGTGCCCCCATCATTTGGGCAAAGCCTGCCTTATTTTCCATATGCAGCCAAATTCTCTTTGGGGTCCTTCTCTAAGAAGGCACTGACTTTCTGTTGGGGACGGGCCAGGAGCCATGGCTTGTGGCTCTCGTACTGAGAGCAACGACTGATAAAATCGGACAAGTGTATCGTGCTGCTACAATGAGGAGGCTGGGTGCTAAGAGCTGTACCTGAAACAGCGAGTGGGGGTGAGCTTATGGAGGACAGTGTCACATTAAGGGTTTAAATTACATTCTCTGAGACGGGGATCCATAGGATTTCGAATGACTTTAGGACGGTATCCTGAAAATCAAGCATCGTGTGATACCACTGGGGATTTTTAGAAACAAAGGCACATTTGCCGCCTCGCTGGAGGGCTCCAGGCTTCTACGCATTTCTAGTTTCCATTCCTGCTGCTAGTTTTCCTCATTATTTGATGTCCGTTTCTACATTATTTTTTACTTACCTCATTATAGTTGTTTCTCTGCTGTAACCTCAGACCTCTTTTTGATTTTTAGCTGGAAAACCAAATAGGATTCCTTTTGAAATTTTATACGCATTTGGAATTAATATAAATGATGAGTAGCTTGTCAGTATTGCCACTGCCCTACTCAGGGAACGCTCTGGCTTTGTGATGTATCTTCGTAGTTACGGGCTCCCCTCCCCTCCCACTTTGCAACCTGATGTTCTGGATGATTAAAAAAAACCAAAACAAACAAAAAAACCCACAACACTGATTTCCAAGTAAGTGGATCAAAGCAAAAACGCTTGAGCTATAACAAGTACTGAACAAATGCGGGTGGCATGGTACAATGTACTTTTTTACTCGGTAACACGTAGACAGGAAATTCAAAGAAGAAAGTGCTCTGGATATGGGATCTCGCATGGCGATGTTTTGAGCAGACTCCTTACACGTTGGTATTTCATTTTCAAGGGCTCTTGTTGATTCAAGACCTCAGTCCCAGACCAGGGGCTTGATGACGACATAGCCTTGAATTTCATAGTTCAGAGCACTCCAGTCCAGGACGTTGGGATCGAGGAGGTAGGAGCCTTGCTGCACGGACAGGATCTGTTGCGCGGACAGCACGGAGTCCCACATGTACAAGTCCCCGATCTCCCCTACAAAGGACTGGTTCTTCTGAAACGCCCCTCCGTAGGAATCCTGCTCCTGCCCCAGGACGATCTTGGGCTGAGTTGCCACCGAGTAGCCCCGCTTCAGGCCCTTTTTCACCAGTGGCTTCTCGTTGATCCAGAACTCGGCAATGCCGGTGGAAGACTCCCAGGTGACACAGATGCGCGTGGGGCTGGGAAACGCCTCGGCAACTTTGGAGGTGACTTTGGTTCCTCCGACGTGCAATGAGTACTCCCCAACCCTTTCCTTGTAGACCAGGATCTCATTGTCCTTGCCTCGGGCGTTGTAGGAGAAGAGGCTGTAGGCACGGTTCAGGTCGCTGTAGGCTCGGAAGCACAAGGTAAAACTTTGCAGAGGTTTCTCCAGCTTTGGAGTCAAGGTCACGTGGTCAGTAGAAGATTCTTGAGGGAACACAAAAACCTTCCCACGGAGGTCTGTGGGGTAGAGAAATAGGACCTTCACCCTACATGCAGGGAGGAAAGTAACTTACCCAACCCCCTTTCTCATCTCGTTCTCCCTGACCATCCCCTGAACCCCCTACCTGTGTAAGAAAAGGCTCCCGGGAGACTGGCAAGAGTGAAGACCCAAAGCAGCAGCTTGTCCATGCTCTCGACCTGGGGCTGTGCTGGCAGCGGGGTGAGCCGGGTGAGGGTACAGAGAGCACCGTGGTTGTCCCCCAGCTTCTGAGACTCACGCTGTTAGACCTCAGGCTCCCCAGGGTTTATATGCAGCTGTGGGGGAGGGGAGGATGGAGAGCACCAGGGATGTGTGAGGGATTTGCCAGCCTGCCCCCAGTCCCCGGGGTCAGAGCTGCTAAAGGAAGGAGGGTGGGCCCTGGCCAGGGAAACTACTGGGGGTTATTTATTAGCTACAAGGGACTGCTAGGGTGCCACCCCTGTGACCTCGTTGTGGGCTGGGAGAGCGGCGGTGGAGCTGGCAGGAAGGGGCCTGGTTGGCCCGTGGAGGTGGGGGCTCACCCCTCTCGTCTCTAGGGGCCTCTGCCGGGACTTCCTGAGCTCTGGCCTCTGTGGGTTGTGTGTGCACGGCCTCCCCTCTCCGTGGTTCTGTGGAGTGGAATTCTGCGTATAGAACGTCCTGGGATTCTGCTTTCTGCAGATCAGGAAGAGGCCCTTCACCTTTGATTAACACGATATTGAGCAATAGGTCTATGCCATTGGTAAGGGACAAGAGAATTAGAGGGTGCACTTTGTCTCCCTGAAGCTCGTATCTTCAGCTATTTATTACTCAGCTCTTCTGAGTATGGTGGTGGTTCCTCATGCTAGACTTTCCCATTTCTCATTAGGACTTGTTTTCCTGGTAACCTATCCACTGTCAGCAGATACGTTCACATAGCACTCCTTTTTCTCTGAGTCCCTAGCATTGAGAATACATTTACGTTAATTTTTGGTGATAGCCTGATTCATACATGACTTGCATTTATTCGTTAATTCCCAAGCGTGGCCCTGGGTGCTGGGGATTCATTGGTGACCTACCCTGGCACAACCCCAGTGACCTCTGTTTCTGTTCCCTCTGCTCTTACTGAAAATGCAGGGGCACCTGGGTGGCTCAGTAGGGTAAGTGTCTGCCTTAGGCTTGGGTCACGATCCCAGGGTCCTGAGATCGAGCCCTGCATCAGGCTTCCTGATCCGTGGGGAGTCCGCTTCTTCCTCTGCCCCTCAGCTGTCTGAATTAGGTGATCTGGTGCCGCTCACACTGTGCTGCAACCTCCCAACCAAATCCTCCCTCTACTCTGGTTGCTTCTCTCCTTGCCGTTCCCCATGCGTGCTTGGCTCTCCTGATTTTATTATTTCTAATTGTCTCCATTCTGTCTTATCCGTTTGTTTCCTACAGTTCTTCACAATCTCAAAAGACTGTCCTGATGTCTCAACTAGACATGACTTTTACCTTTAACTCTCATGAGGTTAAGATCAAAGACTTGAGTAGATGGCACTAGTGGTCGACTATTCTGAATCACTAAACCTCTATGAACCTTGGTTTGCTTTTCTGAAAACCAAGAAGCAACTATCGAGCTCCGTGTTTCTGTGAGGCTAGATGTGCAGGAAGTGCACAGCACGGTGTCTGGGGTATTACCTTGAATCCTTGATGGACATTACCTTGTCTGTCTCCTATTACAGATAACTAGTGTATTTATCTCTTATCCTTTCTTGATTGAAGCTGAGCATTAGGGCGGCTTCATTTTAAGGTGACCCATTTTACTTAATTATTCTTACATATGAAAAGAGCCCAGTGTATATTTGTGGAATCAAAGGATTCACACAGGGTGAGCACTTTTTAAATAAAACAGCAGCCATAAGAAGTAGAATCCAGTGGAGTGATGGGGGGAGGTCACCTCCCCCAGGAACCCAGGTGCTGTGTGCTTTCCCTCCCCAGATGGTAATTAACGGGTGCCGTGGAAGTTAATATAGGGCTCACTAGCTGCTTCTGGTTTCCATCATGAATTCCGTTAGTCTTCTCTAATGGAGGATGAGGTGGTGTCCGGCCTGGAGTGGGGGCGGCTGTGGGGGGAGGGCGGTCATCCTGGAGGTCAGAGGTAATGGGATTGATACTGCTGTTAGGGCCACATGCCAGGGTTATAGCTGGACTTGAAAACTGTATTCAGACACTGCATGGCAAGACCAGCTGGGAAGTCGGTCTCCTAGTAGATGGGAAAAGGTGGTAAGTGTGGGTACTTTTCCTTTTTAGTTTCCTTCTCTGGACTATGTTTCTTAGCTCTTGACAGAGAACAGCCTGAGCTTTAGGAGTCCTCAAATTGGAAACAGGATCCTTCCTGTTGCAGAAAGGAAGGCCCTGATGTTAGGAAAATGAATCTGGGGTCTTCAGAACTGGGTGGAGTTCTCCAAGCAACTGATACCTGTGGTGGCTGAGAGACTCCTGGGTGTCTCCCTACCAGTGGAAGTTCAGGGGAGAGGGGTGGTTCCTGTCTGGGTGGTTCTGGAAGGGTTGAAGGGGTTGAGTAGGAGCAGGGCCACCAGTGTGCCTCAAGTAGACCTGTTCTGGTTCCATCAGTTGGCAGGCAGTAAAGTTTGCCTTCAGGAAGCATGGGGGGGAAGAGGGCAGTGCCAGAAAAGGGTGTAGCATGAACTCAGAGCTGGAGAAAACCAGAGTTGTGAAGACAGAACATTACCCGAGGGACTGAAGAATATTTGACCCTTTCCAAGGCCTTGGGTGTTTACAGAAGACATAAAGTCACAGTAATCATCAGGAAAGACTAGATAGGGAGAGACAGAAGGAGAACATGAGCTAGACCAGCATTTTGGTTCTAATCAAAGGTTATTTGCCATGTGCTCTGTCAGCTGTGAGGAAACCTAAAAGCACTTATCTGTAAGCAATGGAAAGACTGCAGAGACATCAAGAGTAACTGGGCATTGCCCTTATATGTGGTTGTGTAAAATCAAAGGCACATAATCTTAGACTGATGGTAGGGTCTTAAGGTTTCATTTTTAAGGACTCTCTATACCCAATATGGGACTCAAACTCACAACTGCAAGATCTAGTCACACACTGCACTGAGTGAGCCAGCCAGGTACCCCAAAGATGAGATTTTTAACAGCGTATGGAATATGGAATCAGATTTTTCTCTAAATTTATGGTTGCATATGTTTTGGAAAAATGTTAGTGGTGCAACATTGAGAGGAGGAAGCTCCCTTGGAGGAGGCGGAGGGAAGTCAGGTTACTCAAATGCTGAATTTAAAATGATAGTATGATTTACACCTAGAAAAGGCCGGTGGAGAATTTGTAATACATGTGTGCCACTTGGGATTAAAAAAACAATTTCGGAGGAATCCACATATAACACATGGAAACAAATAGATTCTCTCCTTCAGTGGAAAAGAGAAGACAAAACGTCGGGGGGTGGGGGGCAAGCACTGACTTGAAGGAGTATTTGCATTCATGCGGTTGGAGGCAAGGAAAGAGGGAGAGGGTGATGTTTGGCAGAGGGAAAGCGTAAAGCGTATAGTGTCATGGAAACCAAGTTAGCGTGTTTCCAGGAGAAACCGGCAGGCAGTGTCCATAGCATTAAGTGCATCAGTGAGATCTCAGTTGAAAGGATGCTGGATTTAGCAATAAAAACGTCGTCAGTGACCTTTGGAAGAGCAATTTCCTTAAAGTGAGATTGCAGGAGCCAGGTTGCAGGGGATGATGGAGGAAGAAAAAGGAAGTCAGCTTCCCGAGGGTCAGTAATTCTGACAAATAACAGAAGGAAAGAAGCAGAATTTCTGGAGGGACTCAGGATCCAATGTGTTTTTTCCATATGGATTTTAGATTCTGTTCTTGACAGAGACTATTGTATCTGTGCCTCTCACCTTATAACATTTCACAGAAAAATCAGTGTCCACCAAAGACAATGACTAACCTTTCTAAGAAATACATATTTCAGACTCTAAAGACCAGACTCCAGCCTGCTGACAGGCTCCTAGTCCCCTTCCCAATTCTGGCAGAATCCCAAGTGGGCCTCTGTCTGGGTCCCGTGGACATATAGGAGTCTTTGATCTCACTTCTGTTCCTAGTTTTGGGGTTCATTTATTAAAATAAAAAAAAACCTTGATAACTTTGTCATCTTTTGGGTTCAGTCCTATATCTGGACCACTCCACCTCCATGAGATCACACTTTTAAGTTCAGAATTCAATAGAAAGTCTTCTCTAGAATGTCCTAGTAATTACTTACCATCTCCTTGTCCCTCCATCCCTTTGGGAGAACAGCATCTGGGGGAGGAGATGCAAAAGGATGAGAAAATGGTGGGGATGCAGAGTAACGGTGTTGAGTGTGTCGAGAGAGAAGTCCCCTCCTCTGGACAGGAGGGTGTCCATCTATGGTGACGGAGGGGATGCGTGTTGATGAAGCGGGGGCAGGCCTCTCACGTGTGCAGCTCGAGGGGCCCTTGGCAGGAGCTGCTGTGTTTTACTGTTGTCATCTTGTCTTCCCCTATGTGGTTTCTGCCCATGACCTGGAGTCCACGGCAGAACAAGAATTTTCTCATTTTGACTTATTTAATTCCTATCCTTTCTAAAACCACAGAATATGGGGAAAAATTCTCAGGGAAGCTGCTGGCCTATCTCGTGGGGCATCTTCAGCTTTGTGACTGCCTGTCTCTCGCCTGCAGGAAATGCCACGTTGGCCACGTGCTGCTCTCTGGGCATGCTGGCCAGTCCCGAGACCATAGACGCTGGTTGTTATTCCATGGTGCCCTCCTGTCTGGTCTTAGAACCAGCCAGTCATCTCGTTCTTTGTTGTCTTGACCCTACGCCCGCCGTTAGGTGGTCATTTGGAAATCCCAAGGTACAGTCTCCCCCTGCTCCCCCACTTCAAAGATGCTGTTGGGGGTCAGGGGTGCACAGCCTATCTGCCTACAATCTGAGGCTCTGTGAGCTGGAGGGGCCCCGGGGTCTAGGCCTGGTCCACGCTTGTTGGGTGGGGTGCAGAGCCTCTTCTCCCCAGTCAGCCCAGCTGGTCAGGACGGTCTCTCTCGTGTCTAGGCCACTTCCTCAGCTCAGCACAGGACCCAGGGACGAGCAGGGATGAGCAGGAAGGTATGTGCCCAGCTGGTGTGTGCAGCCTTCGGCGTTGGCCTGGTCACAGCACTGGTCCAGATGCCATCCGTGTCCCATTTGTACTTCAGTGACCCTACGGTGGCCCATTTCTTTGGTGCCATCCTTCCTGCCATGAAATGCTCCTGCGTGGACACCACTATCCACGAAGCAAACGATTTGTTATTGCCCACACGTGTTAAGGTGTGCGTGGGCTTGGTTTACGTCTCTTGCACCAACGCTCATCACCACCACCACGTTTAGGATCCCACCTCTGTGGGCCTTGTCACCTGTGCCTATCACCTCGTGGGGTCATGGTCTAGTATGGTGTGCCTCATGCCTACCTCAAGCCCAAGTGATGAATTCAATAGAAAATACACTCTCTCTCTGAGACCAACACTGTCCTCGCTCTGCAATGAACCTCAGACTGTAAACAAGTTCATGGAGGTCAAGGGTACCACAGACAGAGCTGTGGACAGAGGCGTTTCTTATCAGATTGACTCATTTCGTCAGGAGACCTTTAGTCCTGGCCAGTTGATTTTCCTGCTTACAAATAATTCACATCTGACAAGTAGATGAACTAGAAAGCTAGGCTGTGACCTGCTTCAAGTATGAATCCTGCTCTTATGCTCTAGAAAGAAGGCAGGAGCTAGGATTTCAGCTGAGGGCACGTGTTACTGCAGGACGGGCAGCCTCCCAGGACCCTTCGATGGCCTGCTCTCGTGCACGAGCATTTGCACTGACATCCTGGCTCCCACTTCCCTTGGCCATTTGGTGCTTGGCTTTTGTTGGAGGATGGAGCAGACCTAGAGACAAGGACAGTGTGACTGCAAGAATGCCATGGACCACCTGAGACTTTCCCCGCTGTGTGACTGCAGTTATAGGACCCTTAATACAGGCATTTCAAGAAGACTTGCCTTACCTTTGTTAATTGGAAAATAGTTGCTGGAAAGAGAGACCCTTCTTTCCATGAATTCATCCCCATTGGCCACTCGAGATGTACCCAACAGAGTACCCTTTACTTTTGAAGGAGAAAACAAAGGTCTTTTTAAAGATTTTGACAGCACAAGCAGGGGGAGCTAGAGGCAGAGGGAGAAGCAGGCTCCCGCCGAGCAAGGACCCCAACATGGCGCTCGATCCCAGGACCCCGGGGGATCATGACCTGAGCCGAAGGCAGACGCTTCACTGACTGAGCCCCCCCCCAGGCGCCCCCAGCAAAGGTCTTTGTAAACGACGATATGGTCGCAGCCCCGGAAACTGAGCGCAGGGAGAACAGATGGGCGGCTCTTTGGGAGGAACGGTGCCTTCACGTAGGACTCCTCTTTGGGGGAATGTATCTTGTTTCTCAAAAGCCTTTGAGAATTAATCCCACAGTGGCGGCTAATTCTGGGCACGCGGCTGCTTTTGCTCTTAAAGTGTGAGCCGCAGTTTTCCCCGGTGGGCGGGTGGGGGCTGAAGGAGTAGTTTTCTCCCATGTCTTTCCCCGTCACGGTTCTTCCGAAGAGCTCTACTCTGTTCATCTTGCCCCTTTTTTTCTTGGTTGGATAGTTTTAATGAAGAAATTCTTATGTAGCTCCCATTCGAGCTAGCAAAAGACGTTGGGAGAGCCCTGGTATAGTAACACCTACTTTCCACACTCCTGTGTTTCAGAAATACGTGACTCGTTGTTTCAGTGCCAAAGTCATTCTCTCCGTTTTCTATCGTGTACTCTCGTCGTGTTTTTAACCACGAAACTAGGATGGAGGGGCACGTCTTAGTCACCTGTGATGGTGTCTCCATTCCACAGACCACTGACGGTCACGGATCCAGGCATATTGGGTGCCTTCCCCTGGAATCTCTGGTCTCACGTAGGAGACTGAGTCAGTAGGTGATGCCAGTGCCTCTGGGAGGTTCGGCACCTGCTGGACCGTCGGGCAGTTCTGAAGTGAGGCCCATGATCCCGAAGGGGTTTTTGAGCGGGTTTGCAGACGCTCTGGAGTTGGGGGCATCATTTTGTGAGTGTGGGCTCATGTGCATTTTTAAATCAAAGTTTCAAAGATAAAAAAGATAAAAATCTGCCAAAGATAAAAATCTGTTGATCTAGACGAGGATTTTGTAAAACTATTTTCTATCGCCAGGCTGTGTGCACGCAAACGTAGCACGTGCGTATATGTGTGTTGATTAAAATCTCTCTGAAACAGTACAAAGGCTTAAGTCCGAAAAATCGCAGGTGGTTTGAGAAATGACCAGGCCTGTGTGGCAGGAAGGAGGGGACTCCTCCCTCCTCGTGGTCCTCCCCACGGACGGCTGCTCCTGTCTTTTCTAGCCTCCACCCAGCGACATTAGTTTCTCCTTTATCTCTGCTTCTATGCTTCTTTGCAAATGCTTTTCACATTTTAGTACTAATCATGGTGTATTTCCTCCTTTTAAAAAGCATATTTTCTAATAGACAATTGTCATGCTTTCAAAATCTATGTTCTAACTATGTATAATGTATGGTTACTGTTCTAAGCCAGGTAGAGCCTGTATCCTTAAGGAGCTCAGGATCTCGAGAGACTAAAGTGGAAAAAAAAAATCAGGTGCTGGACAGGTGCACACAGAGTGTGCCCATGGGTGGGGTGGTCAGGACAGTTTGGTTCTGAGGAATGGGCGCTCCGTTCTACTTGGGGCTTCCTGAGAGACGAAGCCAGAGTGGAAGATGTGAGGGTATTGGAGGAGGTGAATTGAATTGGGGCAGGGTGAGAAAGTGTGGCCAGCTCTGACTTGGAGGGGCCTGGCCGCATCTGGGCTGCTGGAGCCCGACTTGCGCCGTGTCTGCATATGACTTCACGTGGGTGAGACGGTGAGCACCTCCAGAGAGGAAGGCCTGGAGGTGGGCTTTCTGGGCTTCTGTAGCCGACACAGGCATCTGGCCACATGTCCTCTAGCCCCTTATAGTCTCCTTATCCTAGGCTGAAGAGAACCTGCTGGAACAATGGACTTCCAGGGGCTTCTTTTCTTCAATCTCCCCCCCCCCCCCAACATTCTCCTCACCAGCAAGCCCAGCAACAAGTCCAGGATAGTCTTGGGGAAGGGTACGGAGCCTTTGGAGGTAAAAGAGAAGGTGGCCGAAGAGCGGAGTGTCAGTGAAGGGCTGGAAGATGAGCCTGGCACACAGACTAGTTCTTAGAAAACCAGCTCTAGAAGCTACTAGACACCCACTCAGTAGGCTACTGTCTGTCTGCATCAGGTTGGGGGAAGGGAACTACTGTTTATTTGCAGGTCTAGAATGTGAGCTGAAAATCACATCCCCTAATTCCTAAAAATTATATAGTACTTCACAAAACACGTGCTCGTTTTCTCTAATTCGAGCTGTAATACTTCTGCGGGTGCTACGTGTCCCCGTTAACCCCCCTGCTGCCCCCACTTCTGCTGTCGCTGGTGGTGAGCTGACCTAGGAGCCACGCTGTCCCACGCTGTCTGCAGGCGTCTGTGTGTTCCTCACAGCAACACACAACGGAGTTTTACACTCGGCATTTCAGGCACAGAGAGCTTGAGTAACTTGCCCCAGATCCCATGGCAGGGAGGGAGTCCTGGGGCTAGGACTCAGGCGCTCCAACTGTCAAGCCCACGCTCCCGAGAACAGATAGAGGGGCTCCCCTCTGCTTGTACAGGATGCGACAGGACTGGGCTTGGGAGGAACTGAGCCTCAGACCCATAGGACTGACTCCAAGTTCCACATCCATTGGTTATTCCAAATTTGTTTGGGTCTTTTTTTTTTTTTTTTTTTTTTTTTTTTTTTTTTTTTTTAGTTCCCCTGAGACTTTGCTGCTGAGACTTCATCTCAAGCATGTTCATGCTCATGGAAACACACTTTAATGGTAGCTCCTTTAAATTTTTAAAAAAATATTGAGGGGGGAGTGTAGGAGCATGGGTGGGGGGATGGGCAGAGGGAGGGGGAGAAGCAGACTCCCCACTGAGGAGGGAGCCTGATGTGGGGCTTGATCCCAGGACCCTGACACCCAGGCACCCCACTCCTTTAACGTTTCTGTCTGATAATTCTGATGTACCATGTTGGGTTAGCGTCGTTGATTCTCCGCCCCTCCTCCCCCCATTCAGCTTGAATTCTTCCTGTGTCTTGGTATGATGAATTTTTGACTGAAACTTGGGTATTTTGAATATTCTATTGTAAGACTCCGGATCTTATTTAAAGCAAGTTTTGGTGGGTCTCCTCTGAGACTGCTCTGAAGGCAGGGAGTCCCCACCTGTTCACTGTGGGTGGGGCTGGGGGTCCAGGTCCTCTGTGCAGTTGACTGTGGGGTGGTGGGGTTCTTGTTAGTGCTGGGGGGTGCAGTGCGAGCTCAGGCTCCAGAGTAGACCTGAACTGCTATCTCCTTGTGGAGAGATGTAGGGACACCTCTTACTGCCTTCCAGGGGGCCTCCACTGCCCCCATAGGGGGTGACCTTGTTCCTGCTGAGGCCTCCTTGGGTACCACCCCTGTAGGGAAGGGTGAAAGCACCTTACAGCACTGCACGAGGCAGAAGAGTCAGCTCCATGCGTGGTCGCCCCGAGGCCACTGGCAGGGGTGGTGTTACTGCCTAGCAGAGATGATGGAATGCAGAAGCAGGAATTTCATCTTTGACACCATTCCAGTGGGTGTTGGGTGTCTTGTTACTGGTGAGAGTGGCAACCCAGGTGCTCCGCTTGGCCTTTGCCAGGAGGGGTGCCTCTGGAAAGGCAGTTTTTTCCTGTGGTGTTTTGTAGTTGTTATTCCAGAGTGTTCTGTTAGGTTCCCCCTTTCCCAGTCTTCTGTCTAGAGGGAACAAACTCTTTATGGGGACTTCTTATCTGCACCCATTGACTTTTCCAGTGTCCAGAGTGGGATGGAGGAGGCAGAAAGAAAACTGAACAGATGCACCCCTGGGCCATTCCTCAGGTCCTGCGGTCTCTGCCTGGTCTTTCCTTCCCTCGGTCTTTCCTTCCCTCAGCCTTTCAGTCTGTTTCATGTACAGCATCCGGGCGTTTTCACGGTATGTGGAGAATTCAGAAGATACTCGTACTTCATCTTCCTGGAAGTGGAAGTCTTGGCTTGGCTCTATGCAATTTCTTTTTTAATATAGAGAAGAAAATATGCAATTATACTGCCTTTAGTAGGTCCCTATCTAATTGCCTTCAGGGAGCTAGTGGGTCTCATTGGGATTCTGTCGTACGTGAGTCCTTTTTCTCTTGCTGCTTTCGAGGCTTTGACATTTGGGCCGTGATGTAGCTAAGCATGAATATCCTTGTGTTTATCAGGGAGTTTGTTGAGCTTCTTGACTGAAGATTCCCTCCCCCCCTCCAAATTTGGGAAATAATCAGGTGTTCTTAAAAATTGTTTCCTCTCAGATACCGTTATGCGTATGTTGGTCCACTTAACAGTGTGCCGCATTTCTCAGAAGCTCTTAAACACCAAAGTGAATAGAAATGAAGATGGCCTAATTTCTGTTGCTCTGTCCTGTTTGCAGCGTGTTTGGCTGGCTCGGGTCTCTCCTTGAAATCCTGCAGTAACGGCCATTCGGTCGTCGAAACTGTTCAACTCTGGAACCCACAGCTTGTGCCATTTTTCATCCATGGAGCCGTGGTTACACATTCTAATCTTGAAACATGGTTTCTTTGGTTCTTGTATTAATAACAGCTGCTGTGAAGTCTGTCTGCTCAGTCCAACATCTGGGACCCTTAACAGTAGTCTCTGCAATTTTTTTTTTTCCTGTTTGTGTCACACATTTCTTTACATGCCTCACAACTTTCTGTGGAAATATTTTAGAAAATCTATTGTAGCAACTCTGGGTACTGACCTCTCCTTTCAAAACTTCTTGCTCTTACCTGTTGGCTTGCTTAGGGACTTGGCTGGACTGATACTGTGAAATCTCCCCAGCCCTTTCCCTGGAGAGTGAAACCTCTAGTGTCT
This sequence comes from Ursus maritimus, assembly GCF_017311325.1. Classification (NCBI taxonomy): domain Eukaryota; kingdom Metazoa; phylum Chordata; class Mammalia; order Carnivora; family Ursidae; genus Ursus; species Ursus maritimus. The sequence goes on along the minus strand of NW_024424452.1, from coordinate 43,553,643 downwards.
GCTCAGATTTCTTCCATTTTTTTTTTTTTTTTTAAGGCTGGATTTTTAGTGGTTCCTTTTGGATCAGCGTAGCTCAGTGCTGAGGCACTGATAGTCCAAATTTGTGTTTCCTTCCTGGCAGAACTTCTGTGGAATGGGGTGGGGGTGGGCCTGGCTGGCTCTTGACTGGCTGACCCACCAGAACTTCCCACAGAGCGGGCGTTGGGGACGGGGGAGTGGGCACAGCCCTCCAGAATAGGTCTTCCGTGGTATGGAGCTGAAGGGAAGGACACTGTCATGTTCTCCCGCTGCCACATCTACCTGCCACGGCTCTTGCCCAGCATGGCCCGGTCGAGACGGTGTAGACACAAACACCGGTCTCCTGTGTTTTTACCAAGTTTGTTCTGGTCAAGTTTCCATCAATTCTGCTCAATAAATGCTTCAGTTGGTAAGTTGCTGAAGATTGACCAAAGTGCTTAAGATGAATCTTGGATAATTCTGACCAGTTGAATAGGAACGTATTCACGTGCATGGTTTTGTTGAGATGCTTACGTTACCAATCCTCAAGTCCTCGTGCTTACGCTTTGAGTTTTGCTTATTTTTAGCATTATTTCACTAAATAATGTTTGTCAGACACTGGGTTTGGTACGAGGGATGCAGACATGGTCCTTGGGAAGGACCATCTAATTGCTCTCCCCTACGTGCTAGTCTAAGAGGGCAGGAAGGGTGCGTTACGGAGTACTGCAAACACAGTGAGCGAGGGGCCCTAATGCTCACTGGACGGGGCGGGTAGGCTGGAGGTGAGCTTTGTACAGGAGGCAGCATTTGAATTGGGTCAGGAAAGATGAGTAAAAGTCTGCTCTTGACCAGGAAAAGAAGGTATTGTTGACAGTTGGAGGGTACAGGAGGTCAGTTGCTGTATTCAGGAACATGCAGATGATGGAGAAATTACAGAATATTCTAAGCATGGGAAGCACTTGGGATTTAAAAAAATTGTACTGACTACATTTGACCTAGAATGCTGTGTAAATGTGAGGCGTACGGTGTGTGACTCTGGTTGGTTCACACACTGTACCGTGGCTGCCGACGTAGCAGTATTACAGGACGTAATTACAGAACGGTATTGCTCATATTCAATACGCTGTGCATTTGATCTCTACAGCTTATTTACTGTGCACCCTTAAACACCATCCATCTTCTACCCGCACCTCCCAGCACTTTGGATGTTATTCTTCTTGGTGTAGGAATATTTTTGATGCGTTGTAAAGGAGGGAAGGGAGGGCTGCACGTCGGAACTGGCTGGCGAAGACCATCAGAGACACAAAGTAGGAGGCTGGGTCCCAACTCATGGGCTTCCTTCCTCAACAAACTATCTCCTGCAGTCTTTGCTTAAGCGCTGCTTGTATCTTGAACGTGCCAGGACTCCTCACAATGTTTTGCTTTTTACATTCCATTTGCTCTGAAAATCTGGGTGAGAGACCAGGGAGAGTAGTTTTCAGGTTAATGTTTTGGCCAACCAAGTAGCCAATGGATGGTAAGAAGCCATCTCTCTGAGGAAGTGGCATTTAAATTGAGATGTTTTACTCCTAGGATTTTGTAAGCTAGAGATTTCAGGCAATTTTAGAAGCAGAAGTGTCCTTGGGATCCTACTGCCATGACTTTCCCAAAGACAGAGTCTCATGGGAACAGCAGAAGAGCAGCAGGGTGTCGGACGGTGTGCAGAAGGGAGGAAGAAGAGCAATGTTTTCCAGTGTTTATACCACTTTTTCCCCCTCAGCAGTCCGCTGTGTTTGCCGTGTGGTTCCGTACATGCCCATTGAATGTATCTTTAAATCTAAAAAGTCGCTAAAGAAGCAAGAGGTTTCTGAACTCCAGGAAACTTATTTGTTTAGCCCACTTCTTGATCGCCTACCTTGTGTAAGGCCATCTCTGTTCTAGCCATCTTTTGAGTTTGCTTTTAAGAAGCAAAGATCTAAAAACCTGAATGGAACACACCCGGATTCTTTAAGGATCACACTGTTCCAAAACAGGCTTGACTACAGAGTCTCATGGCACGCTAGAGTGGGAAGTGATTTTTGGCTCGTGTAAAATACAAATGCACGGTCTTGATTGGCAAGAGGCTGTCCTCCAAGTCTCAGTTTGAGGACCCTCCATGGTTTCGCTCCATCATCCATAGGGTTTCAGAGTCCTGTGCTTTGTCGTCTGCCTTCAGGTGACACAGAAGAAGGACAATGATGAAACCTCACCTGCTTCTTAACTCTGACAGTTTGGAAGTGGTACCTGTCACTTTCCATTGGCAGGAGTCCTCGTGGCCGCATGTAGAAGCAAGGAGGGTGGGATATGGAGTTGTGAGCTGGACAGCTGTTTCCCAGCAACCATGCCACATTCTGGAAAAGGGGGGCACAAATCGTTGGTGGATGGCTGGACAGCAGTTTCTGCCACAGGACCCTGTGATCTTTAGAGCAATACTGAGTTTTCTGTACTTTTAAGAATTTATTAGGATTTTTTAATTTTTTGTTAGTCACCATACAGTATATCCCAAGTTTTTGATGTAAAGTTCCATGATTCATTGTTTGTGTATAACACCCGTTGCTCCATGCAATATATGCCCTCCTTACTACCCATCACCGGCCTATCCCAATCCCCCACCCGCCTCCCCTCTGAAGCCCTCAGTTTGTTTCCCGGAGTCCACAGTCTCTCATGGTTCATTCCCCCTTCTGTTTACTGTCCCTCCTTATTCTTCCCTTCCTTGTCCTACTGATCTTCCTGCTATTTCTTATGTTCCGTAAATGAGTGAAACCATATGATAATTGTCTTTCTCTGCTTGACTTATTTCACTTAGCATAATCTCCTCCAGTCCCGTCCGTGTTGCTGCAAATGTTGGGTAATCGTTCTTTCTGATGGCTAATATTCCATTGTATATATGGACCACAGCTTCTTAATCCAGTCATCTGTTGAAGGGCATCTCGGCTCCTTCCACAATTTAGCTATTGTGGACAATACTGCTATGAACATTGGGGTGCATATGGCCCTTCCTTCATTACGTCTGTATCTTTGGGGTAAATACCCAGTAGTGTGATTGCTGGATCATAGGGCAACTCTATTTTTAACTTTTTAAGGGACCTCCACACTGTTTTCCAAAGTGGCTGTACCAACTTACATTCCCACCAACAGTGTAAGAGGGATCCCCTTTCTCCACATCCTCTCCAACATTTGTTTCTTGTCAATTTTTGCCATTCTAACTGGCGTAAGGTGGTATCTCAATGTGGTTTTGATTTGAATTTCCCTGATGGTTAATGATTTTGCACATTTTTTCATGTGTCTGTTAGCCATTTCTGTGTCTTCATTGGGAAAGTGTTCATATCTTCTGCCCATTTTTGATTTGATTGTTTCTCGTGTATTGAGTTTGAGAAGTTCTTTGTAGACCTTGGATACCAGTCTTTTATCTGTAGTGTCATTTGCAAATATCTTCTCCCATTCCGTGGGCTGCCTCTTAGGTTTTTTTTTTGACTGTTTCCTTGGCTGTGCAGAAGCTTTTTATCTTGATGAAGTCCCACAAGTTCATTTTTTCTTTTGTTTCTCTTGCCTTTGGAGATGTGTCATGAAAAAAGTTGCTGTGGCCGATGTCAAAGAGGTTGCAGCCTATGTTCTCTATGATTTTGATGGATTCCTGTCTCACATTGAGGTCTTTTATCCATTTGGAGTTTATCTTTGTGTATAGTGTGAGAGAGAGTGGTCAAGTTTCATTCTTTTGCATTGAAGAAGACACAAAAAGATGGAAAAATATTCCGTGCTCATGGATCGGAAGAATTAACATAGTTAAAATGTCCATGCTATCCAGAGCAATCTACACTTTCAATGCTATCCCGATCAAAATACCAATAACATTTTTCAAAGAACTGGAACAAACAGCCCTTAAATTTGTGTGGAACCAGAAAAGGCCCCGAATTGCCAAGGAATTGTTGAAAAGGAAAAACAAAGCTGCGGGCATCACGTTGCCAGATTTCAAGCTATACTACAAAGCTGTGATCACAAAGACAGCATGGTACTGGCACCAAAACTGACACATAGACCAATGGAACAGAATAGAGAACCCAGAAATGGACCTTCGGCTCTATGGGCAACTAATCTTTGACAAAGCAGGAAAAAAAATCCAGTGGAAAAAAGACAATCTCTTCAATAAATGGTGCTGGGGAAAAAAACGAATTTATTAGGATTAACGTTTAGGAAAGTTTCATTAAATGTATCTTCCACCATATGAAGTAAACTTAGCTTACCTCGTTTCATGGTGTATAATTGTTCTAATGCATTGTTGATTTGATTTGCTAATATTTTGAGGATTTTTGAATCCATGTTTGAGAGTGTTCTGAAGTTTTCCTTTTTTGTAGTATCTTTATATGATTTTGGTATTAGGATAATGCCATCCCCAAAGAAGGAGTTAGGGAGTGTTCCTTTCTCTGTTCTCTGGAAGATCTTGTTAGATAATTGGTATTATTTCTTCCTGAAATGTTTTGTATAACTCACCAGTGAAACCTTCTAGGCCTGGTGCTTTCTTTCCTGGAAAGCTATTAATTAATTTACAAGGTTTAGTCCTCCTTTTAACTTTTCAGATCATCACAGTGCACTTTTTTTTTTTTTAGTATTGTTGACACAATGTTAGTTTCAGGTGTACAACTAAGTGATTTGACCAGTTTATACATCACACTGTGTTCACAAGTATAGCTCCCCATCTGTCCCATTACATTGCTGTTACAGCATCATTGACTGTATTCCTTCTGCTGTACTTTTTATTCCTGTGATTTATTCTGTAACTGGTGGCCCATGTCTCCCTCTCCTCTTCACCCATTTTGTCCAACCCCACACCCCCCCAACAATTGTCAGTTCTGTATTTATAATTTTGATTCTGCTTTTTGTTCATTTTTAAAGATTCCATTTGGGAGTGAAATCACGGTATTCCTCTTAGTCTGACTTATTTCACTTAGCATGATGCCCTCTAAGTCCATCCATGTTGTCTCAGGTGGCATGATCTCATCCTTTTTATGTATCATTCCATTGTGTATATATGTCACATTTTCCTTATGCAGCCATGTTAATGGACACTTAGGTAACTCCCATGTCTTGGCTGTTACATGTACCCCTATGTTTACTGAAGCTTTATATTTTTGAGTTAGTATTTTTGTTTTCCCTGGGCAATACCCAATAGGGGATTACTGGATCATGTAGTATTGCTATTTTTAACTTTTTGAGGAACCTCCATACTGTTTTCCACAGTGGCTGCACCAATGCACATTCCTACCAGCAGTGCATGGGCAGTCCCTTTTCTCTACATCCTTGCCAGTACCTGTTGTCTCTTACCTTGACTGTAGCCATTCTAACAGGCATGAGGTGATAAAGATTTGCATTTCCCTGATGAGTGATGTTGAGCATCTTTTCATGTGTCTGTTGGCCATCTGTAGGTTTTTGGAAAAATATTCAGGTCCTCTGCCCATTTTTTAATCAGATTTTTGGTGTTGTCAATTCTTTATATATTTTGGATATTAACCCCTTATTGGGTACAACGTTTGCAAATCTGTTCTTCTGTTCGGGTTGTCATTTGTTGTTTTCCTTTGCTGTCAAAACCCTCTTTATTCTGATGTAGTTCCAATAGTTTTTTTGCTTTTGTTTCCCTCGCCTTAGGAGCCCTATCTAGAAAAATGTTGCAATGCCTGATGTCAGAGAAATTACTCCTTGCATTCTCTTCTAGGATTTTTGTGGTTTCCAGTCTCACATTTACATCTTTAACCCATCTTGAATTTATTTTTGTGTATGGTATCTTCCCAGCACCTTTTTTTAAAAAAAATTCTCCATTGTATATTCCTGCCTTCTTTGTCCTAGATTAATTGACCTTATAAATGCATGGCTATTTCTGGGGTCTCTATCCTGTTCTATTGATCTACATGTCTATTTTTGTGTCAATACCATACTGCTTTCAGCACCACAGCTTTGTAGTATATCTTGAAATCTGGAGCTGTGATACCTCCAGCTTTGTTATTTTTTGAGAATGCTTTGGCTATTTGGGGTGTTCTGTAGTTCCATACAAATTCTGATTTTGAAAAACAAGAAACGCTGTCGGTGTTTTGATAGGGATTACATTGAATCTGTAGATTGCTTTGGGTAATAGGGACATTTTGACAATATTCTTCCAATCTGTGAGCATGGAATAGCTTTCCAATTGTGTTATCTTCAATTTCTTTAATCAGTTTTTTTATAGTTCTTAGGTACAGGTCTTCACCTCTTTGTTTAAATTTATTCCTAGGTATTTTACTCTTTTTGGTGCAATTGTAAATGTTTAATTTCTTTTCAACTTTTAGCGTATAGAAATAGTATTCTGTATGTTAATTTTGTTTCCTGCCACTTTACTGAATTTGTTTATTCTTGTAGTTTTTTGGTGGAAATCATTAGGGTTTTCTATGTGTAGTATTATGTCCTCTGCAAATAGTGACAGTTTAATTTTTTTTAAAACAATATGGATGCCTCTTATTTCTTGTATGACTGCTGTGGCTAGAACTTCTCATACTATGTTGAATAAAAGTGGTGAGGGTAGACATCCTTGTCTTGATCCTGACCATAGAGGGAATGCTGTTTTTTCACCATTGAGGATGATGATAGTTGTGGGTTTTCATATGTTGAGGTATATCCCTTCTAACCCCATTTTGCTGAGTTTTTATTATGAGTGGATATTGAATCCTGTCAAATGCTTTTTCTGTTGATGATTTTTATCTTTTCTTGATAGGGTGTATGACAGTGATGTGCAAATATTGAACCATCCTTGCACCCCAGGTATAAATACCACCCGATTGTGGTGAATGATCTTTTAATGTATAGTTGTATGTGGTTTGCTAATATTTTGTTGAGCCTCATAGAATGTATTTGGAACTTTCCTTTTCTATGTATGTATGTATGTATGTATAGTTTGAGGAAAATACCCTTTTAGCTGTAAGGTTAGGTTTTTGTTTGAGTTTGTTTCTTGAGATAGGTCCATAATGCTATATACTTCCATCTTAGAACTGCTTTCATTGTGTACCAGGGATTTTGGACTGTTTTCATTTCCATTTGTCTCTGAGTGTTTTTATTCTTTAATTGCTTCATTAACCTATTGGTTAGTTCCGTTTAGTCTTCATGTGTTGGTGTTTTTTCCATTTTCTTGTGACTTCTACCTAGTTCAATACTGTTGTAGTCAGAATAGATGGACAGTATGGTTTAAGTCTTAAATTTATGGAAGCTTATTTTATGGCCCAATATGTGATTTATTCTGGAGAATGTTCCATGCACACTTAAAGAATGTGTATTCAGTCTCTGGGTGGAACGTCCTCTATTACGTCTATCTGGTCAATACGTCATTTCAGGACATTGTTTCCTTAGTGTTTTTCTGTCTGGATGATCAATCCATTGATGTAAGTGGAGTGTTAAAGTGCCCTGTTATTGCATTACCATCCATTTCTTTCTTTTCTTTACATATTTAGTTGCTCCAGTGTTGGGTGTGTAGATACGTACAATTTGTAATATCCTCTTGTTGGATTGATTCCTTTATCGTTATGTAATGCCCTTCTTTGTCTCTTGTTACAGTCTGTTTTAAAGTCCATTTTGTTTGATAAAAACATCGCTACCCTAGGTTTTTTCTACTTCCATTTGCATGGTGAATGTCTTTCTATCCCTTCACTTTTGATCTGTGTACATCTTTGAGTCTGAGAGGAGTCTCTTGTAGGCAGCATACAGATGGCTGTTGTTTTTTAATCTGTTCTGCCACCCTCTTTTGGGGCATTTAGGCTATTTACATTTAAAATAATTGATAAGTATGTACTTATTGCCACTTAAAAAATTTGTTTTCTGGTTGTTTTAGTAATTCCTTTTGTCTGTCTTTGTGATAAGTATAATGTTTTGTTTGGATTTATTTTTTGTGTATCTTAGGTTTTGGGTTTGTGGTTACCAGGAGGTTCATACTGAACATTCTAGGTGAATAGCAGTTGATATTAATTTGTCATTTAGTTTCAAACACATCCTGAAGGAAAACAAAAAAATCTTTCCCCCTTTCCCTTCCCTTTTTATTTCTCCACATTTTTTATATACATTGTCACATTGTACATTTTTATTTGTATTCTTATGTCTAATGGCCATTTCTTTTCCACTTGAAGTCCATTAAATGTTTCTGGTAAGGCTGGGTTAATGGTGATAATCTTTGGGGAAACTATCTCTCCTTCAAATCTGAATAATGTTGCTGGGTTGAGTATTCTTGTAGGTTTTGTTTTGTTTTTTGTTTTCCTTTCAGCGCTCTGAATGTATCATGCCACTCTCTTCTGGTCTGCCAAGTTTCTGCTGAAAAATCAGCTGATCATCTTCGAGGTTTTTCCTTGGAGGTAACTTTTTGTTTCTCTTGCCACTTCTAGGATTCTCTTTATCTTTAACCTTTCACATTTTAATTATGTGCTATGGTGTGGATCTCCTCGGGTTTATCTTGTTTAGAACTCTGTGCTTCTTGGACTTGGATGTATATTTACCTCCTTAGGTTAGGGAAGTTTTCAGTTATTCCTTCAAATAAGTTTTCTACATCTCTCTCTTCTTCTGGGACCCTATAGTGCAAATGTTTGTTTGTTTCATGTTGTCCAAGAGATCTCTTAGTCATTTTTAAAAATTCTTTTCTTTTTGCTGTTCAGCTTGTGTTTTCCGTGACCTTGCCTTCCCGATCAGTGATACGTCCTTCTGCATTCTCTTGGCTACTGTTGGTTCCCTCTAGTATGTTTATCTTATTCTTCAGCTCTGATTGGTTCTTTTTAATATTTTCTCTTTATTGAAGGTCTCAGAGTTCTCCCACCCTTCTCTCTAGCCCAGTGAGTATCTTTATAAACATCACTTTAAATTCTTTATCAGGTATATTGCTTACCTCTGTTTCATTTAATTCTTTCACTGAGGTTTTTTTCTTGTTCCTTGAAGCATATTTCTGTCTCCCATTTTGACTTTCTGTGTTTGTTTCTATGGATTAGGCAAAATGGCTATTTCTAAAATTGAAGGGAGTGGTCTTGTGCATGGTGACCCCTCTGCAGACTGTGTGCTTGGTGGCTTTTGCTGGCTGGCTGAAGCTGTGGCTGTATATATTACTCTTTAAAACTTTGACTTCTTACAGAGAGAATAAAGACAAAAACAAGAGAAATCTTAAAAACCCACTAAAACAGTAAAAATTAAAAACCTACAAAACTGTGGCTTGTTTTCTGTGTACCCATGGAGTGGCTGGTGTGGACTTGTAGACCCTGGGCATGCTGAGGTCGCAAGCTCACTGTGCAAGTCTGACCTGCTGGTTACGGTGGTCAGCTTCTGTTCCAGGCTGTGCTTTTGAGGTGGAGGGGGTGGACAGCATGTTCCTGCATTCCTCGTCCTTTTAAACGGCGGCTTCTTTCCTGTGTTCTAGTGCATCTAGGGCTAGTGTGGGCCTGTGGATTCTGAGCCCATTGAAGTGCAAACTTACAGAAACAGCTGGACCCACCCATTAGGTGTCCAGACCCCACTCTGGTCTGGGTTTCTAAGGTGGAATGGGAATGGAAGCCACGTTCTCCAGTCCTTCAGACCTGGAGTGTGTTCCCGCAGCTCCTTCACTGCTTGCAGAGTTCTGGAGTTGTCTCTTTTCTTTTAAACCATGGCTTTTCCCCTGGGCCCTCAGTACTGTCCTTCCCACTGCTGTTCAGTGTAGGGGTGGAGGTTCACCTTGTTACCGTGTCCTCCTCTCTCGTTCTCTTATCCTTCTGTCTTCAGTAGCTGTTGAGTAAGACCTCGGATCTTCAGGAGTGGTTGTGTTGTTAATAGGTGCAATTTGGTGTGTTCTGTGGATTGTGAGCTCAGAGTCCTCCTACCTTGCTATCTTCTTGAACTGGAACCAGAAAAGGTATAGGCCTATTTAGATCTATTTCTTCTTGTGTCAGTTTTGGAAGATGGTGTTTTTCAAGGAATTTGTCTATTCTAAGTGATTATTGGTGGTACAGAGTTTGTTTCCTTTTTATCCTCTTAGTGTCCATGAAATCAGTAGTGATGTTACCTCTTTGATTTCTAGTAGTAATTTTTGACTTTTTTGTTAGCCTGGATAGAAGTTTATCAATTTTGTTGATCTTTTGGATTTCACAAACTTTCTCTATCTCACTGTTTGCAATTTTATTGATCTCTGCTGTAACTTTTATTCTATTTGCTATAGGTTTATATTGCTCTTCTTACTCTAGTTTCCTAGGGTGGAAGGTTGGATTACAGGTTGAGTCATCTCTTCTAATATATGCATTCAATGCTATGTATTTCCCCTGAAGTACTCCTTTTACTCTGTCCTATAAATTTTGATAAGTTGAATTTTCACCATTTAAAAAATTCTGAGAGTTCAATTTTTTTTTTTTAAGAAGCGTATATTTATGGATTTTCTAGCTATCTTACTGATTTCTAGTTTAATTCTGTTGTGGTCTGAGAGCATACTGTGTATGACTTTTATTTTAAATTTGCTTTTTATGGCCCAACATGTATTCTATCTTGGTGGATGTTCCATGTGAGTTTGAAAAAGACTGTGTATTCTGCTCTTGGATGAAGTAGCCTATAAATGTGAGATCCAGTTGATTGATGGTGCTGTTCAGTGCAACTATGTCCTTACTGATTTTCTGCCTGCTGGTTCTATGGGTTACTGACGGGGTTTAATACTGGCTTTGTCTCTTTATGCCTTCAGTTCTAACAGGTTTTGCCTCACTCTGGTGCTCTGTTGTTTAGGCATATACACGTTAAGGGTCGTTATATCTTCTTAGAGGATCTGCCCCTTTATCATTATGTAATGCCTCTCTCCATCCGACTTAACTTTCTGTGCTTTGAAGTCTGCATATCTCAAGTTAATGAAGCTACTCTAGCTTTCTTTTGATTATTATTAACCTGGTATATCTTTCTCCATCCCTTTACTTTTAACCTATGTATGATTGGTTTCTGGTAGACAACTTATGGTTGATCTTGTATTTTTTTTTTTTTTTGATTCACTCTGAGTGACTGTTTAATTGGTATATTTAGACCATTCACATTTAAAATGGTTATTGATCTAGCTGGATTAATGTCTACCATACTGGTAGCCATTTTTTATTCATTGCATTCTTTTTAAATTTTCCTCTTTTTCTCTATTTACTTTTAGGTTTTAAGTTTTTATTTAAATTCCAGTTAACATACAGTGTGATATTAGTTTCAGTTGTACCATTCAGTGATTCGGCACTTCCATACGATACCCGTTGTTCATCATAAGTGTACTCTTAATCCCCTTCACTTAGTTCACCCATCCTGCTACACCTTCCCTCTGGTAAGCATCCCTCGTTGGTTTTAACTGAGCATTTTATATGATGACATTTCTGTTCTCGTAGCATATCAGTTCTACTTATAAAGTGTGTGTGTGTGTGTGTGTGTGTGTGTGTGTGTGCAGTTATCCTATAGTGTGTAGTATCTTTTTACAAATACTCTAAGTCAATGTCCTTTTAAAGATTTTTGAGAGAGCATGAGCAGGGGAAGAGGGAGAAGCAGATTCCCCTGCTGAGCAGGGAGCCTGATGGGGGTTCAGTCCCAGGATCCTGAGATCATGACCCAAGCCAAAAGCACGTACCTGGCTAAGCTACCTGGGCCCCTAAGTCCGCTTTCAAATCGTGCTGTACTAGTCACGGACAGTGCAGGTACTTTTATAACCATGTGCCTCATTCCTTCTTCAAGTCCCTCGTAACGTTGCTGCCGTTCATTTCGCCCATCCAAAGTGGTGGTCGCCTGATGCAGGGTTACTATTGTACTGGAGAAAGTTAACTGTGAAAGAGCCAGAAAAATATTTTATTCTACCTTTATTCTCTATTCATGTAGATAGGAGTTTCTGACCTCCATCATTTTCCTTTCTGAAGAAATTGAACATTTTTTGTAAGATAGGTCTGATGACAAAATCAGTTTTTGTCTTCTTGACAAGGTCTTTTCTCCTTCACTTTTGTAGGATAATTTCACTGGATAAAGAATTCTAGGTTGGTGATGTACCCCCCACCCCAACAATTTAAATCTATTACTTTAGGCCCTTGCAATGGTTTCTGAAGTCAAGTCCAATATAAGTCTTATCCTTGTTTCTCTATAGGAAAGGAATTTTTATCCCTTTTGGCTTCTTTGAAGATTTTTCTCTTGGCCCTTGATATTCTGGAGTTTTAGTATATGCCCAGGTGTGGATTTTTTGGTATTTATCTTGTTCAGTGTTCTCCTGCATTTCCTGGATCAGGTTTGGTATCTGTCATACATTTTAGAAAATTGTCATTATTCAAATATTTCTCCTTTTGTTTGTTTCCTTCTGGTATCCCCTTTATGTGTGTGTTATGCCCTTTGTAATTATCCTACAGTTCTTGGGTAATCTTTAATTTCAGTTTTGGAAGTTTCTGTGATGGCTCTTCAAGCTCACCAATTCTTTCCTTGACCATGTCCAGTCTACTGATGAGTCTATCAAAGGCAGTCTTCATTTCTGTTAAAGTGCTTCTCATTTTCAACATTTCCCTTCCCCCCCCCCCCCCCCCCCCGTTTCCATCTCTCGGCTTGTGTTACCTGCCTGTTCTTGCATGTTGTCCATTTTTTTCCATTAGAACCGATAGCATATTAGTTATTCCAGATTCCCCATATAATTGGAAAATCACCATATCAGTCTGGTTCTGAGGTTTACAATGTCTCTTTGGACTTCTTTCCCCTTTTATCATGACTTGTACTTTTTTTCTTACAAGTTGGACGTCATGTATTAATAGGAACTGAAGTAAACAGGCCTTCAGTATGTGGTTCCAGATGTGTTTATCTGGCTAACATTAGGCTGTGTTGACTCTGGTAGCTGTAGCTGCCCATTTCCTCTGCTGTCCTTGTTTTCTTTGGATTTCAATAGAAACTCCTTCCTAAACAGGCATGGCTTGCAGCTCTCTTACTTGCAATCCATGGTTATGCGGGGTCTCTGATGTGGTGGTAACATTTTGGAGAGGACAGTTCTATAATCCTATGATTAAACTTCCGTTCCATTTTTGTGGGCTGTGACCTTCAGAAAAATTTGTCTCTTTTCTCTACCCTTATGGTGAGGCCGGATTGCCAGAGGGGGTAGAGTTGTGCAGTTGCCTTCCCTTCTCATTTTTGAATGTTTTCTTTCACAAGTTGGGGAGCATTTTACAAGGAGTTGTCATACGTTTGTGTAGGGGAAAACTGAGGCACATTTGTGGAGGGAAGAGGAGGGCAAACTTCTTCCAGTCCTCTGAGCATTTCACCCTGGCCCGAAAATTGCATGCTGAATTTAGGAGATACCCTGTAGCTAACCAAATCTGGCTGCCTCAGATGGCAGTTCTTCTAAAATGTCCACAAATACTTCGTTAAATGCCTCCCTTCAGTAGGTGGGACTTACTCCCCTTCTTTTGAGTGTGGACAAGACTAGCTTCAAATGACTAGGAAAAGCAGAAGTTTGAGGAGGTGACTTCAGGGATGGGATCATAGAAGCACTGTAGCTTCCAGCTTGTTCTCACCTGCTTGTGAATCTCTGATGTTGTGAGGACACCCAGGAGCTGCTGAGGAGCCGAAGCCTTCTGCTGGGAGCCAGCAGGGAATGTAGGTGTCTGCTGACAGCTGTGAGGGAGCCATCTTGGAAGTGGATCCTCCAGTGCCAACCAGGCCTCCAGACGCTGCAGTTGTGGGTGAGCTCTCGTTGGAAACCTCCATGAGAGACCCCAGACCAGAGCTGCCCAGCTCAGCTGCTCTGGGATTCTTGACTTCAGAAACTATGTAAGATAACAAATGTTTGTGTGTTAAACTGGTAACTAACACAGCTATTTAGAGAATATCTATTATTACTTAAGCATATTCCTTGGCAGCCTTGCCCTCCCACACAGCACGCGCTCGCAGGCAGGCACACACAGACTCCTCAATTGACTTCCAGAACATTTCTTCATATCTGATTTCTTAAGTATTATAGTTCTACCCATTGCATCACGTTTTAGTGCTGTAGAAATGCCATTTAGAGCTGACAGTCTGGAAAATGGTCTAGAATCCAAGCCTTGATCTGCCTCTGGGGGTGGGGGGGGTGGCTAGGAAAGCAATCCCATGTGGTTCTTAGCAGTGAGGTTTGGGGCTTTGTTCACTGAGGTTAGAGATGGGTTCTGGGAAGCGGAGATGCAAGAGGCCCCTGTGGGTCCCGGGAGAAGCCACAGCCTTGGCTTTCTGTACACGCTGGTCATCTGTGTCCAGAGCGAAGCAGGTACACCACGTAAGCGGAGGGGGGTGGGGCAGAGGCTTAGCAAGGATGGCATTTCCAGGGACGTTGCCCTGGTGATGGACGTCAGAGGCTGGATGGGGAGTGCCTTCTGAGCTGTCAGGACACGGTAATTCAACGTTTATGGAGCACCCGTATTTGTGTGTTCGAGGTGCCGAACAGAGTAGTAAACACAGACCCTTACCTCAGGGAGCTTGTGCTCCGGTGGCTCTGAGCTCACGTTGGTCTTGGTGTCCTGGGCTGAGTCAACACGCACTTGGAGCAAAGTGTCTTTATGCATCTGTCTTTCTCTACAGTTTCTATTCAAAGGTAACTGTGAGAAGAGAAATCCATTAAGTCCCAGTAAATTGTCTTTCATGGAGAAGGAGCTTCTAAAAATCATTATAAATTAGAGGCTGAACACTCTGTTGGATCCATGCTTCAGAGTCTTCATCCTGAAGTCATTTCCTTGAGAAGAAACACAGAGAAACCCCAACCAAAGGACACGAGAGACGTATCATTTGTCCGGGGGGTGGGGGTGGGAAACAACCACACATGGATACTTAGAAAGACTCAGATGTTTGTGATGAGAGCTGGGCTTACAGAACCCGTGTGTTCCTGGAGAAGCTTGGGGTAGCTGAAGGGAGTGGGTTCTTGTGGGTGGTCTGGCCAGGCCGGGGCCCGAGCTGGCACCCCTCCTCACCACCTGTGGCAGGAGCAGTAGGCCCTAAGCATCACTTAGGGCCCTGTTGCAGGAAGCAGAAACAAAAAACTTACTTAAAAGGGGTAATTGCTGAAGTGGAGGAGGACTGCACGGCCAGGCTCTGGACTGTGCCTCGTGGAACAAGTCCCAGAGCAAGACGTTGAACTCGCCTGCCTCTGTCTCCGCAGGGCGAAGGCTGAGGGATCAGCAGGCCCCTCTGATGGTGGTGAGGGCCTGGAAGCCTTGATGCCATCGGGGCCGAGGCTCTCGAGGGGCAGCATAGCTAGTGACCAGACACGGGGGCACTGGTTTCTCCCTGCCACGGCTACCACAGCAGCGCCTTGAAACCCAGGAAGCTGGTCGCTGGAGACCAAAGTGCTGTTTCGGGAAGTTCGGCATTACCACAACTTGGCTCGCCACCAAACACCTGCTATTCCAGCATCGTTTTCATGTCCACCCAGCACAGTTAGGACCCAAGAGATGTAGCAGACTTCCGCCTACCTGGGGTGGTATGGACGGCTTCTAGGGAAACCCACTTTTCTGAAAAATAGATAGAATTTTCTGGTGCTGTTTCCCCTTCTCCCTACCTTGAGCATGAATGTGACAAAGCTGTAGAAGCCATTTTTGACCTATGAAGTCACAGCCAACATATTTGGGAGGAGTCCTTAAGCCTGCTTGTTGCTGGACCATCTACTCTGAACTTTTTGGTGTGAGAGGCAGAAAGAAGATCTGTTAGCTTAAGCCACTGTTAGTCCAGAAGGAGCTCGGATCTGGGCCGCTGAAAGCGCTCTACAGTTGTAGGACCTCCTTCTCCCCCTGCCCCGTTCTTCCCCTCCCTCCTCCTTTTCCTCTTTCTTTAGGAACCGTTTGTGTCCAAGCTCGTGGGGTCAGGGAGACAGTGCCCACGAGGTCCCGCTGACGGGAGACATGGCTGCGGCGTACCAGAGGGCATCAGTCTAGCGCAGATGTAGCTGGATGCGGCTTTTTGAGGGTCTCCTTTTTTGTTAACATCTTTAAGTTATTAAAATTTTGAAGCGTATCTGCTCTGGAACACGGATTCCAGGTGTACACCATAACGAGTCAGTATTTGTGCACATTGGAAAGCGCTCACCATAATCCAGTTCCCTTCTATTCCTATAGAAAGTGAACTTTCAGGATTTAGTCTAAACAATTTTCAGGCGCGGACAGTGGTGTTAGCGTAGTCCCCACGCTCTAGATCACATCTGCACGATTTATCACTGGACGTTTGTGTATCTCGCCCCTCCTCACCTGCCTTGCGCCCTGGCGGCCACCGCGCTATTGGCTGTATCTGAGTTTTGTTGGTTTCTTAGATGCCACATGTAAGTGGAACCGTAGAGTGGCTTTTTGGGGGGGGGGAGGGGCTGAGTTATTTCACTTACGGTAATTCCCTCAGGGTCCATTCATGTTGCAAATGGCAGGATCTCATTCTTTATGGCTGAGGAACATTCCATGGTGTATACAGACCATGTCTTTAACCATTCATCCATTGATGGACGCTGGTTGTTGCCGTATCTTGGCTATGGTGAATACTGCTGCGGTAAACTTAGGGATGCGTGTGTCTTTTCAGATGAGTGTTTTCATTTTCTTAGATAAATGCTCAGAATTGCTGCATCATATGGTAGTTGGTTTTTTTTCTTTAGTGGTTTTTAACTGTAAATACACATAAGTCTACCACTTGAACCATTTTTTATGTGTACAAGAAAGTGGCGTTAAGTGCATTTAGTGTGCAATGATGACCGCTGTCCCTTTCCAGGACTTTTTCATCATCCCGAATAAACTCTGTCCCCACTAAACATGAGCTCTTCCACTCTGCATTCGCAGCCCCTGGACCTCTCCAGTATAATTTCTTTGTGAATCTGCCCATTCTAGCTACTTTATATACACGGAATCACAGCATTCGTCATTCACACCTAGCTCCTTTCATGGTGGGCTGTGTTTTCAAGGTTCATCCATGTTGTAGTGTGTATCAGAATTTCATTTAAAAAAATTTTAAGGGAAGCATAGTTGACACACAAGTTACATCAGTTTCAGGTATAAGAATTTCACTTAAGGTGTAATTACATCCCATTGTATGCATATAACACATCTTATTCAGACAGCAGTTCAATTTTTGAGGGCCCAGCATAGTGTTTCCCACGGTGGCTATACCAACAGACCTGTATGCCCGGCATTGCACCAGGGTCTCCTTTTCTTCACATCCTTGACAACACTTGTTATTTCTTACCTGATCAATCAGTCTGACAGGTGTAAGGCAGTGTCTCATTGTGGGTTTAATTTGCATGTCCCTGATGAGTGATGTGGACCATCTTTTCATGTACTTGTTGGCAGTCTATAGGTCGTCTTTGGAGAAATGTCTATCCAGCTCCTCCACCCATTTGTTTGTTTTTGGCAGATTGTTTCTGTGCTATTGAGTTGTAGGAGTTCTTCATACATCTTGGATAGTAAATCCTAATTTTTCTCCCATTTGGAAGGTTGTCTTTTCATGTTTTTGTTGGTCACCTTTGCTGTGCAGGAACTTTTTAGTTTAATGTTAACAGTACCACTTGTTTTTGTTTCTGTTGCTTTTGCTTTTGGAGTCGGACCCATGTCAAGCGGCTCACCACCTTTGTTTTCTAGCACTTTTATGGCTTCAGGTATTCAAGCCTGCAGTCTATTTTGAGTTAATTTCTGTGTGTGATGTGAGATAGTGGTCTAGTTGCATTCTTTTGCATGTGGCTGTCCAGTTTTCCTAGCACCATTGGTTGAAGAGACCATCCTTTCTCCTTGTATATTTTTGCCCCCTTTGCCATAAATCGACTGTGCATGTTTGTTTTGGAGCTTTCTATTCTGTTCCATTGATCTGTGTGTCTGTTTTTATGCCAGTACCAAAATGTTTTGATTACTGTAGCTTTGTGATATAATTTGAAATCAGGGAGCATGATGCCTACAGATTTATTCTTTAGATGGCTTTCACCATTTGGGGTCTTCTGTGGTTCCATACCATTTTTAGAATGTTCTATTCCTGTGAAAAATGCCATTAGAATTTTGATAGGGATTGCATTGAATTTATATATTGCTTTGGGTAATAGGGATATTTTAACAATATTCTTGTAATCCATGAACATGGACTATCCATTTGTGTCTTCACTCTTATTAGTGTCTTAGAGTTTTCAGTATATAGGTCTTTTAACTCCTTGGTTAAATTTATTAAGTATGTTTTTCTTTTCGATAGTTATAAATGGCATTTTTAAAAGCGCAGATTGTCAGTGTATTGAAACAAGCAATTTTTGTATACTGATTTTATACTCTGCAACTTGATTGGATTTGTTTATTCTTAGTGTTTTGGCAGAGTCTTTAGGGTTTTCTTTATATAAAATCATGTCCTTAAAGGCTTTGTTCTTTTCATAGTTTCTCTAGGTATAAATTTTCCTGAGGCAGGCCTAGATCACTATGAACTTCCCTCTTAGAAACACTTCCCTGCATCCCATAGATTTTGGAATTTACTGTATCCTTTTTTATTTAAGGTTTTTAAATTTCTCCTATATTTGTTGACCCAATAGTTGTTCAATGGCATGTTGTTTAATTTCCACATATTTGTGATTATTACATTTTTCTTGTAATTGCTGATTTCATACCAATGTAGTTGGGAAAGATATTTATGATTTTGATCTTAAATTTACTGAGACGTGTTTTGTGGCCTAACATGCAGTCCATTCCAGAGAATGTTCCACATACACCCGAATGTGTATTCTGCTTTTGGATGGAACGTTCCGTGTATATTAAGTGCATCTGGTCTAATGTGCCATTTGAGGCTGATGTTTCCCTATTGATTTTATGTCTGGATGATCTATCCATTGACGTGAAGGGGGTATTAAAATCCCTACAATCAGTGTATTGCTGTCAATTTCCCTCTTTAGGTCTGTTAATACTTTATGTATTTTGGTGCTCCTGTTAGATGCATATATATTTACAAAAGTGATGTCATCTAGTTTGACCTCTTTACTATTGTGTAATGCTGGATGGATCTTTGTAGCCCACAGGCTTCATGCACTCTATCAGTCAACGCTAATGCTACAGCTGTATTTTTCCAAATATAAAAACTGTACTACCCCAACCGTGACGCTGTTTCTCTGGGCATCTGTTAGGTAGAACCACATGAAGTTGCTGATATTTGAACATTTTAACCACAAATACTTCCTGTGGTGCCACTTAGGATGCGTGGCCTTGGGGGCGATTAGAATCCTCTGAAGCTCCAGTGAGCCACTATCTTTAGCAAGTTAATAGTTAAAAGTGATCCAGGTCTGTTTTCTCTTTCGAGGACAGCATTGGGTATCCCTTTGGGTGGTGTGAAAGGTTCAGGCTCACACTCCAAAGGAGCTAACAATTAGCACTTCCAGGCCACCTCNNCTTTCCCTTGTTTTCATCCCAATTCAATCTGAAACTAAGTTTTACTGTAGGCTGTAGTAAACGGCATCAGGCTCAGGGATTTATTTGTGCTGAATACACCTGAGTGAACTGTGGCTAGAGTGGTAGGGGGTGGAGTAGTATTGCATGTGCTCTTATTCTGGAAAATTCCTTAGTGGGTTGCACAGGAGGAGTTTTTTCTGGAGCCAGGTTGGCCCCTATATAGGCAGTAGATCCCTCTGCAAATGCAGCA
>NW_024424452.1:43518181-43534040 GCF_017311325.1 Ursus maritimus | reverse complement strand
CCCCCCCCCCCCCAAAAGGACTCTGATGTTAGTGATTGCAAATCTGCCGTTGGGATATTTATCATATGACATGAGTATCTGTTGTTCTCTAGGTCTTTATTGGCCTCAGGACAAGCAGAAGAGTGAGAAATTAGGATCATTAACTCCAGTCTTCCTCCAGTTGTGTTTCTGGGCCTTTGTGCTGTCCAGATCCTTCCATCTTTCTGGTGGGTTTTTAATGGCACAAGTGTTTTCTCCAGTTGAGATTTTCTTCCTTTACTCCCGCTGCCAGTGTATCTGACAGTTATAAAATGCACCCAGGGAAGATTACCAGATGTTTCGTTTCAATTAACACCACTAGGTTTGCTAAGAAGAAATATTATGTTGTCACTTATAGACATTCCCGATGGGGATTAACGCTTTTTTTTTTTTTTTTTTTTTTAAAGATTTTATTTAGTGAGAGCTTGTGTGAGTGGGGAAGAGGTGCAGAGGGTGAGATAATCTCAAGTAAGCTCCTTGCTGAGCATGGAGCCCAGTGTGGGGCTCAATCCCATGACCCTAAGATCATGACCTTAGTCGAAATCGAGTCAGATGCTCAACCGATGGAGCTGAGCCACCAAGGCACCCGGGGAATTAGCACTTCTGAAAAAGGTTAATCTCTTCTCCAGCTAGAGTGCTTGGAAGGGGAAAGATACAGCATCAGCTGGAAGTTGGAGAAAAGCCAAAATTCAGAAGCTATTTAGTTTAATTGTTTACTTGGAGGTATCCGTTCCATGACAAAACTGTTGGGGTAGGTGTTCCATCTGTGTTGCTCAGCCTTGTATCTCCTCTGTCTAGCGTAGGGCCTGCCACGTCGTAGATGGCAAATAAATACAAGTTGATTGGATACATGAATGAATAAAATTATGTGATGGCAAAATTCTATGACCAGCCCTGAGAATGTCCACATGCTTTGCAGAGATAGCAAACGTAAAACGAAACCTGCCTTTACTATTAAGGATTTTTTTTAATGATTTTTTATTATATTATGTTAGTCACCATACAGTACATCCCCCGTTTCCGATGTAAAGCTCGATGATTCATTAGTTGCGTATAACACCCAGTGCACCACGCAATACGTGCCCTCCTTACTACCCATCACCGGTCTATCCCATTCCCCCACCCCCCTCCCCTCTGAGGCCCTCAGTTTCTCAGAGTTCATAGTCTCTCATGTTTCATTCCCCCTTCTGATTACCCCCCCTTTCTTTATCCCTTTCTTCCCCTACCGATCTTCCTAGTTCTTATGTTCCATAGATGAGAGAAATCATATGATAGTTGTCTTTCTCTGCTTGACTTATTTCACTTAGCATTATCTCCTCCAGTGCCGTCCATGTTGCAGCAAATGTTGAGAACTCGTTCTTTCTGATAGCTGAGTAATATTCCATTGTATATATGGACCACAGCTTCTTAATCATCTGTTGCAGGGCATCTCGGCTCCTTCCACGATTTAGCTATTGTGGACAATGCTGCTATGAACATTGGGGTGCATGTGGCCCTTCTCACACGTTTCCGTAAGTCCCCAAGAGGACTGTGTAGTAGAGCCGAGTACTTTACTCCTGCTGTAACTCTCTGGTATTCATGAGCTATGGTCCATAAGTAATGAGGACAAAATGTTCTGTTTAGTTTAAAACTCAGTCTGAATGAAGTCATCCCTTTAGAGGATAGTCTTTTGGAATAATTGGTCAGTGTCTCCAATTTCCATCCTCTGTCCTGTGCTTCCCAGGGATAGTGACCGGGTGTGAAAAAAGGGAATGTTAGTAGTCCTCAGTTCCTCTTTGGGTCCTCATTCCTTCCTCCAGGTGGGTCCCATAGAAGTTTACAGGTGAGTGCACCTGCCTTCTGAACTCCTCTCAGGGTCCAGGGTGACAAAGACTCTCCTTAACCAAACTTTAGTCCGGTTCCTCTAAGCCCTCTTCTCCAGTAGGCTTTGACTTTGGGCTTCAGTGTCTGTCCTTGTCAGACCTGCATCACCCAATTTTAGCAAGAATCCTAAGTCCATCAGAAAGAAATTCCCCACCCTTTATATCTGATCACCCTGGCGTGACATCATCAAGAATCCTATCAAGTCCATCTAACCAGAATCTCTCCCTGGTGTTTCCTAAATTTTCCACCCCCGACCCCCCACCCTGCTCCTTGGTTATAAATCCCTCCACCTTGTCTGTGCTGCATTAGGAACTGAGCCCAATTCTGTACTGAGATCTCTTTCCCCTATTCCAATAGCTCTGAGTAAAACCGTTTTTACTGCTTTGACAACTGTTTGGCACTGTTTGTTTTGTTGACCATGACGGTGCTGTGACTTGGATATGATCAGATTCATCACTGGACCCCAAGAGCTCTCATGTGTGCCCCTATCTGTGTACCTCTGAGGCCTTTCTTTATTCCTGTCTGATTGATCGGGGTCCATTGGTGAGTAGAGCTTCTGAGCCAGTGCTCCAGATGACAGTCCATTGACAGATTTGGATTCTTAAGGTTCCGAGTGGAGTCTGGGAGCTGCGTTGAAGGCCCAGTCTTCTTTGTTTGCAAGGTACCTACTGGGAAATCTTTCTTACTGGCTCTTTGTTCCGAATAGAGGGTCACTCCCTGACTCCTGGGCTTTGTTCTTTGTTTTGAATGGGAATTCACTTTCTGCCTCTGTGGGCCAGAGAATTCTTCCTGGCTCTTCGTTTTGAGTGGGAACTTACTTTCTGACTTCCTGGGTTAGAAGATTCCTCCCGGCGCTTAAATGAGAATTTGTTTTGACTCCTATGGACATTTTCTTTTTCTTGGATCTTTGTGAGCTCTGTGTGCTCTTTTTGATTCTGCTTCTCCTGTGAGAGCTTCTCAACTAACTGAAGCTCCCTTCTCGAACCTGCTGACTCTATGTTCTGCTAACTCTGCTTTCTCGTGGGTGTGATTTTGCTAAGGACAGTATGGCACTTCAGCAGCTTCTTTAGAAACTTAAGATCTCCCCACACTGGTTCGCCTAGACCTTTCCTTTCCCATGGCTTCGGCTCCTTTCACCACCTTCATTTCCTTCAGCTCCTTCGAATCCTTTGATCCGTCCCCTTCAACCCCTACCTCCTTGCATCCTCTTTCCAGCTCTGCTGGGACCTTTTCTCTTTTTACTCAGCTCCTCGGGTACTTGAACTTTGTGCTCCCTGTCCCTGTTAGGACTCTCAAGGGATTCGGGGACCCCTAAAAGCAATTGAATGAGGTTGAAAAGAAAAGGCAATTGGAAACAGATTGGATATTTTCTCTGCTCAGACTTTGGAGATATCCAGACAGTTGCTTGGGGTGCCCTCAGTCTCTTACCTAAAACGTAGTTCAGAGCCTCCATAAGACGATTTATCAGGGCAAATAATCTCCTCCACAAATATGGGCAAAAATATTTAACCCTCACATTGTGTAGGTAACCTTAATTTATTCCATCTGTCAAACAATTGGGATAAAAATACAGAGCGGAGATAAATCAGGGAGGTTTTCTATTACTGTATTTGTTTTCCTATTCACGCCTAGAATTTTAGAAGGAAAGGTGTAAGGGGTGTGGGTGTGTGTATGTATGAGAGAGAGATTTTTCTACCGCTGGATGGTATTACCAAATTAGTTCAAAAAATCCTGTAAAGGAGCTCTTTTCAAACTGGCTTAGAGATAAAGGAGGCCTTATATAAATATTCCTCAAACTTCCAGAAATACAGAAGTTAACCCAAATGCTTTTCAGGTTCATGTGATTTGAGCAAATCTTTGAAGACAAATTTAATATTGATTTAATAAAAACAGCTACGTCTGAGTTATCAGCAGTAAGTATCATATGGGCATATTTTTATTCTACATGGATTTATCAGTCAAATAAGGTGATATTTACTGGATGTTCAAGATGATAAAAATTAAAAATTCAACCTAAAACCAAGTGTACGGGTAAAGATGCAATAAAAATGAATTGCGTGGTATTCATTACTTTATCAAACGCACCGTTAGAACCAGTATTTGGCTCTTTTCAGTGGTTTTGTTCCGCTTTGCTTTTGTGATACTTCCCGAACATAAATGTACTGTAAAAATAGTGAAGAGGGAAATAACTTGAGATGGCTATCTTTGTTTACTGGTATATGTCTTCTAAAAATCGTTTCTAAAATCTTTTTGGTAACTTACAACCTTAGAAATATGCTAAGTAATACTAAATATCTTTTTTCGATTACTATAATCCTCTTTGTTTTTTTTTTTTGATGTAAAGTTCCAGGATTCGTTACTTGCATACAACACCCAGTGCACCATGCAATACGTGCCCTCCTTACTACCCATCACCTGCCTATCCCATCCCCCCGCCAAAAGCCCTCAGTATGTCTTAATCATTTCTAAGATAAACTGCTGAAATGTTTACTACTGAACACAAGTTTAAGTTTATATACTGTGGGCTCCTTAATTTTGTGGTATAGAGAAGCAAAACATTGGGGACTATTAAGCATTTTTCCCCCACATTGAGAAATGAGGAAGCATGTACCTATAAAAATTGAGATGGTATATCCATGAAATATGCTCTAATGCTGGTATGTGACAATTCATGGTTGTCCACTTTCTAGTTTTCTCTCTAAAAAGTTGCTAATGGCTAAAGTATTGTAATCAGTATATGAAAATCTACCAAAAATAAGGGAAATAACTTTTTAAGCAAAGTATAAAGAAAAATAGTGTATGTCTTTGATAAGGGAAATAGGCAAGGTGCAAAGATGTGTTTTCATTAAAGGAAAATGAGACTAATTTTGTGCCGGGGTAAAACAACTTGTTCAGAATGAGAAGAAAAAAAAATAGAGAACTCCTGAATAGGACATGCTGTAGAAGATTTTGAGGAAAAGCAATTTTACGTGGAGTTAAGCTGGGGAAGACTGCATGGATTTATCTAGAGGGTTATAAAGAGTTCAAAAGCATACTGATACAAAACTAGAGTTTAGTTTTCTCTGTTGAAATGACAAAGTTTTCTTGCATTATTGGTCTGTTCTTAATAGATTGTGAGAGGTTTTTCTTTTTTAAGTCATGCACGTTGGAGACCAAGATTCTGTGTTATCAGAATAAGTCCCTGTGCTTTGTTGGCCTCATGGGACCCGTTCTTGACTATTTAAGAGAACCAAGTCTTATCACTTTCTAAACAGCTGAAGTTTTTTACACTTGAAAATTGTGCCTCCCCCAAATCAAATCCTAAATGAAATCTTCTTGGCTTCAAACTGGCTTTGAGATTTCCCAGAAGTACCTTTGAAAATCTCAAAGGATTTGTTCTCTTCCCTTGTAAAAAGAGATGTTAAAATAATTTGGTTTATTTGATATGTTAGATGGCATGGAAAGGCTTTGTCAAATAAGAAAGTTACTAGCTTTTCATAGGTTGTATTTGTGTAAATATTAATATAAATAGTTCAGAAATTATGTGAGGTTACTGGAAATTGGTCGGTATTCTCTATCCATGCTATGTCCAGTGTGGTATCAGCCATAATTCTAGTAATTACCTTAAAATGTCTGTTAAACCAGATATTCTTATAGAGTGAACCCTTATCAGGTCTTAACCATGGATATTTTAAGTCCATGTCATTCACAGATAGCTTTTATTTTACTCTGGTTTTTCCCTGGAAACATTTGCAGTTAGCTGCAGGTCAGAAAGCTTGGTCTTCTCAGACCCACGGAAAGGACTGTGACAGGTGCTCTGGGCTTACAGGCTTCTGATGGCATTGCATAAATACCCTTGAGACCGCACTACTGGACTAAGGAGTTCCAGAACTCTAACAGAAACTGATGGGTTCCTAAAACTGGCAGCCCAAAGAAGAGCAGAAGAATTAATTATAAGGGACTGAGTGGACTAATGAAAGGACGCTGGTAGGTTTCGTTTGGAACTTTGCTAGACTGTTCATGTCCCATTTTCTGGATGTAAGAACTCCCTTTCTCTTTTCTCCAAAGTTACTTGTAACAGATTATACTTTTGTAGTAAAAAATGAAACCTTTATCGTTTGTATCTCCCTGTTCCCTCCAGAATTTGGAAAACCTTGAGCATTCTTATTTTTGTGGCAATGTTATTTGCTTAAATTCAATAAGAATCTGTTCTCTGTAAAACAGGACATAATTGGAGACACTGGTTATATTTAGGCTTGGACTAGAATGTCCTAGTTGAAAATGATACATAAAAGCAGATCTGGCCACACAGTGTTAAGGAAATAAGGTTGACCTTATGGAGCTAGTGGTTACAGAGTCCTCTGGGGGAAGTCAGCTTGGTGTGTGGCTTGTAATAGGGTTTCTAGCCCTACCAGGTGAGTTAAGGTCACTTCCCAGCAAGCTTAGGATATTTTGAAGAGAGGAATCTATCCACATCTCTAGGTACTGAAGGTAAACTCGGGTGGCGAGTTCTCGGCTTGGGTACCAAGACTTGAGGCGTTTGAGAGTCTGAGAGTCCTTATGAAAAGTTCCAGCAAAACAGCTCAAAATGGCTTATTCAGTCAATGTCCATTCTTGTTGAATTTACGTAAATAATCAGACCAAATCTAATGAAACCAGACTTACTTTATAAACAGGAAATCCAAAAGGGAGGTAACTATAGAGAAACTTTGTTTCATAGAAGAAACCATAACCTGCTCTGTGGGTTATTAGATTTTAGCTCTGTTCATGGTGTTTGAGGCTTCATCTGTAAAAGGGATTGGATCCTGTCGTTTTGGTCATTTTTCCAGCCCTCACCAAATTCTCAGTTCTTCTAGTTTTCTCCAGTATCTGCCTTCAATTCTCCAAACTGATGTTTCCATTTTTTCTTGTACTCTCCTGGCTTGGCTCCCCTGAGAACCAGAGCCTGACTGCTGAGATCCTTCTTGGGGCTATGTAGGGAAGTCCTATGAGCTGAAGCTGGGCGCTGCTGTGCTCTGCTCTGAGAAGACCATGCCTGTGATGCTGATGTCTGTGTGTCACTAGAGACACTCAGGCTACAAACCAGCAAGTCTACTGGATTGTCCCTTCCATCTTCACCTCACCTCTTGTGATGCATCACGCCCAACGTTGCAGTCTTCTCCAATGGCCGCCCACACTTATGAACTGGGTTTCTTCTCTTTTCATAAGAACTCCCTGCATTAGATGTAGGACTTGTATCATTCAGCAGATGTTTTCTACCAAGTCCCTGAAGATGGCCTAGCTGGTCCTTCATGAACAAAAGGCAACTGAACAAGAATGGCCTCGTGTTGTTCAGTGGAAAAGAGATGGCTCTGCTCTTCTTGACTAGGAGGGAGGGACTGTGACCCTCTCCTTGACCAGACTTGAGTCAGGCTCTTTTGAGCCCTCTTCTCCACTAGGCTTCGACCTTGTGTCTGTCCTTGTAGAGCCTGCAGTTCACCCAATTTTAGAAAGAATCCTCACCCTCCTTCGTTGGTATTTGACCACCCTGGTTTGCCTTCAGCAAGATTCCCGTCAAGTCTGTTGAACCGGCATCTCCCCTGTCTGAGGTTTTCTGCATAGTAATTTTCCTTCCCCTGACTCCTACCTTGCCATCTGTCCCTGCTGTATTCAGAATTGAGCCCAGTTCTAGACTGAGGTCTCTTTCCCCTGTTCCAGTTGTTCTGAATGAGCTCTATTTTCTGCTTTGACTGTCAGGCTCTGGTTTTTCCTTGACAGAGGGAGCTTCTGTGTCTTATCTCTCTTTTTGAAACAAAGATCACAAGTTAAGCTGAATTTCTAGGTCCATCTTCTTAACCAAGTTGGCCACCAAATTCATTGTGATAGGCGAATTCCAGTGATGATGTAGGCAGCCCAGAATGAGTGATCAGGACACACACCTGATATCTTCTGCTTTCTTTTCAGTTGGTCTCTATCGTCCTACAAGGAATCTCAGGGGTTCTGCATAACGTGGTACGTATTTACTACAAACTGTTGGGGGCTCTGTTGTCATCACTCGGGGATCCAGGCTGATTGGGGTGCCGTCTTGTAGGTGCACCAGAATGGATCTTACAGACTTTCCCATGTGAGTGGGAGACAACTCCTGGGGATCTCGCACCGACTCTGAAACAGGTCAGCAAGGAGGTGTGACACAACACTTCTCATAGTCAACGAACTAGTAACAGGGCCCTGATTTCTGGCAAGAGGGCTTAGAAGTATGTTCTTTGAAGAAGAGTACAAGCTGTAAGCAAGCATCAGTATTATCCATGATAGTCTTATTAGAGGAAAGCTTTTGCCCACTAAATTCATCTTACTAGAGCCTACTTGCTCTGGAACAATCTCTCATGTGGCTTAGTCCCAAAGGACGGAGGCTGCAGAGGGAAGAATCTAAAGGAGAAACTAAAATGCATGATGTTTACAAAAATTATCCCTATTACATTTGTTAAATAGAGTAGGATCATACCGGGGTTTTTTTAGTATTCAAAATATAAAATTATGGAAACGTATCATAAATGGAAAATACATCGTTAAGTCAAGAGATAGCCTTCCTTTGCTGTCAACAAAACAACTGCCTGTCTTGGTCCACTTACCCCTTCTCTTACCACTCGGTGGGGAGGCTCATGGGACCTGACTTACGAGAACCATGTAGCAGCTCTTCCTTGGCACCTGGGAGATCTTCGTAGGCTCCAACGATGCTCATCTGTTTCTGGAGTCTGCTCTCATTACCTTGCGCTGGGCCTTTCACCTGCAGGTATAAGTGGTCTCTTTGCTTGTTCCAGCAGGTTTCTTGTGAAAACCCTGGGTTTATCCAGATTTCTTTCTTCATTGGCTCGATTCTATGCACACCAGGACCAATGTGTCTGCTGTACTTATCTGGGACTCCCTCCTAAGTCCGGCGTCTTTTGCTCTCTTCCATTTGGGAAAGGAGTTAACAGATGAAACCCACTCTCACCGAGCACCAACAACACGATAATGTGCCATGTGCTTTACGTGAAAACAGCAACTACAGTAATACAAGTAATATACTAATATAATGTATAATAGATAATGTATCGTGTACTGGTCAGTGGCTGAACATCCTAGAAGCACGGCCTTTGGTCAGGTAGTCACATCCTGTAAGATCCTGTACTCCATGCTGAGGTGTTTGGCTTCTATCCTAAGGGCCTGGGGATCTTCCAAGGATTTTAAGCAAGGGTGCCATGAGTCTTGTGATATTTTTGGATGACCTAGGAACACTGGCAGGATCAACAGGTGTTTGAGAGTGTTCCGGGAGTGTTGGACCATGTGGGCCCAGATAGCTCCCATACTACTTAGGCTTGTATTTTATTATGTGTGGGGTTGTGCCACAGAAAGGAGCAGTAGCTTTTATTGAATAGAGCACCCCAGACCTGTTAGACCTTTCTGTTTCTGTCAGCTGTGACCTGGAAGTCCAACTTAGCACGTCTTCAACTAAGTTCCCGAGAAATCAATGGTTGAGTAAGAATAGACTCCACTGAGTGGGAAGTAGAGAAGCCGCTCTCAGTAATCAAGCCCTTTATTATTTTTTTTCTCTTACCACAGAATTTTGTTTTTATTACATCCCTGTACAAGCTATAAGCAATGTTTTTTGAATAACAGGAAAACTCAAAAATGTGACTCCTGAATAGTAGATACTTGGGGCCGTGAAAGCTGCGAGCAAATTCTGGGGGTCATTGTCCTTCTGTTATAAATGAAGCTGTTCACGAGATAGGAAACTCAAAGAAAACAGGAGTAGCCCCAGAGAGCTGGTCTTTCCTGTCAGTGACTTTCCTTTCCAGTAACTTTGTCCTCTTGGAGCAGAACTTCAGCTCCACTTCCAGAGCTCGGTGAGCGTGTTCCCCTGAGTCTCCTGGCTCAGGGCCTGCTGGTCTGGGGTACGGGCTTTGGGGTGGACACCCCAGTACACAAACTGGATTCCTTTTGAGGACGGAGCAAAGTCCCACCTGTACAAATCCAGTCTGTCTCACGAAGGATGGTCTCTCCTCACACTTCCCTCCATGGGAATCCTGCTCCTGCCCCAGGACAGTCTGGGGGTGAGGTCCCTCAGGGGAACCCTGCCTCAGCCGCTTTCTCACCAAGGCTTTGGGTGACCCGGAGCTCAGCAGTGCCCACGAGGGATTCCCACCCAACTGGCAGAGGTAGGTGTGCACTGGGACAGGGAAGTCCTCATTGACCTTGGAGAAAATCCTGTGGGGCCCCCCCACCCATTGATGACATTGTACTCTCATCCCAGGCTTAAAAAATGATCCTCTCATTACTCTTGCTCTGGACGCTGTAGAAGAGGCCGTAGGCACGGGAGGGGTCAGCGGAAGCAGGGGTGCGTAGGGGGAGTTGCTGCAGAGGCTCTCCACCTGCGTGATCAAGTTCAACGGGAGCATTACCTTAGGAAAACCCGTTCCTACTCGCGTCAGCTGCAGAAGGAAAGGCATAAAATGACCTTTGCCTAAAATGTGAACAGGAAAGAAAATCACAAATTTGGTCTTGTATTCAGCAACTACTCGTCTTTCCTTCCTGTGGCCCGTCCCTCGGGTCCCCACCTCCCCTGCCACACCCCCCACACCCACCCACCCAGCCCTGATCTTCCAGCCTGTGTGAGCAAAGGCTCCCAGGAGACTGGCAAGGGCAGAGACCCAAAGCAGCGGCTTGTCTATGCTCTCAGCCTGGGGCTGTGCTGGCAGCGGGGTGAGCCGGGTGAGGGTACAGGGAGCACCGTGGTTGTCCCCCAGCTTCTGAGGCTCATGCTCTTAGACCTCAGGCTCCCCAGGGTTTATATGGAGCTGTGGGGGAGGGGGGATGGCGAGCACCAGGGATGTGTGAGGGATTTGCCAGCCTGTCCCCAGTCCCCGGGGTCAGAGGTGCTGAAGGAAGGAGGGTGGGCCCTGGCCAGGGAAACTACTGGGGGTTATTTATTAGCAACAGGGGGCTGCTAGGGTGCCACCCCTGTGACCTCGTTCTGGGCTGGGAGAGCGGAGGTGGAGCTGAGGGTGACAGGAGGGGTCTAGTCAGCCCATGAAAGTGGGAGCCTCACCCCTCTAAGGGTCTCTGGCAGCCCTCCTGAGCTCTGGCCTCTGTGCTTGCAAGGCTCTCCTTCCTTCCGTCTTTCTTTGAAGTAGGCTTCTGTTTGTAGGACATTCTAGGATTCTGCTTTTTGCTGAAGACCCTGAAAATTCTCCCCTTCCCTGTCAATTCAAAACATGCCAGCACTTTGCTGTGGAGATTCAGGCAAATGGTAGACACCACCTCTGGTTTCTGGAGAAATGTTCTGACTTCTCAGGTGCCTCTCCTCCTTTTCCCTTTGTGACTTGACCTCCCAGACCCTCCTTCAGGGTCCCCCGATGTCAGCCTCTGACTGACCGTGTTGCTTTCTCCTGTCTCTGGCTGCCCGCGGTGAGCTTCGGTATCCCTGTGGTGCTGCTGCCTTGGCCTTCACTCAGGTACGTGCTCCCTACATGCGGTTTTTGTGGGTGTCCCCTGTGCCATGCGGTATGTAGGCTTTGCAGATGAGAGGGACTCTTCCGGTGGGCCGTGTCCAGTGACCTCCAGCTGTTTGAAGTTAAACCTCAGGTATTGGAGTTGCGGTGACTCCGTCTTGTTCTTTTCTTCAGGTTTTAAACAAATTCCTTAAATTTTTCCATGTATTCCATTTCCTTAACCCTATTAAGCTGCTTTCCACGTTACTCTGATCACAGTCCTCCTGACCCATCCCCCTTTTTCGTTTTGGTCGGCACTTCACCCCCTTCATCTTCCTTCCCAACCTCCTGGGCTGGATTGTCTGGACTCGGTACCTGCCATCCAGAGTCTTGTGTCGTCTTCTCTAATCCTCAGAGCTGGTGAGACCCTAAGTGCCACTTCCTGGAAGCAGTTCCCCACGCTGTCATCTTCTGACCACCTGAGTGAGGCTTACGGTGGGAACTGGGCCTAGTTACCTTCTGCTTCTTGAATGGAATGCAGACTTATTGTCCTGGGATCTAGAACCAGCCACGATTCTTTCCAATCTACTGGTCTTCCTCCCTCCACAAATCTTATTGCAGCCTTGGACTCTACTTGGGTGGACACTTGCCTGAGTGTCTCCTTCAAATCCCAATTCACTTTCTGTGACTTGAAGTACCTTTCAGATAATCTCTGCTTCTCAAACCTCCAGGGGCCGAGTCTATCCCTTGTGCTGTCTGCTTCATGAAGTCTCTCCTGACCCCGATAAGAGCCGGTGTTTCCATCTTCTAAATGCCACAGCGAAGAACGGCAAAGATTTTGGAATCAGACAAATGAGAATTCTAAATCCAGTGCTCTTTTTCTAAAGGCTGAAAACTTAAGCATTCGAGCTTCATGCATCCGTAGTTCCTCCTATGTGAAACGGTGACATAACCACTCACATCCCTGGGGCTTTAGCGGCTTGTAAATGCCCACTAAAGCACTTAGCACCGTGCTTCACAGGGAGTATTTGAAAATCATTGTTATTATGACATTTTACGGTATTACAGTACTCTGTCTTGTTATAGATATTTGTGTATTCATCCAAACACCCAGACAAAACCTATACAAGATTCTATTTTCTTTCCCTGGGTCCCACCCGTTGCTTAATATTTTGCTTCACATATGCTAGTGACACAGGAAATATTGTTGGATTAAACAGTGATGAAAACTTGTGTAGAATTTTTAAAAAGTGAAGAGACAAGGGAAAAGAAGGGAGAATACTTTGAGTCCAAGCACTTTGCTATACTCTTTCCCATGGATTAAAGATTCTTACCAGAATAATGTGAATGCCTAATACTTAGGAATCCTCATCGTGAATCAAATTACCATGTAGTTTGTGAGAAAGCACCCCAAGGAAATAAGGTTCTTTTCTTTTTTCCTTTTCCTTACTGAAAGACTTAGAATTACAGCATTAGATGGGACCAGACAAAGAAGACACACTTGGGGGAGGGAATGCTGAGGGAAGTGGGGTGACTCAGAGTGATGGAGAGGGCAGAGGAGGGGCTTGGGGGGGGGAGTAGGAGCCAGTTCTAGAGCTGGGAGGGGGGGCAGGGGAGGAGGTGGGGTGGGTAGGCAGAAAGGGAAGTTGGTTGGTTACCTGCAAGGGAATTGATACCCATTATCCTTAATATATTTTCTTATTGTATCTGCTTCTCACTGTTGAAAAGGAGATTGATAAGGAAGTGGAGAAACTCAGTTACCCTGCGGTGTTAAGTGATATATCCCTGATATATCCTTCTAGTAGCAAGTGTTCTTCTTCCCACCGAGAGAGTAAATGAGAAGCAATATTGTATTACCGTGGGAATTGTAGAGATTCATGGCCCTGTAAAAGACTTGGAAGAAACAGCAAAGGTAGTACCCATCCCATGGTTTTGCTGTGAATTCCTTGCCTACTAGACACTGTATTTCACTAAGATGAACCAGGGATCCTTGCAGAAGTGCCTAATTCCAGGTCCGAGGTAGGGAAAGAAGATGAACCTGGACTAATATTTTGTGCTGGAAAGGAAGGGAATAATCAAAGAATAGTGGAGACCTATCAGACGGACACCAGAGCCAGAGTGAAGGGGATCTGACTGGACCACACTGGGAGTAATTTGAGAATCAATATAAATAATGGAAGTAATTATAGTTCATTGACTAAAAGAGTAAACAATTGAAAATGATATCGAATAATAAGCTTGAAGAATAGGATATTTATATAGTTTCAAACTCCGTCTTTGCAAAATACTAATTTGAAAGAGAGTGACTTCAAAATAGAGAACCGCGATTTACACCCCCTTAAGCAGTCCCACGGGGCATCATTGGAAATGGGATCATTCAGAATGCATGTGGTGAGGGAGCATAGCGTACTCCATCTTGCCAGAGACGTGACCTGAGTCTAGTCGTGAGAAAAACATTAGACAAAACACTTTCGGGATCTTCAACAAAATAAGTGGCCTGTAACCTTTGGAAGAAGGGTAATGACCCACGCCGGTGAGCGTGAAGCTTGAGTCTGCAGGGCATTGCTCTAAGAACGTGATCGGGACACTTGGCGAAACATTGACTGGGATCTGAGAATTAGGTGGTAGTGAATCCGTTTCATTTCCTGATGTGGGTGCTTGCTTTGTGGTTTTGTGGGTGACTGCCGTTGTTTCCAAGGAGTGCTGGAGTAATTGTAGGCGGTAAGCCCTCTATCAACAGCCTGCTTTCTGATGGTTCCAGGTCTCTGTGCTGCACCTTCAACTCTGCGAATTTGAGGGGGAAAAAAGTATGAAGAATTTGGAGAAAGTGGCACTCTGTCTTGCCTGGGACGATGACTGAGCCATGGTCGAAGGGAAAGTAAGACGAATGATTTGGGTCATGGAAAATGACGATGACTTTTACAGATTTTCTAGATCCATATATTGGGTGGTCAGTTTCCCTGCAGAGACCACCGACCTCTTTGGAAAGTAATGTCCTAGATCAGGTGAAAGGGGAGAGGTAAGGCAAGGGAGAGGTTTAATTCCCCTACTTTAGAATAAGTCATTCTTAGGGCTTTGGGGTGAAGCATTTATAGGATCAGGAAGACTCCAAGGAGGGATAGGGTACTCTCCAGTTTAAGAAGGGGAAGCATTGGAATGGTGGAAAACTGAACTCTGGGTCTTAATTTTTCTCTGCCAGTCTGTGTTTAGGTGAGACACCATGGTTCCTGATTCAGTGTCTTTGTCATTTTATGGTTATGTAATAGGATTTCCTTTTTAAGCAAATGCTCACTGAAGTATTTAAGAGCGAAGAGGCCTGATGTCTCTGACTTTCAACTAATTGGGAGTTAGAGATGATGAGGAAAATGGGGCAAATACAACAGGTGAATCTAGGGAAAGGGTATGCAGGAGTTCCTTGCATTAGATTTGCCACTTTTTTTGTGAGCCCGAAAGCTTGTTAAAATGTCAACGTTGGGGGACTAGGCATCCATGATGGCACGGCCTCTGTCAGGGCTAGGGGAGGGCTGGAACAGGAGGTGGGCAGAGATGTTTGAGATAAGTGCAGATTAAGGGATGTATGGAATGTGCTTCAGGTAACTTCCAAAGTCTGGGTTATGCAAGATAGCAAGGTCACTGTACAGTTGGGGAAAGACTGAATCAAGAAGTTACTGGGGTTGAAACTGGTCAAGCAGGATTTGGGGGCTACTTAGTTCCTTATCGTGACTTACATTGAGAAGCCTTGGAGGCTTGAGGACATCTAACTGTAGCAGATGGCCCCAGCACTGTCGCTGCCTGATCCTGGTGTGCGTGCATGTGTGTATTAAATGCACAAGCCTAGGCTGCAGGAATGGTCTCACGGTATAAAGGAAGAGGTAAAAGGTACCCTAAAACATTATGAGTCTATAACTTCTATGCAGGTAAGAGAGGAGTTAAGCATAGATCAAATGGAAAAACAAAAACTTTTGCTGCAGCCTCAGAAGACTGGGAGAGAGAGAGGGGGGAAAGGGCTTGTGCCTGTCAAGATAAGTGTGCATTGGGCAAAGATAGGCAACTCTGGCTGCCAGGAACGTGACCTAGCTGTCAGAAAGTCTCCCACTAGGAATCCAGCTCCTCAGGCTGTAATTTACTAAGATCATTGATGCTGATGAAATGGAACCTATGAACACATGAGCATCGTTGGGAGATACTGAAGTTTACTTAAGCGCCCTCTGTCCTGGAGATGCTCCGCAGTCTAGTCCCGTCCTCTAAAGATGACCGTTCCTGCAGCACACATGCCTGGCCGTGACATCCCCTCAGTGACGTCCAGGATAAGGG
This sequence comes from Ursus maritimus, assembly GCF_017311325.1. Taxonomy (NCBI): domain Eukaryota; kingdom Metazoa; phylum Chordata; class Mammalia; order Carnivora; family Ursidae; genus Ursus; species Ursus maritimus. The sequence goes on along the minus strand of NW_024424452.1, from coordinate 43,518,420 downwards.
AAAGAAACCATTTGAGAAGATGGCTCCAGAAACTACAAAGCACCAACCACTTGGAAAAATAAAGACTCTCCATGTTTAATAAGATCCCTTGATACCTGTCTGGAGTCTAAGTCTACTGGTTCCCTCGAGATACTTAAGTTCTGAGCAAGAGATTCAGGAAAGCAGGGCTAGTCAACAAGGCTTTTCCTTGGAGATTCCTCTCCTGACGGCTGAGTTTATAGGCGTTGCTTCTCATGTAG